>NW_020954564.1:47730940-47834966 GCF_900497805.2 Vombatus ursinus | reverse complement strand
ACACACACACACACACACACACACACACACACACACACACACACACACACACCTGCAAATATGTATATATTTCAAATACTTTTTACAGAAATATGTAATGTCATCAACGTAGGTCCTTCCTCCATAGTAACTTACAATGTATAGGATGCTGGACCTAGAGGCAGGAAGACCTGAGTTCAAATTCTGCCTCAGAGATTCATTAACTGTGAGTCACTTGACTCCCTCAGCCTCAATTTCTTTAACTGTAAAATGGGAATAACGATAGCACCTACCTCCCAAGTTGTTGTGAGGACTGAATGAGATAATAAATGTGAAACACTTTGAAAACTTTAAAGTGCTACAAATGCTAGCAGTTGTCATTACTACTACCCAGATGAATTTGGGCAAATTGTCTAACATTCTGGGGACTTGGTTTCCTCATCTGTTAAACAAGAGGTTTGCATTCTAATATCATTTCTAGCTCTAGGTTATATAAACTATGAACTCTGACCTCTTCACACCTTGGTAGATAATTACCATGAAATGATAATGGCCAAAAACATTTCATTGGTAAATGAATAAGTGAATGAATGAATGAAAAAATCATTAAGCACTTAATATGTGCTAGGCACTGTACTAAGCACTGGGGATTCAGATAAAAACAAGAAAGTACCTAACCTCAAGGAGCTTAAATCTTTTTAAAATATATATACATATTATACATTATATATATATATGTAATTTCCCCCTCAATTACATATTAAAACAATTTTTTAACATTTAGGGTTTTTTATAAGTTTTGAGTTCCAAATTCTATCCTTTCCTCCCTCCTGCTTACTTGAGATGGTAAGCAATCAGATATAGGTTATGTAAGTGCAATCATGTAAACCATTTCCATATTAGTCATTTTGTATAAGAAGACTCAAATAAAAGAAAAAGAATGAAAGAAAGAAAGTGAAAAATAGCATGGTTCAGTCTGTATTCAAACAATATCAGTTCTTTCTCTGGAGGCAGATAGCATGCTTTATCATTGGTCCTTTGGGATTGTCTTGGATCATTGTATTGCTGAGAATAGCTAAGTTCACAGTTCTTCACCAAACAATACTGCTGTTACTATGTACAATGTTCTCCTGGTTCTGTTCACTTCATTTTGCATCAGCTCATGTAAGTCTTTCCAGGATTTTCTAAGATCATCCTGCTTGTCATTTCTTATATTGCATAATAATATTCTATCATAATCATATACCACAGCTTGTTTAGGCATTCCCCAACTGATGGGCATCCCTTCAATTTCCCATTCTTAGCCACCACAGAAAGAGCTGCTATAAATATTTTTGTACAAATAGGTCCTTTTCCCCCCTCACTTTTTTATGACTTTGGGATACAGACCTAGCAGTGATATTGCTGGATCAAAGGGTATGCACAGTTTTATAGCTCTTTGAGCATATTAAGGAGCTTACATTCTAACATGAGAAAGACAACACATGTTTTGGACACAGAATTCAGAGGGAATGGTGACTAAGGTCATAAGGCAATTGATTGGCACATCCTTACCAAGAATAGTAGTGTTGACTTGATTACTGCGCTCAGAGCTAGGAAAGAAAGAGGGGAGGATAATGTACACAAATGTTAGTATGGCATAGAGGAGACTGAGAAGAGATGTCATAAGCTTAAGACCAGGTTATGTGGGGTAAAAGATTAACAATAAGAACCCAGGGTCCCAGATGGGACCTTCAGTCCTAAAAGGAGGTAGAGGCTGGAGTCTAGGCAGCATGACATGGGGATGACTGAGAAGTGGCATGGTAGGTCTGGGATCACTGGTGACAATTTAGTGATGAGCCTCTTGGCATTAAACTGGACTTGTCCTTGGATGGCAGACACACAGTTACTGTGCTCATCACTGAAACCTTTTGAGCTTGGGAGAACAAGCCAATAGGGTCTCCAATTAGCATAAACTTTGAGGATTCGGGGTCCCAGCATACTGTAATGAAGAGTCAGAGAAGGATGCCAGTGGAATGGGTGTCTATGTCATCACAAGAGCTGACATTCTTAAAATTCTTGGCATAACAAATCATTTTCACTACCATTATCTTCCTTGATCTTTGTAACACTCCTATGTGAGTGTCTAGAGGATCATGCCTCCTCATCTAAGGGTTACTCTGGAACCTGGAGTCCCCCTCTCCTCAAGCTACTCATGGAATGGAGGTCAACATTTCCTTGCCCATGATTTTTACTTTCTTTGTATCCTCAGCCATCAGCACAGTGACTGGTTAATAGTACACACTTATTTTTAAAAAAAAATTACTTTATTTATGGAGGTAATCAGAGTTAAGTGACTTGCCAGAGGTCACACAGCTAGTATCTGAGGTCACATTTGAACTCAGATCCTCCTGACTTCAGAGCTGGTGCTCGTTCTACTGTGCCACCTTGCTGCCTCCAATAGCATGGACCATTTAGAAGAATTTAATAGGTTAAATGACTGACTGACTGACTGTTGCTGCTAGTACTGAGCCCCTATCCCTGTTTACAGAGGAGGAAAATGAGCAAGTAAAGTGACCCATAGAATTGAAGAATATTTGATCTGAAAGGAATTGCAGAGATTTTTTCAGTCCAACCTGTTCATTTTATAGATGAAGTAGCTGAGACCTAGAGAGGAGGCCCAGTGACTTAGCCAAGAGGACTAGTAGAGCTGGGATTGCCCAGTTCCTTCAGCTCCAAATGTAGATTTTTTTCCATTGCACCATTAGGAAAGGATACAATAACTCCTGTGATCTAAGGGGATTAGTGATGTTCTTCTCAGCCCCAGAGGGCAGAATTAAGAGCAATGGGTGAAAGTTTACAGGAAGATAGATTTGGACTCAACAGAAGGAAAAATGTCCCAATGATTAGAGCTACCCCAGATTGAAATGAGCTCCTTACTTGGCAGATAGTGAATAAGCCCAGTTCTCTGCACAAAATAAACTCTCAATAAATATTTGTTTTTGCTTTTGGTGTTACTGGTGCTCCCCATCACTGGAGGTCTTCAAGCAAGGATGGATAGTCATTTGTTGAGCTGTTGCAAAGAGGACTTTTGTTTGGGTAAGGATTGGACTAGATGTCCTCTGGAGTCCATTCCATCACTAAGATCCTGAATTCTAAATTTGTTGAGTTCCTAAAATGGATTGCTGACCTCTCAGAGGTGGTCTGACAAGGTCCAGACCCCTAACATTCTAGCATGCCCCTGGAGATGGGATACCAAGAGTTGAGGACAGTGGTAGCCAATAGCTTTTAAATAGAAGGTGGAATAAATGAAAATCATTTAAGAAGCATTTACTATGTGTCTGTGCTAAGCACCAGAGCTACAAATACAAAAGCATGACAGTCTCTGTCTTCAAGGAGGTTACATTCTAATAAAGAGAAACAACCCGTTTAGGGGAGTGATAAGCTGGGAAGAGTGTTTGGGGTTTGGGAAGCTGCGGAGACAGTGAGCCATCCGGAAATCCACTGACATGTCTTTCCAGAAGCTATGGTAATGTAGATTTGACTACTAAGAGAACCAGCATGGCATGATGGATAGAGAACTGGTCTGAAAGCCAGGAAAACCTCGTTCAAATCCCACTTCTGACCCATACTGACTGGATAACCCTGGACAAGATACTTAACCTCTCAGTTCTCTAGGCAGCTCTCTAAGACTAAAAGTTCCAGAGAAGGTGACAATCTATATTGGTAGAGGGGATTTACTGACCTGGGCATTCACTATAGCAATGAAATCCCAGATCCAGTCTCTATCCACTATCCAAGAGCAATAGGTGAAAAGGGAGAAAAGTAGAGTGTTTGCGGAAGCAGGATAAAGGCAAAAAGGTGGGGGCAGACAGTTGGCTTGGATGAACAGCATGGTCTGATCTGGAGCTGGCTAGATATGGCAGCTTCTATGAGTTTGTTGTTACTTTCTCACCAAATAGTAGAATTCAGCCCAGGGTAGGAGTTCCAAAGATGACAGGAATAAGGCTCCCATGGCAGATCTCTGGGGATCCAAGGTCTGGAGCAGGGGTGGGGAACCTGCAGCCTGGAAAGCCACATGTAGCCCTTTAGGTCCTCAAATGTAGCCCTTTGACTGAATCCAAACTTCACAGAACAAATCCCCTTAATAAAAGAATTTGTTCTGTAAAACTTGGACTCAGTCAAAAGGCCACACCCAGGGACCTAAAAGGCCATATGTGGCCTTGAGGACACAGGTACCCCACCCCTGGTCTGGAGAATACAAGGGCAGGGAAGAGAATAAGGCAGGTGGCTAGGGTAGATGACTGAACATGGAGTCCAACACCTGTAAGAACAGAGGTTCTTTAAGAAGCTGCAGTGGATGGTGCTGCCATGTCGGAATGCTCTATCATAAAGAGCCTGCCCACTCTGTGATGTACCCTTAGAATTCTAATTCCACTTTGATACCAGCCTGGAATGCCTTCTACACCTAATCCTCTTTTTTGTCTACCCCACATGGTTTAGTCAGGCGGCATGGGGTATTACCATGTGTCCTAGACTTGAAGCCAGAAGACCTAGGCCACATGTAAACCACTCGCTGGTTGTGAGACCATGGAAAATAGTCACTTTCCCTCTGTGCGCCTCAGTTATCCCATATGTATACTGGATACACTAAATCTTGCACTCTCTGTCTCATAGACTGATTGAAAGCATTTGGTGAACCTTTATATCTCATAGACATAATTATTTTTAAGCTGTTATTATCATCATCGCTTTCATCACCATCGTCCACATCATCATTATTGTTGTAGTTAGTATCATTGATGCCGCATCCACTCACCTTGACCCAGACTTTGACATTTGCCTCAGCTCTTATTGGTCCCCTCAGATGAGCCCCCCAGCCTGCCCCCACATAGCTGTACTTCATGGCATGCCCCAGCATGGTAGGAAACATGGCTCTTCTGTGAGTTTGCTCTTTCAGCTGTTTGCCCAACTCTCCAAATTGCAGCAAAACTGGGACTCAACATCCTTCTGCAGTGGCTGCTCAGGCTAACTCAGGACCCCAGAGTCACAGGATCTTGGCAACCACCTGCTCCACCCCCTACCTGAAAGAGAACCACAAGGTGCCCAGCAAGTGACTACCCAGTCTGTGCTTGAAGACCTTCAGCGAGAGGGAACCCACAACCTCCAGAGGCAGGGCATTCCATTTCACTGGTTCTCATTGTTAGGAAGTTTCCCCTGACATTTTCTAGATTTACTTTTTTGCATCTTCTACCCAGCACCCCTAAGTCTGCCTTCTGAGACCAAATAATAGTGTGGTGCAGTGGAGAAAAAAAAAAACACTGAATCTACAGTCAGAGGATCTGGGTTCAAATTCTGCCTCTCATATCTACCTGCATTACCTTGGATAAGTCCCTTAATCTCTTCAAGTCTCAATTTCCTCTTCTGTAAAATGGGGAAGCTAGGCACAGTAGATAGAGTGCCAGGCCTGGAGTCAGGAAGACTCATTTTCCTGACTTCAAATCTGGCCTCAGACACTTACAAGCTGTGTGACCTGGGGCAAGTCATTTAACCCTGTTTGCTTCAGTTTCCTCATCTGTAAATGAGCTGGAAAAGGAAATGACAAACCATTCCAGTATCTTGACCAAGAAAACCCCACATGGGGTTACGAAGAGTCAGACACAACTGGAAGGACTCAACAGCAACAGAGTGAGCAGAGATTGGACTAAGTGGACTTCTGAGCTCTCTTCCAGCTCTAAATCTAGAAACCTGTATCAGAACAAATCTAATCCCCTTCCATATGAAAACCTTTCAATTATTTACAGATAGTTATCACACCCCACCCCATCTCATCTTCTCTAACACTAATAGCTAACATTTATGTAGTTCTCACTATGTTCTAGGCACTGTACTAAGCACTTTTAATTATTCTCTTATTCGAGACTCACAACAACCCTAGGAAGTAGGTGCTATTACTATCCTGACTTTATAGATGCCAAAACCGAGGCAAACAGAGGTTAAGTGACTTGTCTAGAGTCACACAGCTAATAAATGCCTAAGACTAGATTTGAACTCAGATCTTCCTAATGTCAGATCCAATATACTTTCCACCATGCCACCAAGCTGCCCACAACATCCACTGACTACTCATCCCCAAGTCCTCACGCAGTTCTCATGGAGCATGAACTTGAGACCTTCTCCTATATGGATTGCCTTCTTCTGGAAACTCTTCAAGATATCAATGCCCTTCCTGAAATGCAGTGCCAAAACTGACTCCAATATTCCAGGACAAAGTACAGTAGTACATCACCTCCTTATTCCAAGAAGCCACAACTCTTGAGGTAGCCCAATCAATCACTCAATCAAAAAGCGGACGAATTCAAGAGATATTATAAAAAGAGGATGAACATGACTTCACAACTAGATAGATATGTGGGAGGATTGGAAAGATGGTAGTCCTCCTAACAAAAATAAGGGAGTTTGAAAGAAGGGTGAGTTTGAGAGGAAAGAGTTCAGCTTGGGACCTATGGAATTTAAGATGCCTGTAGGATAGCCAGTTGGAAATGTAGGACTGGCGCTCAGGAGAGAGACCAGAGCTGGATATATAGACTTAGGAATCATCTGTGTAGCAATTGTAATCGAACCCAATGGGAGCTAATAAGTCCAAGATTTCATTAGGTTTTGGAAGGGCTGTCATACGACATTGTTGACTGATACTGAACTTACAGTCAACCAAAATCCTTAAATTTTTTTTCAGGAAAACTATCTCACCATTCTTCCTACATCTTATCTTCATTTTACCTACATCTTGGCCTTAATTTTGTGAACCCACGTATAATACTCATCCCTATTAAGTGACCCCTCACTTCCTGCTATACCCTGTGGCCAAGCTCTGACATGGATCAATTCCCAGGAAAAGGTTTTTAGTGACTGAAGCCCAGCAGGTAGAGATGGGTCCATTGTGGCTGATGACCAACCACAAACACAGCCTGGCCTTCCCTCACAGACCATCCCTTGGAGTAGACCAGGCCAGAGGCGACTGAGAGACTGAGAACCCCATGGAGTGGAACTGGGCTCTGCTACTGACTCACTATATGGCCCTTAGGGCAATTCATTTAACCTCCTTACATCTCTGTTTTCTCTTAGGGACCATAACAGCCAACTACCTCACAGGGATGTTGTCAGAATTAATTAATGTGTGTAAATCACTTTGAGATCCCTGGATAGAGGCTCTCTGGAAATGCAAAGTATTATTTATTATCAGTGAGGGATTTATTTGCTTGCAAATCGACTGAGTTGAGGGGAACAGGAAGGATGAGACAAAGGACAAGGGGTCTAAGCTGTGCATTTCCAGATCATTCAGGGTCAGAGAGGTTTCCCAGAAACTGTTCCATCCCTCTCACCTGCTGGGGACGTGTTGGGAATCATTCCAAGTCAGAGCACTCCCTACCACCCAGAGAGTATTACTAGCTAGGCTTCTCTGAGAAGGGCAATGATTAAATTGGAAAGAACATTGTCCTGGGAGTCCAAATACCTGGGTTCTAATCCCACTTCCACCATTAACTCACTGTGTGAGTTTGGACAAATCATTTCAATCAGTCAATCATTTCCCCTCTCTAGACCTCAAATACTTTATTTGTTAAAAAAAATTTTAACTGAGTGATCTCTGAGGGCCCTTCCGTCTCTAACATCTCATATTCTATGCTTCAAGATACATGTTGTAAAGTCCCTTCCAGCTCTAATAGTCTTTATTCTATTTTTCTACTGTTCCCTGACAGTCTCTGCTCTCAGAGTCTACCTCTTATGGGCCCTTCTTGCTCTAACATTCTCTATTCTAAGTTCCCTTCCAGCAATAATATTCTACCATGTGTGCTCTAACATTCTCTGACATAAGCAATAGTATACTATGTCCTAAGGTCCCTTCCAGTCCTGACATTCTATGATGAGCCTAACCTGCGGTCGTAGCTGGTTCACTTGGGAGGCAACTCCACCTGATTGGCATACGTCCGTCAAGACAGCGGACATGTTTGGCAAATAGGAGCAGGCAAAATCACACAGTGGGGATCCTCTGTACGTTTACATTTTTGACTGCTATTAAAATGAGGGGGGGAAGAGGGGCGGAATTTAAGATTTGCACAGACTGCAAGCCAGCGTTAGGACATTAAAAACCTGTCTAGCCATCAATTTCTAAGGAACGAGAAAAAGCCAGGCAGCCCCATCGAAGCCCATTTCCTTTGTAGCCCTCCAGTCCCCCAGGATGCCATGTAATTGTTTCTTGAATGACCCCAATATTTTCACCTCAGTAACCTTGCCTGGGAGCTGCTCAACATATTTATGATTCTAGCTGCTTGAAATCTACTCCACACAACCCATTCTGAATTTCTGTTTCTGCTTTCTCTGTGTGGGTCCCCTGTTCTCTTATCGGGGCTGTAACTCATGCTGACATTATCTGCACCGTTTAGGATTTTATACACTTTAATTTAACTCTCTCATTGTTATTGCCTGGACTTCAAGGTTTTAAGTTTTAATTCTACTTTTCTCTGGTCTAGACTAGTATAATTTGTTTGCTATCAAGCACGATAAATGTTTGCTTATGAGAAAGGAAGCTTTTGAGGGGAGGAGAAGCCAGGCATCAACTAGTCTGAGGGTCATTTGGTCTGAGGGGGACTTGGTCTGCATCTTTATTCATCTCATCCTTCCTATTTCCTCAAGCACCACACACAGAAGATGGGCAGTTGTTGGCAAGAGCAATGGTAAAGTTAAAGGTTTGTCCATGCCTGGCAAGTAGGATGATTGATTAGCCAAAGACTTCAGGGGAAATTCTCAGACTTCAAGAGCTATGAAGTAGGTTACTTCCTCCCTGGATGATTTTCAGGCTGGGAGATATAGCCATCTGGCAGAGCTAAGTTAGGCACAGTCCTGCCTGGGGGCAGAGGGAGGGACAAGATGACCTCTGAAAAGCTGTCTCAGCCCTCACAGCTTTGTGAAATAATAATCACTCCCATTTCAGTAATACTTTGAAGTTTATATAGTTTTCCCACAACAACTCTATGAGGTAGGCAGGTATTAATTATCCCCATTCAATAGAACATAAAACTGAGGTTCAGAGAGGGGATGTGAATTGCCCATAAAAGGCTTTCCTCCAAACAATTGAATGAGGTAGACAGTGGAAATGTTATACCAGGAATAAGGAGAACTAGGTTCTGCCCCTAGTTAGCTGTGTGACATTGGGAAAGTCACTTCCTTCTCTGGGCCTCAGGTTTTTCATCTATAAAAGGAGAGGTTTAGAATGGTTGAGTAGAAAGTTCCCTTCTATCTCTAAATTCTATGGTTTACATTTGACAAAGGAAGAAACCCAAGCCCAGAGAGGTATATATCAGAGAAAGCATTTAAACTCAGGCCTCTTCATTCCAAGCCCAATGTTTCGTTCTGTTTTTCCCACAGCACCGTATGAAATAGCATAAAAACTGTTACTGTACACTGTGCAATGACTAACTTTGATAGACTTAGCTCTTCTCAGCAATGCAAGAATCTAAGACAACTCCAAAAGACTCATGATGGAAAATGCTATCCACATCCAGAAAAAGAACTATGGCATCTGAATGCAGATTGAAACATACTATTTACTCTTTCTCTCTTTTTTTTTTTTGTTTCTTCTTTCTCATGGTTCCTCTCATTGGTTCTAATTCTTCTTTACAGCATGACTAATGTGAAAATATGTTTAATATGAATGTATATGTAGAGTCTATATCAGATTGCACACTGTCTTAGGGAGGGTGGAGGGGAGAAAGGGGGAGAAAATTTAGAACTCAAAATCTTATGGAAGTGAATGTTGAAAACTAAAAATAAATAAATTAATTTTTTTTAAACTGTGACTGTTAGGTGGCAATGTTAATGTTGGTTTCCCAACAAACAGTCCCATCTGAAGGTCAAGATGTTACTCTCTCCTTCCCAGAATTCCCTCCAAGGACCTCCCAGAACATTCTACTTTCAGGACTCAAAAGGCAATTTTTCTAAAATAGAAGGAAAAAATTGCTGAAGGATTTTGTGTTTGCATCTGTGTGTATATGTGTTTTTGTCTTTCCATCTGATTTTCTCATCTTGCGTTATAACTGAGGAATCCAGGAAACGGGGACAAAGGGTGAGCCATGGGGACCCCCACTTTCCTCAGCTGGGCTCAGCACATTCAAAGCAATGAAATACACCTGCAGAATGCACTGAATTCTGTCTCTAGGGGCCCTTACAAGTGCTGATGACTTGAAATTGAGCCTGAGCAGATGGCCGTGAAGCCACCTTCAGCTCCCCCCGGAGGAAGGCAGGACATATTCCTGTCATTTCACGGGGCACAGGTGAGGGAAAGGAAATCAACAGGACCCTGGCGGCTCAGGAAGAATCAAGACCTCTTGAAATCCTGATCTCTGAGTTCAGGGTCAAAATGAGATCAGCTGCCTTCCCAAAGAGGGGAAACTGTTGCAGTTCATAGGATTCAGAGATGGAAAAGACCTTAGCAAACCATCTAGTCCAACCTCCTTTTACAGATGAGGAAACTAAGATACAAAGTGGGAAAGTTACTTTCCCAAGGTGACACAGTTAGGAAACAGCAGAACAAAGGTTGGGCAGTCCCTGAAATTATACTATTTTCTGTCTGTGTCTTGTGTCCTGTCTTTGAGGACTACCTTCTCAATAGGATGACCTATTAGCACCCACCCCCAAAAGAAAGGGAGAGGGCTTCAAGTTCCTCTTGGGCAATCACCCAAGATGAAAACATCTTGGCCCCAAGGTAGTAGTGACAATTGTGTTATGAAAATGGAGTGACCACACCATTGCTTAATGTAGGGAATGCCAGAGTCCAATATTTTCATCAGTGGCAAATCAGGTTTCTGCTCCTACACAGTTGGAACCCAATCATGCCAGTAATTAAGGACAAGTACCAAAACACATAGAAGAGAAGGGATGGAGGGAAAAAGGAAAGTGGTCTCAACTGTGATCCAAAAGAATTTCCTGCTGGGGGTAAAGAGAAAAGTTTTCCTGGGATCAACAAAATGAAAGGGTAGGGGAGGAGCTGAGAAGTAGAGATCAGGTGAGCAGTCAATTCCAAGGGTGAAACTGAGTCATTTAGGGAATGTTCTGGAGATCACAGGGATCAATAAATGAAAGTTCCTCCCACATGAAATCTGCACCTAAAACCATCACGTGCTGTCTATGCCCTTTCCTCACTCTGTCTGTGCCACTAAGAAACCACACAACTGGGATAAAAGAATAGATAGTGCGCTTGGAAAATTTGCCAATGATTTGAAGCTGAGAACATAGATAATACAGCAATGTCAGGATCCAAAAAAGTCTCAAGGTGCTAGAGTAATGGACCAAATCTAAGATAATATTTAATAGGAATAAATGTAAAGTTCTGTACTCAGGCTCTGAGAGTCAACTGAACAAGTGCAAGATGAGAGATGACAGATGGTTTAACATCTTTTTGTGACTTGGCTACCTATAGTTCATGTGAAAAAATATATGGGGAGATCAATGATGAAACTTACTAGCTACCTATTAAAGAGAGATAATGGACTCAAGGTGCAGAATGAGACACAGGCACAGGGTCCCCAAAATTCTTAGTAAAGTTTTATAATAATAATAGCTAACATTTATATAGCACTCACTATGTACAAGTCACTGTTCTAAGTGCTTGACAATTATTAGCAAGACTGATCCTCACAACACCCATGGGAGGTTGGTGCCATTATCATCCCCATTTTATAAATGAGGAAACTGAGGCAAATAGAGGTAACTGACTTGCCCAGGGTCACACAACTAGTAAATGTGTGAGACAAGATTTGAACTGATTCCTGGCCCAACATTCTACCCACTGTACCACCTTTAATAACATAAAACTTACTAAAACTTTTGGAATGATATAGCCAATGAGGGAATTTGTTTTGCTGGACTATGTAGATTTTTACATGTTTTGTTTTTCTTTTTTTTTTCCCAGTGGGAGATAGTGAGGAGAGAGAAAGAAAAGAGATTTTTATTACCTAAAAAATTAAAATTTTAATAAGATCTGGTGGTTTTAAAGGACTGTAAGCTAGCCATGAATCAAGAATATAATGTGGTAGTCAAAAATGCTAATGGGATCTTAACCTGCATTAAGGAAAGAAAACAATCCTAGATGAGAGAGGCAATAATCCAGCTGTCCTCTCCCCTAGTTAGACCATATCTTGGGGTACTATGTTCAGTTTTAAGAGCTGTGCGATTATGATTATTACTATTATTACCCCCAGTCAGAGGATAGATGTGGTACCTCAAGATAGAGTGCTGAAGGTTGCTAACTGCTGAGTTTGGGGACTCTGATTCATAATGAATTAGGTGACTCTCTGATTATTGAGTAGGTGAGGTTAGGTCCCCCGAGATAACTCCTAGAGAGG
The DNA here is from genome assembly GCF_900497805.2 of Vombatus ursinus. Taxonomy (NCBI): domain Eukaryota; kingdom Metazoa; phylum Chordata; class Mammalia; order Diprotodontia; family Vombatidae; genus Vombatus; species Vombatus ursinus. The sequence goes on along the minus strand of NW_020954564.1, from coordinate 47,822,610 downwards.
TTAAGGCCCCAGAGAATCCTCTAGTCCTATCTCTTTGAATGCTGAAAGGATAGCCATTCTTTCAGCATGGGGCCATGTGGTGCCATTAGAGCAGGTGATTACTTGAGAAATGCTGATGACTATGAAGATTGCCTCCAGAAGATAACAAAATCTTATATTTCTATAGCCTTCTACAATTTACCAATCTCTTTCCTCAGAGCAGCTCTGAAAATTAGATAGTGAAGGATGATAATCCCCATTCTAAAGATGAGGAAACTGAGACTCAAAAGGGGAAATGATTTGCTCATCATCTATCATTCAGGAAGCATGTACCAGAATGCCCACTATGTGCCAGGAAATGCACTAGGAACTGGGGATCTGAGTACAAACGTGAGACAATCTGTACTTTCAAGTAACTTATATTCTCCTGTCACATAGCTGGTGAGTGTTAGTGTTCTGAACCAAATCTCAGCCTTCTGACATCTCCAAGATTCTTACCACTGTGCCAAATACAATGGCATGGTAATACATCAAAAGAAGCTCAGGGAACACCACACGGTTCCGTCCTATGTCAAGAGGCTGATGATGAAAAGGAAACCTAAAGGTCACCTAATCAAACACTCCCATTTTGCAGACGAGAAAACTGAGGCCCAGGGGTTCTCACACTCCCCTGAGAGAGTCAAGCAAGCCGGGCCCCAGCCCTAGCCCCGCGCAGCAGCCCCGCCGTGGTTCCGGTACAGGCCGGCAGAGGGACGAAGCCCGATTGTTGCCTCGCCAGAGCACGAGGGTACCCGAGCTGCACTTTCGGTGGGAGATTTACAGCCTTGGCATCTGTCACTGTCTGGGAAGGGAGGAGGGGGCCGGGAAAGAGGAAGTAGAAAATATTGGCTTTTCTTCCGAGGGCCTCTTTGGGAGGCTGTGGTGTTTGGGAGAGTTTTAAACTCTGGCCGCCCATGACAGCCCTTTAAAGACGCTGTACTTCTCTGTGGGTCTCCCGGTGCAATAAAAGATTATCAGCTAAATAAAACAAGCACTGACTGATACCTCTACGCCCTACTGGATTGAAATTGTGTGAGCAAAGTGGTTTTCTCCCCGAGATTTATGGCCTGGGCTGGCGGCAGGCAATCAGCCCGGCCAGAAAGAACAGAGCCTCTTATATCTAGGATTCCTCTTCTTCTGTCGGGTTCTAGCGGGGAATGCAGGTTTTTATTTAATCTTCCATTGGGTGGGACTGATGCAGAAAATGGGAAAGGACATTCATTTGAAACCAAATTATGAAACCACATTTGGAGGTTCCAAGCTCCGCCCCCCATCCTCTCCCCCTCCCTCAACCTTCCTGAGGCTCCCTTTCACTGGAGCTATAAAATCCCTCCTCTCAGCTTGACAACCTCCTGCCATGCAGAGCACAGCTCACATTTAATTCCTAAAATAAAGACGACCGAGCCAAACCAATCCCAAGGCAGCCTGGAGCCAGGAAAATTGCCACTGACACGTGTACCCCTACTTCCTTCACCAAATGATCATTCAATTCAGTTGAAAAAAGCATTTGAGAGCCTACTATGTTCCAGGCAGGAATCAGAGACAAAAAAACAAATCAGTCCCAGTCCCCGAAAGAGCTTCCTCTGTGTGTGTGTGTGTGGTGGGTGAGGTAAGGGAGGAAAGCAGACTTCTATACAAATATCTGTAGAATAAATACAAAGTTGTTTCTAGGAAAGGAGGAGAGGGAGGCCAGGAAATGAACTACACATTGAAAATAGAGATGAGAGGGAGGGCACAACCCAATCCCAGGGTTCAAAGCCAAAGCTGAGGCCTTTCTTCCCTCCCACAATCTGCTGCTGCTATGGGAAGATCCCATTCTTATCCTTCCTCACTGAGCAGGGGTGAGACTGTGATATCCTGTTGGATAAAAGACAGCCCAAAGAAGGGTAGAGACCTTGAAGAAACAGAACAGGATATGTAGTGAAGACACAGGATCAGAATAAGTTGGGCTTGTTAGATGATGCTCTGGATAGAATTGCTGGCCTGGAGTCAGGAAGATCTGAGTTCAAATCTAGCCTCAGACATTTATTAGCTTGTGACTCTGGGAAAGTCACTTAACCCTGTTTGCCTCAGTTTCCTCATCTGTAAAATGAACTGGAGAAAGAAATGACAAATCACACCAAGAAAACCCAAAATGGGATAAGGAAGAGTTGAACATGAAAACAACTTTACTTGAACTAGGAAGAATAGATACATAAAGTGTTAGTGTTGGAAGGGACCTTAGAAGACAAGATGATAGAACATGGAACCTAAACAGTAGGGCTGGAGAGCTGAATTTCTGTTGTGAATGTTGGACCAAATGGCCAATGAGGATGCTTCCAACTTTCATAGCCTGTGATTCTGTGATTCTGTAAAGTGAACTTAGACCACAGAATATTAAAACACAGAAGATTAGAGTGGGTGAAGATCTTGGAATACAGAAGTTATAGCCAGAAACATAAAATAAGTAATAAATAATAAATAAAATTTAAAGCATAAAATGTTAAAGCATAGAATGGCACAATCAGAAGGGAAATTAAAATGTAAAAGGAAAAGAATCTAGTTGTACAAAAATATTTGTAGCAGGTCTTTTTGTGGTGGCAAAGAATTGGCAATTGAGGGAATGAACATCAATTGGGGAATAGCTGAACAAATTATAGTACATGATTGTGGTAGAATATCATTGTACTATAAGAAATGATGAGCAGTGATGGAAAATGCTACCCACATCCAGAGAAAGAATTATGGAGTCTGAATGCAGATTGAAGCACACTATTTTCTCTTTCTTTGTTGTTTTTTTGTTTTTTGTTTCTCGTGGTTTTTCCCTTTTGTTCCAATTCTTCTTTCACAACATGACTAATGTAAAAATATGTTTAATATGATTGTACATGTATAGCCTACATTAGATTGTATACCATCTTAGGGAATGGGGGGAAGGAGGGAGATGGGAAAATTTAGAACTCAAAGTCTTATAAAAGTGAATGTCAAAAATGAAAAAAAAATTAATTAATTAATTTTTTAAAAAGAAATGATGAGCAGGATGCTTTCAGAAAACCCTGGGAAGAGTTACATGAATTGATGCAGAGTGAAGCAAGCAGAACCAAGAGCGCATCGTACATAGTAACAGCAATATTGTACAATGATCAACCGTGAATGAATTAGCTATTCTTCACAATACAATAATCTAAGATAATTCTGAAGGGTTTATGATGAAAGATGCTATCCACTTGCAGAGAAAGATCTGATGGAGTCTGAATACAAATCAAAGCATACTATTTTTTTACTTGCTTTGTTTTTCTCAGGGTTTCTTGTCTTTGTTTTCTTTCACAACATGACTAATATGGAAATATGTTTTGCATGACTACACATGTATAACCTTTAGCAAATTGCTTGCCGTCTCAATGAGGGAGGAAGGTAGGGAGGGTGGGAGAAAATTTGGAACTCAAAATTATAAAAAGGAAAAAATGTTAAAATAGCCTTTACACAGAAAAAAAATTAAGTTTTTTAATGTAAAATTATAGACTATAGCATCATAGGGGTTAGAATTGGAAGGAATCTTAAAAACCATATAGTCCAACCCCCTCATTTCTCAGGAAAGAAAAAAACAACAACTGAGACTCAGAAATGGAATGTGGTATAGAGAGCACTGGAATTGGAATCAGAGCGCCCCAGGTTTGAATGCAGTATCTCACATTTAGTAGCCATGTGACCTCAGGCAAGTTAATTCATTTCCCTGAGTTCAGGCTCCATAGCTACAAAATGGGCACACCACCTCTTATACTGCCTACTTCACAAGGTTGACGTAGTAATCAAAAGAGATTATAGATAAAGACCTTAGAATGCTATTTAAATACGAGCTTTTAAAATCAAGTGACTTACTTAGGACAATGGGTAGCACAGTAGATAGAGCACCAGGGCTTCATTCAAATCCTGTTCTCAAACTTAATAGCAACCCTGAGCAAGTCACTTGATCTCTTTCTATCTCTGTTTCCTCAACTCTAAAATGCAGATAACAACAGCACCTACCTCTCAGATTTGTAAGGATCAAATGAAACATTTGTAGAGCACTTAGTAAAGTGCTCCGCACATAGTAGGTGCTTAATAAATGCTTGTTCCCTTCCTCCAAAATAAGACTAGAATCCAGGTCTCCTGACTTCTAATCTAACACTCTTTTCCACCACAACTTGGTATCCCCTTCCCAGTTATCGTTTTTTTTCTTTCTTTCTAGAAGATGGTATGGCATAAAACAAAGCATCCTGAATTTGGACTTAAAAGATGTGGGTTAAAATCCTGGCTCCTCCAATTCACAACCTCTCACTCTGAGTCTTACTCAGATTCTTCATCTATACAAGGAGAGAATTGGACAAAATGACCTCCTTACTATCTCTAAATCTGTGACTCCTTCTCTGTAAACTGTCCTACCAGTTTAAAATTTAGAGTGGTCCTCCAGACGCATAGGGTCCAATCCATTCATTGGCACAGATTCACTGAGCTCCTACTATGTGCAGGGCAGAGTCCTGGGACTAAGAAACGATGTGGTCCGCTGATGAGTGTACAGGGGGAATGTCAGCTCCCCAATTCATCATTACGCACGAGTTTCTAGGTCCTGCTGCTCTCCTAAGCTCCTCCATCCATTACCCTGCACAAAGGCCAACCAGCTGACAGTCGGGATAAGGAGACTTTATAGTCAGGATCGGAAATAGCTGATTTTCAATCATCTCCACCCACACAGAGAACACATTTCACTCTCAGAAAGCTCCCTGCTGTGTATTGTGGACTTGTAGGATCCCTCCTAGTTTTAAAGAGAGAATTTATCTGTGAAAAAAAGCACTAGCCCTGGGGGAAACAAGACACATGACTCAAGGTGGCAGCCCTATGTTTCACTAGAGGATCACAATTTAAGGGAGGTGAGTCCTCCAGCATCCTCAAATGTTTCAGCAGGATGATACTTTAAACCACAAAAGATTAGACAATAATCCATAGAAAGTTTGAAGAGACCTTACCGGATGGGGTCACATGTGGCCCTCTAGGTCCTTAGCTGCAACCCTTTGGTGGATTCAGTCAAGCTCTAGGATATTTAAACATTTAATGTGTATCTGCAGGACCTGTCCAGAAGAGACATAGAGATGGAGCTAGAGGTAGACAGAGAGGCAGAGACACAGAAAGAGACATTCAGACACCAAATGTATGTGCATTTAGACATAGTTGCTCCAGACCTGTGACATGATTTTCCCTCCCAGATCAGCAACTCATCTGTAACTCAGAGAACTGTCAGGGGCACTGAGAAGTTAGATTATTAAACCATATTCCCATAGCTAGTATGTATGTGTGTAACCACATAGAGAGCCATGTGCTGGTAAATGGTTTTTAACAACCAGCTCACTGAAAATACATAACAACCTTTTAAGTTTAAATTGCATTATTCACATTTTCTCCATCACTTCCTTAAGTCTAGTCAATTAATGAAACAATAAATCAAACCCGGATTTGTAGCATCTACTGATTTCCAAGGTGTAACTGCTCATACTGAAAATTTAATAATTGGCTCTCACTAGCCAGTTCAAGCTAGTTCCGACATACTCTGGCACACAGATATATAGATACTGTAAAAAAATTATACACATATACACATACACACACAGAGTATGTGTGTATATATATATATATATATCTGTACCCACATACACAGGTGTATATACATACATATTCTGTGCATATAAATGTATACATGCACATATATATGCTCTACACCCATGCAAAAACATACACATGAAAAGAGCTAACTCAATATCTGCCCATCCAGCTACGTGTCAGAATTGGGGCAATCTGTGTTTTATTAAACCTTGTTTTTCTAATGGGAAAAGGTGGAATGAAACCACAAGTATAAAGAAAGGAGAAATCTTGGCATTTGTAAAAGGAAGCTTATAGCTATTGAATCCGAGACCCTCAAGCTGGAAGGAGACTCAGCAGATATCTAGCCAAATCGCAAATTGCCAAAAACAGGGATCTTCTATACAACATCCCCAACCAACTGTTAGCTAATCTCTGCTTGAAGACTTCCAGTCATGGGGAACCCACCATCACCACAGGCAGCCCTTACTACTTTGGGGCAAGTTTAATTGTTAGGAAGTGCTTATTATATTAAACCTAAATCTGCCTCCTTATAACTTCCACCCACTACTCAGAGTTATGTTCTCTGGGGCCAAACCAAACAAAGCTAATCCCTCTTTGTATGACAGCCTTTTGAATGTTCAAAGAAGGCCATCATGGCCTTCCAAGACTTCTCTAAGCTAGACATCCCCAGTTGATTCAGCTAGTCTGATTCAGCTGGTATAATATGGTCTCCAGTCCTCTCACTAGCCTATCCACTTTCAATTGTTTGCTTCATTATTTAGGTAGAGCAGTGATCTCATTGGTATGGGCACTCTCTGAATTTTCAAGGCTACAAAGATGAAAAATGGATTAATCCCTGCCCTCCAGGAGCTTGCAAGCCAATAGAGGGAAGAGACATGAATGTATATAACTATAGTACAAGTTAGGTGTGACAGGAGACTGGTCAATGAGAGCCCAGCCCTTATGAGCATGTGCAAAGAGTCTTTCTGATTTTTGAGAAGAAATCTCCATGTGGACTTGTGCATGTGCAGGGATTGTTTCCTGTGTGATAAACTTGTGGCAACAAAAGACCTTTCAATTGGCTTCTGATCCTGAGTACAAATACAAAAGAGGTAGGTAGGTGGCAGCCAGGTGGCTCAGTGGATGAGAGATGAGCCTGGACTCAGGAAGCTCTGAGTTCAAATTTGACCTCAGATACTTACTAACTGTGTGACTCTGGGCAAGTCAGTTAACCCTGTTTGCCTCAGTTTCCTCATTTACAAAATCAGCTGGAGAAGGAAATGACAAACAACTCCAGTATCTTTGCCAAGAAAATCCCATGGACAGGATAGTCCACGGGGTCATGAAGAGTTAGACACAACTGAGCCAGATAGTGGAAAGCCCTAAATGCTAGGCTGAAAAAATTATATTCTGTCCTAAAATCAACAGGGAGCAACTGAAGGTGCTTGAGCAGGCAAGTGCCATGGTCTATCCTGTTCTATAGTAATAATAATAATAACTCCCTCAAAGTCCAACAAGGGCAATAGCAAAGTAGGGCAATCCAATTATGATGATGTATCAGTAAGGACCTTGTGTGCCCTGAGATCATTATGGCAGCTATGGAGGCCTGGTAGGAACCATGAAACTCACACAAATTAGACTCTAATTAGCAGTGATAACACTAACTGGATCAGCACCACAATTCATGTGATGTAACCACTCCTAAGAATTAATGAAATATTTAAAAATATTTTAAATAATTTTAAAAATAAAAAATAAAAAAGAATTAATGAAATGATGGGATGGCATAAGACTGCAGGCTGACCCTAATAATAATAACTAGCATTTATATAACATTTTATGGTGTCATTGGATCCTCACAACAGGACTGGGAGGCAGGTGCTATTTGTTAGCCACATTTTATAGATGCAAAACTAAGGCAGACAAAGATTAATTGACTTACCCAGAGTGATAACAGCTAATTAAAATTGAAGCTGAATTTGAACTCAAGTCTTCCTGACTTCAGTGCTCTATCCCATGGACTACTTAGCTGCCTCAAACTACCTGAAACCAACATGATGATCAGTTTGATATGGAAGACATAGAAACAAGGGATGCTCCTTTATGGACTAGTACCACAAGAGAGCAAGATATAGCAGAACAAATCAGAAATATCATTAGTTGACTTGCAGTCAATGTTTCAGAGCACATTGCACTGATCATTAAATCAGGCAAACCACAAATATGCACGAAATGGACATGAATGCTTTCATTATGGGGCAGTGCTCTATCATAATGAAATTGGAAACAAATCTTGACAGTTATAGGCAAGAGCTTAATGCTCCTTTATTTACAATGTCACCTCAGCACCATGTCACACAATCACATATTGGTGAGCAGAGCAGGACAATCATAAGAAGTAACTTCTTCCCTAAGTCTAAATTGGATGAAATAAAAGATGAAATTGAAGAATTATATATATCTGAAGAGGGAAAAAGTTGAAGAATTTGAGATCACTGAAAATTTTGACTTAAAAAAGACTCCAGAAATTATACCTAGTAATGAAATGGTTCAAATAATATAATGTAAACTTCTGGAAAGCAGGAATTATTTTATTTTTGCCTTCTATCCCCAGCACCTAGTACAGTGCTTAGATATAATTGTTTGTTGGTAGATTGGTTAATTGATTGAAATGACTTTGAAAAGGAGAAAGGCATACTTAGATTAGAATTCTGAAAAGCCCTTTCTGCAGACCAATGCAAACGGAGTAATTTTTTTTTTTTTAAAAAAAGCTGGCATTTCCTATGGCCATCACGCATGAATACAAATGTAAAAATATTTCAGTAGCGGCAAACAACAGCATATACAGTGGCCATGGCGGCAGTAAGAACCATAGGAAGAAAGGTGGAGCTGTGAAGGACCTGAATCAAATACCACCATGGCAAACATGACTAGAGAAAGCCATTAAAAGTCTGGAGAGCAGTGTCAGAAGATTACAACAATATTTAGCAGGTATGCAGTAGAAAACCTGAATGCCATACCACCCAAGCCACAAAACATGCAGAATGAAATCCAGAAGATAAAAATATATCAGAAATTCTAGGTTAACAGCTAGCATCCATATAAGATTTTAAAGTTGGCAAAGCACTTTACCAATTTTAACTCATTTGGTTCTCACAGCAAACCTGAGAGACAGGAACTATTATTATCCTCTCATTTTACAGATGTGGAAATTGAGACAAACAGCAGTTAAGTGACTTGGCTAGGGTCACTTAGGTAGTTGAATTTAGGTCTTCCTGGCTCCAGATACATCATTCTCTCTTCTTCGCTGCCTAACTGCCTCTTCCATTAATCATCAAATGAAAGCACAATTCAAAGCTTAAGGTAACAACCTTAAGGCAGCTAGGTGGCACAATGGATAACATATCAAGCCTGGAGTCAGGAAGCCTTGTCTTTCTGAGTTCAAATCTAGCCTCAGACACTTACTAGCTGTGTGACTCTGGGCAAATCACTTAGCCCTATTTGCCTCAGTTTCCTCATCTGTAAAATGAGCTAGAGAAGGAAATGGTAAATAGGATCATGAAAAGTTGGACATGACTGAAAAACAACTGACTAACAAAAAGTACATAACATTGATTCAAAAGCTTAACATTTTTAATAGAAGTTGCCATATCAAAATTGCTAAATACTCAAAATCTCTAAGCTACATGGAACAGCTACAGGAAAAAGTAAATAAAGTCAATAGACTTGGTGTACAAATTCTTCCTCAGACACTAGTTGTGTGACCCTGGGCAAATCACTTAGGCTCTCTGTCTCAGTGTTCTCATCTGAAAAATGGGATAACCCTGCTTCAAAGGGTGGTCATGAGATTAAATGAGTAAAAATGAGAAAAATGAAAATTTTAAAGTACTATATAGATTTAGTTATTAGCTTTTTTTTTTTTACTATTAATGAAAAGCTTTCAAAATGTAGAAATCCAGCAAAAGAAATCAAATCATGTCAGAATAGGATGAGAAATACATATCATCCCTGTCACCTTCTCTGCTCCTGGAGTTATCTATGTACCTCTGCTAAGCACCAGAGATACAAAGAAAAATAGGAAATAGTCCCTGCTCTCAAGGAGATCACAGTCTAATGGGAGAGACAACATGCAAACAATATATAAATAAACTGCATACAGGAAAAATTGGAAATAATCAACAGAGGGAAGGCACTAGTATTAAGGGGGAACAGAAAAGACTTCCTGTAGAAGATGGGATTTTATCTGAGACTTAAAGGAAACCAAGGAAGTCAGGAGGTAGAGATGGGGAGGGAGAGAATTCCAGGCATGGGGGACAGTCAGTGCAAATGCCCAGAGTCAGGAAAAAATATTTGTAGCTACACTTTTTGTTGTAACAAAAAACTTGAAAATTATAGGTGTGTCTATCAATTAAAAATGACTGAACAAATTATGACATATGAACATAAGGCTAAAAGGCATAGTTTCAGAAAAACCTGTGAAGATTTGCATAAACTGATGCAGAATGAAGCGAACAGAACCAGGAGGACAATTTATATAATTAATAAAACAACATAAAGGAAAACAATTTTGAAAGACTTAAGAGCTCTAATCAATGCAACTCCAAAAGACCTATGTGTGAAGCACATTACTCATTTATTGGCTTACAGGTGACTGACTAGAGGTGCTGAATGAGACATTCACTTTCAGACATGGCCAGTGTGTTAATTTGCTCATTTGTTGTAAGCGAGGGTTTTTAGTTTGGGGCAGGGGGACTTTGGGAAAGTGGATGGGTGTTGATAACCATGAAAACAAAACAAAACAAAAGAACATCAACAAAACATTAAAAAACACAAAGGAGAAAGTAGAAGGAAATTGAGAAGAGGACCCATCAGTATGGTAGTGTTCTTACTATTGTGTTAAATTAAATAGATACTTTTAAAAAGATAGTTTCATATATGATCCTCACTTTCCATTCTTATTTGTATGTGGAAATGTCTGTGTTTTTGTTTTGTTTGTTGAAGTTTGTAAAATTAAAAATTTAAAAGAAAAATAATAGATACTAAATCGTTGAAGACTATTATTCCATAGCCTTACAGTCATACAGCATTGCTGGAAGAATATTAATGGTAAGAAGATGAGCTTTTGTTTCAAGGAGAAGTTTAAAGTCATTAAATGCACTTTGGCATTTCCCAAATACAACTAAACACACTCTCTTCCTCCTGTTCATTTATGACTCCACAATGCCTGCACTAACTCTGTATATTGGTAGACTGGCTGTCTGGGCTCTCCTTCCAACAACACGGTCAATACACATTTTTCATCTACTTGACTTTTCTTGCGTGGACTGTTTACAAGGCCCTTGGATGATTATTTGTTGGAAGCTGGAAGAGACCCTGGAACAAAGAACTTTTGCTCAGGTATAGGTTGGACTAAATGGCCTCTGAAATTCCTTATAGTTCTGAGATCTTGTGAAATTCTCTTAGTAGTACAGGCAACAAATACTATGAGAATTCAGGTAATGGAATGTTGTTTTTTTTATCTGTGGTGGTCAAGGAAAGAGATTGGATATGATTTGAACAATGAAAGATGGATAAAGAAGAGGATATCAAAAGCCTAGAGAAAAAAATCATGATTCTTATTATTGCTGACAAAGGTGATCAAGAAAATCATTAAACTAAAATCTTGAACAACTATGGATTTTATCTTAAAATCTGCGATGTTCCAGGATTGATGTAATCAACACATCAGCCATAAATAGAAGCATCTAAAGGATTTAAAAGTCTTTGAGGAATCTCTTTTTCATTTGGACTCTGCACTAGACATCCTCCATGATAATGGTGCACACCTTTGGTGAGTACAAAGTTATTACTGTTATACCTTTTATGGAATCTTAAGTGATCTTAATATATGCATGGACATCATCGTGTTGAGGAAGAGCCTTGAAGGTAGGATTTAACTCAATTCAATCAAATGCTTTTTTTTATAGTCAAAAAACATTAAGCACCATGTGATCTTATATTCTTTTCACCTTTAAGTCAATTGTATGACTATAAAGATGTGATCAGCTGTAGAATATAATTTGTAAAAGCCTACTTGTTCTTATATTTTTGACAAAAATGCTTTCAATACATGTGCAAATTATTCTTATAAAGATTTTGTAGAGATGGGAAAGTAGGTAAATGGGTTCATAGTTCTTTATATTTTCTTGATAACCTTTGTCAGTGATAATGAATTGTGATTTTTTCCAAGCTTTTGGCATCCTCCCCTTCCATCCATCCTCCAATATTCAAAGCATGTCCTTCTTTCCTTTACTACCATAGATGAAGATCACTATTTCATTACCTGGATTCCCATGGTATTTGCTATCTGTACTCACAGAATCTCCTAAGATCTCCAAACTAAAAGAAATTTCAGAGACTATCCAGTCCAACATTACCTGAGAAGGAATACCCCTTTTCAACTCTCTGTTCCAGAGTTGCCCCCTCAAGCTTCCCAACATTTAGTTATCTAACTGCAGGTTTGCGCTAGTAAATGTTTAACAACCAGCTCAGGGGGAGGGGGAACCATATTTAAATGACACATTTTTAAGTTTAATCTATATTATTAGAATCTTCTTCATCACTTCCTTAAATTAATAATCAACAAAACAATAAATCAGGTCTTGATTTGTAGCACTTGCTATTTCTGAGAAGCAAATGCTAACATTGAAAATTTAGCAGTCAGCTATCAAAACCCAATACAAGCCAACTTCAGCATACCACTGTCTACTCCCTTTTAAAGGCTTACAATATTGGGGAGCTCACAAGTTCCCAAGGCAGCTCATTTTATTTTTGGATCATTCTAATTTTTTAGGAAGTTTTCCCTCTTATGGAGCTTCAATATGCCTCCCTGCGTCATGTAAGTATTCCTGCAAGTTCTCCGTCTGAGGCCTTCTTCTACCTAACAGCCTTTCAAATATTTAAAGACAGTGATCATGATCCCCCTAGGTCTTCTCTAAACTACACATTCCCAATTACTTCTGCTGATCCTTTAATAACATAGTTTAAATTTCTCTTGGAATGTGCTCTTCTGGTCACACTTCACTGGGTACTATCCATCATATAGGTCCTTCCCAAAACCTAGATGTAGTCTGAGCACAGCAGAGAACAAAGACACCGTCTGGACATTATACTTCTGTTAATGGGTGATGTTAATAGCTAGCATTTATTTAGAGCTTTCAGGTTTGCTAAGTACTTTGCATATGTTATAATCTCTTTTTATCCTCACAACCCTGTGAAGTAGGTGATACTATTATTATCATTCCCATTTTAGACATGAAGAAACTGAGGCTCAGAGAGGTTAAGTGACTTTCCCCAGGTGACAGAGTATCTGAGGCTGAATTTTAAGTCAGGTCTTCTTGACTCCAAGTCCAGCATTCCATCCACCTCACCCCCTAGATGCCAATTATCCTAATAGATCCTAATGTTAATTTAGCTTTTTGAATTGTCACACCTCACTGTTGAATCATACTAAGATTTAAGTCTACTAAAATCCTCAGGACCTCATGACATGAACTTTTATCTAGCCACATCTCCATTATTCTGTACTTGCAAGGTTGATTTTTCTATCCAAGTGTAGAAATCTACATTTATCCCTATTAAAATTCATCTTATTAGATGTTCTAAACTGTCAATATCTTTTGAGATCCCAATTTACTCATTCAAGTATTACCCTATCCTCCTGGCTTTGTGTGATCAATAAATTTGATAAATATGCCCTCTATAGTTTCATCAAGTCATTAATAAAATTATTGAATGGAACAGAGTTGAGGAGAAAGTCCTCTGGCACTCCACTAGAGACCTCCCTCTTGATAGACATCAGTCCATTAAGCAGGAACTCTTTAGGTATATTTGTTCAACTAAATACTATTTCACCTAACTGTTCTGTCAAGACCATAAGGACAACATGAAAGAATTTGCCAAACACCTTGCTGAAATCAAGATACAATGTGTCTACTGCATCCTCCTGACCTACTAGTGTAATAGACCTGCCAATGCAGTCAATAGGGTTAATTTGAAATAACTTGTTCTTGGTAAACCCACACTGGTTTCCAGTGATTATATCTCTCTTCTCTAAGTCTTCATAAACTATCTATTTAATCATCTGTTTTAGAATTTTTCCAAGGATGGACATAAAGCTCAACCATCTCTGGTTCCTAGAATCTACCTTTTTTTCCTTTGGCAAAAACTGGAACATTTCCCCATTCCCAGGCCCCCTCAGTACTTATTATTCTCCACAGTTCTTCAAAGATTACTAATAGGAGTTCTGAGATCACATACAGAAATTCTTTCAGTAGCATTTGATAAAGTTATCATCCCCTTTTCACCTCCTGACCCCATTCCTGGACCCCACTCTTCCAAACTTTGCTGTGTCATCCTGGAATTTCTCTCATGCCTCGGGCCTTCTTGCCTACAACAGCCAAACACTCCTGTCACCTTCTCAATGTGGAATATCCCTCTGTGATGCCCACTCCCTTCTCTCATTGGCGAGTTCCTTTTGGAGCTTCCATTTTGTGGAGGGGCCCTGGTCAATTTTAATTCCTCTCTTGACCCTGTTCCTGGGCTCCCAGACTTCAAACCCATGTCCCTGGGCCAGGGACCCCAGCCTGCACCCCCTTCACCCCTGTTTGTATGTTGTCTTCCCTCATTAGAACATAAGTGCCTTAAAGCCAGAACTTTCTTTTTGCTTATCCCTAGCCCTTAGCACATGGTCTTTAGCCTGGCACATGGTAAGCACTTAATAAATGCTTGTTTCATACTTCTCCTCTCCTATCTCAAACTTAAAGTCCCTTTAAATCATGTTCTATACCCTTTCTAATTTATGGAATAGAAAAGAAAGCTCGGAAGAAGAGTGATTAGTTAAATGGATGGATTGATTGATGGATGGATGAATGGATGGGTGAAATGAATGAAAGAATGAAGTTGGAACTGTCCTAACCCAGGACTGATCAAACCAAATCATGATATAGTTTATCTTTGTTCATTCATTCATCTTCCCCACGTGGAATTCCTGTGATCCCTGGGGCTTAGCAGAGAAGTGGGAGGGGGCACTGTGCCAGAGCAAGGCAGAGATGGTATTTATCAGCTCCACCCTTGGACTGTCTTGGGCTGTTAAAGCTTCAGGTTTTTAACAACCCAGATACTTGCTGCAAAGCAGAAACAAAGACAAATCAATAAGCATTTGTTCTCTTTTGGTGGGGCAACAGAAAATGTACTTCCTTCCTATGCCCATCTTCACACACACACACACACACACACACACACACACACAGAAATACACACCTACATGTAGAGACCCATACATGCACATGGTCTCATACCTATACACGCATTCAGGCTCATACATACAGAAACATTGATATATGCACAATCACAGGATTTAGAACT
Organism: Vombatus ursinus; assembly: GCF_900497805.2. Taxonomy (NCBI): domain Eukaryota; kingdom Metazoa; phylum Chordata; class Mammalia; order Diprotodontia; family Vombatidae; genus Vombatus; species Vombatus ursinus. Next base: position 47,807,595 of record NW_020954564.1, on the reverse strand, counting down.
GGAAGGGTTCTTAGGCCATCTAGTCCAACCCACTCATTTCACAGATCAGAAAGGTGAGGCCCAGAGAGCTTCAGTGATTTACCCAAGGGTACCTCGGTAGCAAATAACAAGGTGGGATTTGAACCCAGGTGCTCTAACTAAAAATCCAGTGCTTTTTCCACAATACCACACTCTGTCTCTCATACATGGATATCTCCATGCATAGACATACATGTAAATGTACAAAAACATATACTTACACAAGATGTATGGGCAGCTAGGTGGTACAGTGGATAAAGTGCTGGGCCTGGAATCAGGAAGACTCTTCCTCCTGAGTTTAAATCTAGCCTCAGACACTTACTGTGTGACCCTGGGCAAGTCACTTAACCCTCTTTGCCTCAGTTTCCTCATCTATAAAATGAACCAGAGAAGGAAATTACAAACCACTCCAGCATCTTTGCCAAGAAAACCCCAAATGGGATCACACAGAGCCAGCCATGACTGAAAATGACTGAACAACAACAATACCACAGATGCATATACACAGATATACATACATGCAAACATGTACATATACACATATGTTCACACACAGTACCCTCTCAGCTCCTCCATGACAATTAGGAGGATTTATCATTCCTATTAATCAGAGCCCTACATCACCCTTCTCTCTTGCTCTGTCCAAGGTCCTGCCTAGAGATTCCTCTGCCCTAGTACTCAATGACAGAGGGGCCCTCTCAGGCTTTCTCCTCTGAGCACCTTTCACCTTCAATGCTGGTGTCTGCAATTGGCCAGGACTGATTCCACATTTACTGTCAAGTACCCAGGGTTGCTGTGAGACTGTTTACACTCATTTGTTCTATTTAGAGGCCTAACACTTGGATGTCAGCGCCTGAATATCTAAGGGGCTATCCAATGCATATTTTATGGATACCTATGTATTATAATCACTTAGGCACTGGGTGGTCCATTAGGAAAAGGCCCCATTTAAAATGATATTGCCTTGCATGAAGCTTTTGAAAGATGGGGTGGCAGCATAGTGAAATGGAATGTGCACAGCATTTAGGGTCAGAAGACCTGGGTTCAAGTCCTGAATCTATCACACATTTGCTATGTGCCCCTAGATAGGTAACTACTTCCTTCTCTAGGCCTCAGTTGCCTCATCTTTAAAATAAGGGGATTGAATTTGATGTTCTCAGCTTCAAGCAGCAAAGCATGCTAAGGGAGACAAAGAAGGCAACATATATCTGTTGATCAGGTCAGGCCACCTTGACCACTGTCTCCCCTCAGACCAGAACAGTGAACCTAAGAGCCTTAGGAATTTCAGGGTTCCTGATCCAGGGACCACAGCCACCATCCTGGGAAGCAACTTGGTAGAGACATGGCCTGGGAACTACTCCTGCAGGTGCTACCCAGAGAAGAAATATCTTGTCACCAAAATCTTTGGTACTGTCAAATGGTTCAACACCAGAAACTCATGATTTTATCAGTGGAAATAACATTAAAGAAGAGGCATTATAGTGACTTTGCCGCTGTGCCCTAAGGCCCATGAGACTTCCCATGGGATTTGCAACTGAAACCTTCTATATCTGTTGTCACCCCCATTAGAATATGAGCTCTTCGAAAGCAGAGATAGTCTCAATTTTCTATTTGTATCTCCAGTGGTAGCACACAGTAAGCTCTTAATAAATGCTTTATTCATTCATTCACCTCTAAAGTCTCATCCATGTTTTAGGTTCTATCACTTTAGGTTCTCAGGTTCATTGCAGCCTTAATATTATATGTTCTAAGGTCCCTTCCAAACCTAACTTTCTTTTTTTTAATTATATTTTATTTTCCCCCAATTACATGTTAAAATAATTTTTTAACATTTTTTTAAAGTTTTGAGTTCCAAATTCTATCCTTCCCTCTCTCCCTCTCTTCGGCCCTCTCTGAGACAGCAAGCAATCCGGTATAGTTTATACATGTCCAATAATGTAAAACATTTCCATCAAACCAAACATTCTTTGTTTGGAGGTCTCATCTAACTGCAACATTCTACATTCTGAGATCCTATCCTATCTAACACCCTATGCTTTCAGGTCTTTTCCAGCTCTGGCATTCTGGGATTCTATGAGCCTTCACATATCCACCCTTATGCCCTGAATTCTTATGGAGGAAGGACATACTCTTTACTCAGAAAGGAGAATTTACTCTCTCCACATTTAATTGGGGTTTAGCCCCCACCATCACTCCACTTGCTGCCATCTGACAGAACAGAGCATGGGCTATGCACAGGAGAAAGATTTTTCCAGTCAGTAAATATCATATGGGATTCCTCTAACCCACTGACCCACATGTGGAGGTTGCCTGGTGTCCTGGCTCAGAATTAGGGTGGGGGGTTATAGGCCTCAGAGAAGCCAGGTTGGTCACAGGGTCTTTAAAACCTTATGAGCAAAAGGGACCCAGGTCCACTTGGCCCATAGTATGACACTGGCCGTGGTCTCGAAGCTAATGTTTCTGGTGATGTGATGAGGGACACAGACACAGTCACACAGGTCCATGCTCTGGCACGCACAGATGCCTGGGGACATGTCACCACTGACGTGGATACCCTTGGCCACACAGATGAACACTCACTAATGCACAGGAGTACAGATACCTACCCAGAGACAGATAGTTACACAAATATATACACTCAAAAGATGCACACAGAAATGCAGAGATGGAGCCAAAGACATGTAAACTCATAAACACACTGACATATATGCTCACACAGATGCAGTCACGTGGTGACAAACACACAGAGGCATTAGATACACCTCACAAAGCTATACAAACTCACACTCACAGACACATGGCTTTACAAGTCACACAGAAATACATACCATTAACACACACATACACAATCACATGGTCATATATTAGTAGACAAGAGATACAAAGAGTTATACAGGTATATACACACACATACAGTCACACAGTCACAAATATACATGGGCATATACTCATAGACAAGAGTGTGCATCTCTGAGGCTGTGTGTATTTTTGTGAATACATATGACACACATTCACACAAAAGATGTGTGAAGACAATCTCAGGCATGGAAAAAAAGTCAGGCACACACATTCATACACTCACATAGACAGACACAGAGACATACTGTCGAACCCATGGCCATGGACTTACACACAGTCCCACACATCTGGACACTCACACTTCCCTAGCTAATGCCCTGTGCCACATTGTCCTGGACGCAGGCCGGGTCCTGCCTTGTCTATTTTGGGCATGGAACCTGGCATGGAAACACACTGAGGCTTGGCCGCGTCAGGGAGTGAACGCTTCCCGTCTTGGGCCCCTTAGATATTGTTAGAGCTGTAAGCCAATCTCGGCATGAGCGGTCCAGGAGGTTTAAACTACAGCCTCCTGGTGCCATCTAGGGCTCAGAGTGGGCAGCGGCAACACCCCAGAACTGCCTCCCACCCCTGGGGCTGAGGTGGCTGGAGCAGAGGCTGCCGGCCTGGCTGGCCCTCCCCTCTGCCTCTTTGTCTCTGCTGCCCTCTCCTCTCTCTCGCTCTTCTCCCCTGTTTCTCTCTTCCTCCCTGTCTCCCATTCTTCCCCTCTGCTTTCCTGATTCTTCCTAGTTCTCCCCCCTCTCCACGTTTTACTCTGTCCTTCTCCTCTCCTTGTGTGTATCTAACAAGCTTTGTTTCTGGATCTCTCTCCTACATCTCTCTGTCTGTATATCTCTCTTACTCGCTCTGCCTCTGCATGTCTATCTGTCTGTCTGTCTCTGCATGGCTATCTGTCTCTCTACATCTCTGTCTCTGACTGTCCCTCCCTTTCTCTGTCTGTCTATCTGTCTGTCTGTCTGTCTGTCTCTCTCTCTCTCTCTCTCTCTCTGTCTGGCTCTGGCTCTCTTTCTGTCTGTCTCTCCCTGCCTCCCTTTCTCCGTGTCTGTCTGTCTGTCTCTCTCTCGTCTAATGGAAAGATGCTGCACTTGAAGTGAGGAGACCTGGTTTTGAATCTTTAGTCACTGCTGTGTGACTTTGAGCAAGTCACTTCACTCTGAATCTCAGCTGCCTCACTTGCAAAATTTCAATTCTGACAGTTACTTACCTCCCAGGATTGTTCCAGGGAAGGAATAAAATGGGATTTCTTCTCTCTCTCCCTGCTTCCTCTCCCCACCCCTTTCTTCTCTACCCATTTCTTTCTTCATTTCTCTTCTGCCTCTAATTCTCTCTCTGCCTTTTTCTCTCCTGCTATTTCTCTCTCTTACTCTCTTCTTTTACAAAAAAATCAATTAATAAGCATTTATTTCTCTCTCCACCAAACTCCCATTAAAAAAAGAAGAAAAACAAAACCCTTATAAGAAATGTGCATAGTCAGGCAAAACAAATTCCCACATTGGCCATGTAAAAATGTGTGTCTCATTTCTTATGTCACAATGATGTTCCATCACATTCATATACCACAATTTGTTCAGCCATTCCCCAACTGATAGATAGCTTCCTTAGTTCCCAGTTCTTTGTCACACTATAAAAAGAGCTGCTATAAATATTTTTGTACATATTGGAACCTTTACCTCTTTCTCTGATCTCTTTGGGATATTAGCCTCATAGAGCCATTGCTGGGTCAAAGGCTATACACAGTTTAATAAGTGGGGGGCCATAGTTCAAAGTTGCTTTCCAGAATGGCTGGACCAATTTATAGCTTTACCAAAAATACATAAATGTACCAGTTTTCCCAAAGCCCCACCAACATTGTCATTGTCCTTTATTTGCCAACATTGACCATCTGAGGGGTGTGAGGTGGAAACTCAGAACTGCTTTCATTTGCATTTCTCTAATTATTAGTGATTTATAGTATTGTTTTCTTATGGCTATGGATAGCTTGGATTTCTTCTTTTAAAAACTGCCTGTTCATATCTTTTGACCACTTACCAACTAGGGAATGTTATAATGTTTATAAGAATTTAGTCTTATAAATTTTAATCGGTTCCTTACAGATCTTGGATAACACCCTTATCAAAGAAAGTTGCTACAAAGATTTCTTATCAGTTAACTGTCTCCCTTTTCATCTTAGCTTCATTCAACCTACACTTGCTTTTTTTAATTAAATTTTTTAATTAAAATTTTTTTCAACCAGGAAAAATCTGCCTCTCTCCCACCTCAACCTCTCATTGAAAAAGAAAGAAAAATAAAACCCTTATTAAAAAATATGCATAGTCAAGCAAACAAATTCCTGAATTGACCATGTCCCTATATATGTGTGGTTATATAATTTGTGCATATATATGTGGGTGTGGGTATGTATGCATGTATTTATATTTATACATATACATGCATGTGGGTATATATTTATTTATATTATGTATACAATATTCTATTTTATTTATTTACTTACTTATTAATGTCTTCATCTGCAAACTTAGTCAGGAAGTAGCATGGGTAACATGTTTCATCATGAGTCCTCTGGAACCATGACTGGTCATTACATTGCTCTGAGTTTCCCATCCTCTCTCTATAAGGAAGAAAGTCGGGAGAGAGAAGGCCAGTGCTCTAGACTTTATGCAATCAGTTTCTGCTCCCCTGCCTCTCTTCTCTTTCCCTTGCCTAGAGTCCAATCACAGGTTCATATTCTTTCTTTCTTTCCTTTCAAATTCCTCTTAGCAATCCATCTTCTTTAGAGTTTGTTTTACTTAGAACTGCTCCTTCCCTTAATCTGCCTCTATTCCTTTTCCACTTTCCCTCTTGTTTCCTTATTGAGTTAAAAGTGTTTCTTCACCCAAGTGTGTGTGTATTCTTCCCTCTTTTGATAGGTTCAGATGAAAGAGAAGTTCAAATGTTCCCTGCTCCATCCGCCCCTTTTTCCATGTTGATATAAGTAAAAGACTTGTACACCCACATTATGTAAGATAATTTCCCCCACCCTTTCCTCTCCCTTTTCTTAGTATATTCCTTTGCTCTCCCTTTCCTTTTTTTTAAGATCATAAGAACACAATAAAACCACTCCAAGGCCCTCTGTTTTATTAGACTCCCTCAATGACCCCCAGTGATGGTAGGATTCTATGGGGCATAGATATCATCTCCCCATATTAGAATGTAAACATCTTTTAATCTGTTATGATTTTGTGTTTAATCGTTTTCAATTGAGTCCAACTCTCTGTGACCCCATTTGGGGTTTTCTTGGCAAAGATATTGGAGTAGTTTGCTCTAGCTCATCTTACAGATGAGGTAAGTGTCTGAGGCCAGATTTCAACTCAGGAAGATAAATCTTCCTGACTCCAGGCCCAGCACTTTACCCACTGTACCACCTAGCTGCCCATTATGAATGCTCCCTTATATTTCCCTTTATATGCTTCTCTTGATTATTGTTTGTATTTCAAAGTATCTACCTAGTTCTTATCTCTTCATCGGGAGTGCTTGGCAATCCTGTGTTTCCTTAAAGGTCTATTTTTTCCCTCTGTAGGATTATACTCAGTTTTCCTGGGTAAGTTATTTTTTATTGCAGGACTATATCTTTTGCCTTCTGTAAACTCTCAGCTCCTTGTTAGTGGTGGTTGCTAAATCTTGTATAATCCTGACTGTAGCTCCTCAGTCCTTGAATTCTTTCTTTCTGTCTCTTTGTTGTATTTTTTTCCTTTTTATCTGGAGTTTCTGATTTTGGCTATAATGCTCTTGGGAGTTTTTATTTGGGAGTTTCTTTCAGGAGTCAATCAGTGGGTTCTTTCTATTTTCACTTTGCCTTCTGGTTCTAAAGAGATCCTGGTAGTTTCTTTTTATGATTTTAAAAAAAATGTGGTATCTAGGCTCTTTTTTTGGTCTTGGATTTCAAATAGTCCAATGATTTTTAAATTCTCTCTCCTTTATCTATTTTGCAGGTTGTTGTTTTTTATATGAGATACCTTACATTTCTTCTACTTTTTTCAATCTTTTGACCAAGTTTTGACATTTCTCATTATCTCTTTGAGTCATTAACTTCTGTTAGGGCCATTATAATTTTCAAAGAGTCTGTTGCTTGGGTAAGATTTTGTGCTTCTTGTGCCACACTATTAATTCTCTTTCTAATTTTTTTCCTTCCATAACTATTATTTGTTTCCCAGTTTTTGCCCTAGCACTCCCATTTCATTTCTAATTCTTTCCTCCAACACTCTCATTTCATTTATAAAATCATTTTAAGCTATTTTTTTAAACTCTTGCTTCATCTTTTTTTAAATTCTAGTTGAACTTGTGTACAAGCTATGCTTCTCTTCGAGACTTTGCTTGTAAATGTTTCAGAATCGTTCTCTTCTAGGTTTTGTGTCTTGAGCACCCCTATCATCATAATAGCTCTTTATGATGGGAATCTTTTCTTGTTTGTTTGCTCATTCTTCTAGCATTACTTCCTGGTTTTGGTACTTGTGACAGACTCTCTGCACTTCTGGAGAAAATGGCTGGGCTATACTTGCTCCTATATTGTGTCCTCTTGGGTCCTAATTTGTTTTCTCATGGTATTAAATGTTTTGTTATTAAAGAGTTTCAGGTACAACTTGGACTGATGACTTGTAAACTTTCAGTGCTCCAAAAATTGTCTGATGCAGGGCAAACTCTGATCATTGACTTCCTTGTCTGAGCTCTACACATCTGATGTGGATTTGGATCTGAGCAACACAACTGTGGTCTTTCCCCTGGTTGATACTCCAGTAACCTCTTGCTGAACGCAGATACTTCCAACCAATTAGAAATTGCGGGTTCAGAGTGACAGAACTACAGGCTCCCCTTTGGCATGTGTTTCTTGCCCTGGTTAGTCTGCTTCAGGCTTCAGACTTTGTTGGGGGCTTTAGCTGAGACCCTGAGGTCAGAGCCACGTAGTTGCTCCTTGGTTTCATTCTTGTTTCTCACTCAAGACAGCCTAGAACCTTATACCTCTCTTTGCTCTGGACTACTCCTTCCAGGCACAGGTCCCCTCCTCAGTCCATCCTGGATCTGTGACTCAGCAGTGGATAGTGAACAGGAGAACTTCCAGTTGGCAACTATTCCCACTCACTGCTCAAGGTCAGGTCCCTCTGTGCAGGATCTGGGACTTCCTCTTGCCTGGAATACAACTACTAGAAAGCCCTTCATTCAGTTATCATGCTAAAAGGCTCTGTGATATGCTCCAAGCTATACTCCAGCCCCAGATACTGAGCTACAGGTTTCTACCCATCTCTTTATTTGAATCTGTACTGGAAAAAATCCAGTCAGAATTTCCCAAACAGGACTGAGTCTGGTGGGTTTTCTAGAACTTTATGGAGGAATTGGGGGGCAGAGGGGAGAGAAAGCTCAGCTATACCACATCCAGCCATTCTACCCTCTTGGCTGGTTCCTTGTCTTCTCTTCTTCCTTCACTTCCCTCTGTCTTTCTGTCTCTATCCTCTCCTCCTCCTATGTCTTTCTCTCCCTCTCCTCTTTGTTTCTGTCTCCCTCTCTCTTCTCCATTTTCTCTTTCCCCCTCCTCTACCTCATTTCTTTATTTACTTTTCTTTACACCCTATTTCTTCTTCTTTCCCCCTCATTTTTGCTCGCTCTTCTTTTCCCCATTTCTCTCCCTCTCTTCTCCCTATTTCTTTCCCTCTTTTTCTCTCCTCTTCTTTTGATATATTCTCTCCCTCTGTCCTTTCATTCATCCTCTCACTCTTCTCTCCATTTCTCTCTCCTCATTTCTCTTTCCTGTTTCTCTCTCTCCCTCCCTATCCTTTCCCCACAATCTCCCTCTCCCCTCCACATTTTCCTCCTTTTCTTCCATCTCCTCTCTCTTCTTCTCCATCTTCTGCAATAACAAAGCCAGAAAGTCGGGAAGAGAGCAAGAAGGGAATGACGGCAGGCTGCTTCAGTTTTTACTGTCAATCCACATTCAATGCCCAGGAAACTATAACTAACCAGGAATAGAGACACTAGTAAACCCAGGGAACCAATTAGACTTTAGAAATAAATGTGTCTTAAGTGCCTCTTCCATCTATTGAAGGCCTCCCCAATGACTCTATAATATAGAATATTATAGGGAGCCCAGAAGTCTCAAATGCACACAGTGGTGGACTCCATGCCTGTTATCAGAGGACTAGGCTATTTAAAGCATAAAGAGACTCATCATTGGAGGAATGACTAGTAAGTGGAATCATTTTTTTGGTCCTAGCAGCTCACAGGGACTGTGATCCTGGGTGTTAGAGGTATAAGGAACTAAAAATCCTTTGAACCTAATCCTTTGAATCCTAAGAACCACTGAGTGGTGGCTATCACCCATCAGGAGCTGGAAGGAACCTGAAGGATAAACTGAAGCCCAGAGAGGTAAGTGACTTGTCCAAGGTCACTAAGTAGTAAGTATCAAAGTCAGGATTTAATCCTTAAACATTAAATCGAGTACTCAAGGGACCTTGTCAGAGTACAAAGACTTAGAATTTGTGCTCAAGGAGTTTCCCACACAGCTCAGCTAAAATTTATAAATGGAGCAGTCAATATAATATGTATACTTAGGTAATATATGTTTAAACATTATTGATAAATAGAAAACACTTGCCAACCCACAATATCATTTCTATCAGCCTGTTGCTACACAGCTGCTGAAGCATCTTATTTGGTGTGAAAAGAATGAGTTCAAACCTAAGCTCTACCTCTTTCTATCTGCATGTCCTTGGATAGGTCACTTCATCTCTCAGGGCCACAGTTTCCTCATCTATAAAAAAGGGGGAGGGTGAACTAGATTACCCCAAGGTCCCTTCTAATTCTAAATCTATGATTGTTGATGAGATAATCTATAAGGTCCCTTCTCCTATTATCCTAACTATTTGAAGGGCTATCATGTATTAAACCTGGTCTACTTGGGCAACTAGGTGGCACAGTGGATAGAGTACCCAGACCAGAGTCAAGAAGACTCATCTTCTTGAGTTCAAATCCAGCCTCAAACATTTACTAGCTGTGTGACCCTGGACAAGTTACTTAACCCTGTTTGCTTCAGTTTCCTCATCTGTAAAATGAACTGTAAAAGGAAATGGCAAACTACTCCAGTATCTTTGCCAAGAAAAGCCCAAATGGGATCACAAAGAGGTAGACAGGACTGAAACAACTTAACAACAACAACAACAACAACAACTTGTTCCTAGAGGGCAGATCTAAGAACAATGGTTAGAAATTGTAAAGCGCAAAATTTCAACTTAATATGAGGAAATAAAGCTGTCCAACAAGGGGAATATACTTTCACAAGAAGTAGCAAATTCCCTATATCTGGAAGTGTCCAAGCAGAAATTAAAGGACCATTTTTTTTAGAAATGCTATAGAGGAGATTTCTACTCAGGCAGAGATTTAACCAGATACCTCTAAAGTCAATCCAATCCAAAAGATATTTATTAAGCACTTACTATATGCAAAGCACTAGAATAGAGGCTGAGAATATAAAAACAGACAAAAACAGTCCCTACCTTCAAATAGTTTATGTTTTTCTTAGGGGCTTAGGGGATGGTAGAAAATTACAGTATGTAAACTAATAACAGCGACTTACTTTTTTGCACTTTAAAGTTTATAATATGCTTTACATGTACAATATTTCATTTGAACTTCACAACAGCCCTGTGAGTTAGGTACTATATGGTTTATTATCCTCATTCTACAGGCTCTCCTATCCCCAAGAAAGAGGTGAAGTGATCATACAGCTAGTAATTGTCAGAAGCATGATTTGAACCCATGTCTTTCTGGCTTTATATCCAGCTTTCCACGCACAACACCACTCTATTTCTAAAATATAAAATACTTTGAGTTGAGGTAGAACACTTACGGTTAGTTCCTTGAGGAAGTGACACAATTAGCTGAGCCTCAAATAAAGCTAGGGATCTATGAGGCAGACGTGAGTTTAGAGTACATTCTGGACATGGGGAATAGCCTGCACAAAGTCACCTCTGTTACTTTACAATAGTAATATTAATAATAACAGCTCTCCTTTTCATAGAGCTTTTAAGTCTTTCTTCATAAAAGCCCCAAAAATCTGATAATATAAGGCTCATGAATATTTGTCACACATGTAGGATGGAAAATGGTTAAGAGCATACATGTGATCAGGGGCATTCACACCACTGAGAAAGCTATCATATATTAGTGGTATCATCCCAGCACTCTCTGATGCTTTTTCCAGGGCATCACATCTCTCCTAGACTTTACCACTAGTCTCATGGTTACTCTGCTGCTCTGTGCTACCAAATTCTAGGTTTCAACTATCTAGCTTTTTCAGGGCCAGTTGCTGTACTTTTTGCTATCATATACAGAGGTGTAGTAACTAGGAAGCCTCTACCTGGCAAAAAGAGCTAAAGTTCTCTAGTTCATAGCTGAGTGCTTTGAACCACCATAGACCCAAGCCAACAGAAAGTCTCAAGCTAAGACTAAGCCTAATCTTTTGATCAATTTTTCCCTGGTTCAGACTCAAGGTCCTTGATCTTAGACAACTATTTGACTTAGAACTAGGATATTTCTTTTAACTCCCATTCAGATTCACAAGTTGTGAGTCATCTGAAAACCCATTGTGGAGTTCATCCAAAAAAACTCCACAAGAACGTGAGGTGGAGCTAGAGTGATAAAGCTTCTCTCACTCCCAAGATTCTCTGTGATTGGCAACTAAGTAAATCCAAGGACAAAAAAAAAATGGGTAGATAAGGCAGGGCCATCACCCTCCATCCCTACTTTACATACCTGATTTTGTTATGCGTGTCTTTGTTGTTCAGTCATTTTTCAGTTGTGTCTAACTCTCTGTGATACCATTTGGGGTTTTCTTGACAAAGATACTGGAGTGGTTTGCCATTTCCTTCTCCAACTCATTTTACAGATGAAGAAACTGAGGCAAACAGAGTTAAGTGACTTGCCCAGGGTCCCACAACTAGTAAGTGTCTGAGGCCAGATTTGAACTCAGGGAGATGAGTCTTCCTGAGTCCAGGCCCTGCACTCTATCTACTATGCCACCTAGTTGCCCCATTACACATGTCTACCATCTACAAAAAAACTGATACTTTTGTATTACAACTGAGCTTGCACAAACCTCAGCTAATCTCCTACACATAGATTAGAATACTGAGGGACAGTGAAAGGAAGTGACTTATCTGTAGTCTCATAGCTAATAAGTGGCGAAAACAGGACTGGCTCCCAGATAATATAAGTCATAGGATCATATTACCACTGGACAGTAAATTTAAAGCTGGAAGGGACCTTGAAGGCCATCTAATCCAACCTCCTTCATTTATAGACAAGTTAACCGAGGCCGAAAAAGTTAAGAAATTTGCCCAAGCTCCCACAAGAAGTAAGTGACAGAATTAAGATTTTAAAATATGGCTCTTAGCATTGCAGCTTAATGCCTCTCCAAATAACTGAAATTTCTACAGTGCTTTAAGGTTTCAAAAACATTTTTATATACATGGATGAAGAATGTCTGTTGTCCAGACTGTGCTATTAAGCTGCTTGGACAATCCATAGTGGTCATTAGTGTGTTGGACAAACAATGAGGATGGAGAATGAGCTGGGCCCAGATGTGAACAGCTGGAAGAGGCCAGGCTGGATCGCACCTGGGAAATTATTCAGTATTGGTAAGGAGCCTAAGCTCCTCCCACTTTTTTTTTTAAGGCAGTTGGGGTTAAATGACTTGCCCAGGGTTACACAACTAGTAAGTGTCAAGTGTTTGGTCTGAGGCCAAATTTGAACTCAGTTTCTCCTGACTTCAGGGCTGGTGCTCTATCCACTGCGCCACCTAGCTGCCCTACCTCCCATCTTTTTTAACACCAATATTTTTACAGTGATGGTAATGATAGTGATGGGGATGGTGAAGATGAAGATGGTGATGGTAATGGTGATGGTGATGATGTGACACTGTCCTTTTCTATTGCACTTTCAGTTTTTCCCTCTTCATAAAGTAATCTTTCTAAAACATAGTTCACTCCCCAAGTCACTATTAATAAAGAGTATCTAGTAGTTTGTCCATTGGGCCTAGGATAAAATACAATCTCCTCAGCCTGACATTTAAAGCTCCTCACAGTCTGACTCCAATCTCCCTTTCCAGACTTAATTCATAGTAGGCCCTTCCACATGGGCAGCTAGGTTGCACAGCGAATAGAGCATTGGGCCTGGAGTCAGGAAGACTCAGCTTTTTGAGTTCAAGTCTGGCCTCACTTACCAGCCATGTGACCCTGGGCAAGTCACTTACCCCTGTTTGCTTCCATTTCCTCATCTGTAAAATGAGCTGGAGAAGGAAATGGCAAGCCATTCCAGTATTTTTGCCAAGAAAACCCCAAATGAAAAAAAAAGAAAAGAAAATGACAAATGGTGTCATGAAGAGTCAGACGCGACTAAACAACAAGACCTTTTACACAAGCTGTTGTCCTGAATACCTAGACTGTACTCCCTCCTCACCTCTGTCTCTTCATCCTGAGTGCCACCTCTCATAAAAAACCTCTTCTGATCCCTCTAGTAGTTAGTGCCGTATCCTTTCTCAAATAATATTTATCAGTGTAAATGTTGCCTTCTCCACCCCCCCCAAGAGTGTAAGCTCCTTTAGGAGAGGCACTGTTCTTTATTTGCATTTGGATCCCTAACAGTGCCTTCCATGTAATAGGAGATTAATAAATGCTTGATGAAGTGAACATCTCTGTGAGGTGGATAGAGCAAGTATTACTTCCAATTTACAGATAAGAAAAAGTGATTTGTTCAGGGTCACACAGTAGCTGTCTTAGCCTTAATATGGACACAAATTTAGTATTTTCCACAGCACTTTACAGCTCTCTACACTCCACTGCTTTCCTTACAAAACACCTATGAGGTCAGTATTATAAGTAATGTATTATTGTTAAGGCTATTTTCCTCAATTCAGAAAGGGAAACTGAGACCCAGAGAGCACTGCCTTGTTCCAGGTGACAGTTGGGAAGCATTGAGGCCAGAACTGGAATTCAGATCTAGTGTCTTGGACCCTAACCCTAATCCTACCTCCAACTCTAACCCGAATCCTAATATGACTGACTGCTTTCCTCAACACATCCCTGGGAGACTGGAAGTAAAAGAGTTAGTACTGCCATCTTACTGAAGAAAAGAGATTTTAGAAATGCAGGAGACCTTAGGGAACACCTAATTCAATCACCTCATTTGACTGTACTTATTTTATAGAACAGGAAACAGGAGGCCAGAGAGGTTGTCATTTCTTTAAGGTCACACAGCTTCTAAGTGGTTTGTTGTGTTGTTCAGTTGTGCCCAACTCTTCATGACCCCATTTGGGGTTTTCTTGGCAAAGGTATTGGAGTGGTTTGCCATTTCCTTCCCCAGCTCATTTTACAGATGAAGAAACTGAGACAAACAAGGTTAAGTGACTTGCCCAGGGTCACACAGCTAGTAAGTGTCTGAGGCTGGATTTGAAGTCAGGTCTTGATCATTCCAGGCCCAGCACTCTATCCACTGCTCCACCTACCTGCCTCACCTAAGTAGTAGAACTCAAACTAAAACCCAGTTCCTCTGACTCCAAATCTAGTACTCTTTCTCCTAAAACTACACTGAGTCAGAATGGAAACTCAGAGAAAAGATGAGCCTTGTCCAGAGTCATCTCCTAAGAACCAACACCCTGGATAAGTCTACAAGCTGCAGCAGGAAGAATAATGAACTTAGAGTCAATCACAGGACCTGAGTTTGAATTCAGACTCTGCCGATTACCACCTGTGTGACTTTGGACAAATCACTTATCATCTCTGGGCCTCACTCAGTTCTTTTCATCTATAAAATAAGGAAATTAGACTAGATCACTTCTCACATCTCTTCTGGCTCTCAATCTGTGAATGTTTTTTAGCTCTATGAACCTCCTGGAGAGAACTGGACACAGATGTAAGCCAAGACTATGGGCCCCTACATGAACAGACCCTTGGGGAAAGTCCCCTCTTCCTCAATGGCCCCTCAGAGCAGCCTGCCCATAGTAAATGACTCTAGGAATGAGCCCCGTTGGGGGAAAGCTGTAGCATTATAATAATTATTTCCATTCCCTTCTAACTATACTCCCAGAAACCTGTTCCTGAAAAGCCAATTAAATACCTTACCTGCTCCCTGGTGCTGACTCAGCACTTCCTCTCACAGGCACCAATGGAAGTGGAATAAATCTCTCAAGAGTGAAATTGATTGGATTAAAAGGAAGGCTAAGAGAGAGAGAGATCGATGGATCCCAAGAAAAGGAGTTGGGCCCCCGGTGGCCCAGTATCTGAACCACTGTTACAACAGTGCTGATGGTGGGGGAGCTGAGGCTGTGACGAGGGAGTCCTGACTCTGCTGATCTCCCTAGCCCCAGAATTCAAGGATCACTGCTCCCCGGATGGGACCCACTTAGAAAGTGATTAGGTGATAATGAACAAGAAGCCAGCTCTTGCCCCAAATCCCTCCCCCCTCTACAAAGGGGAGAAAATCCCTGGGGTGACAGGCCCCCATCTCCATTGTCACATCCCCCGATCTGCTATTATTCTCTTATTTCTAGTCGTCCTCCCCTCCTCCCATCCCACAACTCCAAGCTCCCAATGGCAATCCAGAGCTGGTCTAAATGATCTCCAAGGCCCCTTCCAAATTGAAGATTCTGAGATCTTTCTGACTCTGTGAAAGGCCCATAAACTCCAAACTTCTCCCTCAATGTCCTCTCTCACTCTCTCTCTCTCTCTCCTCCTTACCCTCCTTCTTCCTCTGTCTTGATCCTTCTCTACCTCTTTCTTTTTCCCTCTGTCTGTAACTTTCTCAATCCGTGTCTCTGACCCTTCTTTGTCTCTGTCCCTCCTAATTTCTTTTGCCCCTGTCTCTGAATCTCTCTTAACTGTCTCTCTCTTCTATCTCTGCTTTTCTCTTTTTCTATTCTTTTCTGTATCTATGTCTCTGACTGTCCTCTCAAAATTACCAGTGGAATGTGCTGCTTTGTGAGGTAGTGAGGCCAAACCACCCCTTACCATTGAGTCATTTTTGTATAGTGATTCATGTTCTCCATTCCGACTGCAGCCAAGTTACGGCACCAGAGGCATGGTTGGGAATGCCACTAGTTATGGAGCCAAAGGCTCACATCCTGCCTCTTTCTAGTTATATACACTGGGCAAATCACTTCATTCTGAGATTTGGTTTCCTCCTCCACAAAATAGAAATAGTAACACACTACTTACATTACTTTTAGTAACACTAAAGCAGGGAGTTTTAACAAAGTTATTGTGAGAAAAATTCATGTTTCGTAGACAGAAAACATAAAATCTAAGTTGGGAAAAGACTCATTGGCCATCTAGCCCCAAACCAAACCTGATCAACAATCAGTCTGCAAAATACCTAACAAGCAGCCATCCAGCATCCCAGGAGAAGGAGCAGTCACCTCCCCAGGCAGCACATTCTACTTTTTGATAGATCTAATTGTTAAGAAATTTTTTCTTATACCAAGCCTCCATAAATCTGCCTCTCTGCATCTTCCATTCATAAATTCTGATTTGGCCGTTTGGAGCCAAGCACAAGTTTAACCCCCTCTTTCACTCGGCAGCCCTTCAAATCTTTAAGACTGCTGTTATGTGCCCCCAACCCTGCCCCACACACAAGAAGTCATCTCTTCTCCAGGCTAATCTTACAGGAATTCTTTAAATGAGCTTCATATAGTATGGTCTCCAATCCCCTCACCATTCTAGTCATTCCCTTTGGGGTGCATCCTAGTGTGTCTATTTCTTTCCTAAACTGTGGTACCCAGAATAATGGAGTGAAATGACCTGGGAAGACTACAGAGATGTATAAACATGGAACCGTGCAAGAATTTTGGTGCAGTGGATAGAGCAATGGGTTTGGAGTTAGAAGCCCTGAGTTCAAGCTCCCACTCATCCTGGATATTATGTAGCCAAAGGAGAGGATTACCTTTTTTGCCCCACTATGTTACACTAACTCATACTGAGCTCATAGTTCATCACAATCTCCATTATTTTTCACAGTAACTGTTGTCTAGAAGTGCCAACCTGTACTTGCAAAGCTGAATTTTTTTGAACCAAGCATGAAACTTTACATTTATCTTTTTTTTTTTTTTTTGGTTAGGCAATGGGGTTAAGTGACTTGCCCAGGGTCACACAGCTAGTGTTACGTGTCTGAGGCCAGATTTGAACTCAGGTTCTCCTGACTCCAGGGCCAGCGCTCTATCCACTGTGCCACCTAGCTGCTCCAACATTTATCCTTTTAATCCAATCAATTTCACTCTTGAGAGATTTATTCCGCTTTCATTGGTACCTGTGACAGGATGTGCTGAGTCAGCACCAGGGAGAGGGTAAAGTACTTAATTGGCTTTTCAGGAGCAGGTTTCTGGAAGTATAGTTAGAAAGGAATGGAAATAATTATTATAATGCTACAGCTTTCCCGCAACGGGGCTGGCTCCTAGAGTCATTCATTATGGGCAGGCATGCCTTCCATGCCTTCATCTAAGTCACTGATTAAAATGTTGAATAGCACAGAGTCAATCCTTGAGTGGAATCTCTGCTCTCTCTGCTATAGACTCCCTCTCAGTTGACATCAGCATCTTAATGACTACTCTTCTGGTCAAGTCATTCAAGCAGTTCTGAATCCAGCCAATAATTCTAACATCTAGACTACATCTCTTCTTTAAGAGAAACATTACTATATATGGGAGTTCTTACCAGGAGCACTCCTTTTCAGGTAGAGAGGACTGAGGTACCTTTCAACTAAGAATCTAGGGTTCTGTGACTCTAATGGACCCAATAGGGAACTTAAACTCCAATCTACCTTCTCTATCTCCTTTACATCAACTCATGACAAAATTCTAGAAACATTACTAAAGGGATGATTTGTGAACATTTAGAAATGGCAGCAGTGATAACCAAGAGCCAGCATGGCTTCATCAAGAGCAAGTCAAGATAAGTTAACCCCATTTCCTTATTTTGACAGTGTTAATAAGCTGATATGTCAAAAGAAGGCCACAGATAAGGCATATCTATATTTCAGTCAAAGAAACTATAAATTTTAGCCTAGAGAAGAAAATATTTAGGGAGAGACATAATAGCTGTCCTCAAGAATTTGAAGGACTGCCAAGTGGCAGAAGTAAAAGACTTATTTGCTTGGCCCCCAAATTAGAAGCAATGGGTGAAAGCAGCAGAAGCAGATTTAAATTTGATATTAACAAAGCTTCCTTACAATTAGAGCTATCTTAGGAGTTGAATGGGTAGCCTGTGGAGGTACTGGGTTCACCTTCATTGGAGGTCTCCAAGTACAGGCTGGATGCTCACTTGTCAGGGTCATTCATGTTCAGATCCAAGTTGAAATAGGTAACTGGTGAGTTCCCTTCCCATTCTGTGATTCTGTTATGCTTTCTGTTAAAGAATAGGCTGCCTCACAAAGTAGTGAACTCCCTACAATTTCACAAAATCCCTAGCTTTTTTCAAGGGTCAGCGTAAGTGCCACCTCCAACAGAAAGCCTCCCTTATTGCCCCCCAGTTCTTTATTGCCTTCCCCCAGGAATTTATTTGAGTCTATTTCATATTTGGTTTTCTATGTAATATGCTATTCCTCCCTCACCCCAAAAACAAACGTAAGCTCCTTGAGAGCAAGAACTGCTTTGTCCTTGTCTTTGAAATCCCAGTGCTTAGTACAATGCTTGGCTCATAGTAGATACTCCAGATATGCTTGTTGAATTGAAATGACGTAGACTATAGGAAACATAAAAAAGGGAGAAGGACCAATGCGTACAAAAATATTTATAGCAGCTCTTTTTGTGGTGGCAAAGAATTGGAAATTGAGGGGATGCCCATTGATTAGGGAATGGCTGAACAAGTTGTGGTGTATGAATGTAATGGAATACTATTGTGCTATAGAAAATGATGAGCAAGATGCTTTCAAAAAAACCTGGAAAAACTTACATGAACTGATGCTGAGTGAAGTGAGCAGAACCAGGAGAACGTTGTACATGGTAACAGCAACATTATGTAATATCAACTATGATAGACTGATCCAAAATACTTCCAGTAGACTCATGACAGAAAATGCTATCCACGTCCAGAGAAAGAACCATGGAGTCTGAATGGAGATCGAAGCATACTAGTTTCTCTTTTTTTTCTTTCTTGTGGTTTTTCCCTTTCATTCTGATTCTTCTTTCACAACATGACTAATGTGGAAATATGTTTAATATGATTATACATGTATAGCCTATATCAGATTGCTTGCCGTCTTGGGGAAGGAGGAAGGAAGGGAGGGAGAAAAAAATTTGGAACTCAAAATCTTATAAAAGTGAATATTGAAAGCTATCTTTACATGCTATTGGAAAAAATAAAATACTATTAAGTGGGGGAAAAAATAAATGGTTAAAGGAGTAAAAAAAAGAAATTGCTATTAAGAACTTGCCATGTGCCCAGCCCTAAGCCAGATGTTGTGGGAAAAACAAGAAAAGGAGGAGGCCCTGCATCCCTCTCCTTGAGGAGTTCCCAAGATTAACACCCATGCAACTTTAAAGAGAGTATGGTATAGTGGAAAGAGCACTGGGTTTTGCACTTCGAATCTCTGAGTTCAAATCCTGGTTGCATGGCAGTGTCACCTTGGATAAATAAATCACTTCTGTTTTCTACATCCCAGCTTCCTTAGCTATAATATGGGGAAATAATATTTCCATTCCCTACCTCACCAGTTGTTGTGCAGGTGAATGAGATAATGGATGGGAAGTGTTTTGCTAACCATAAGGGCCATAGAAATGCTAGCTGTGAATGCAGGCAGTGTGTGATTCAGTACCATATGAGGAGCCCAGGATGTGCTATAGGAATTTGGAGGAGAGGGATATCAGCATGGCTTGGCATCAGGAGTGGAATAGGGGTATCCATGCCCCCTGCATTAGCATTAGGCTTGTTTCTACCATAAAGGGCTATGAAAATGTAAGCTTTATTATTATGAGGAAGCCCATAAGAAAAAAAGCAGGAAGAGGCAGCCTGCAGTCAGATGCAGATAATAGCACCTCTGGGAAGCAATTACAGGCAATGTTCCATATTAGTCCAAATATAGCCCTCACCCCTAAAATGAAATCTCCTTGGAAGAAAAAAATATAGATGTATACTCTGAAAACAACACCAGTGGTATATAACACTCAGATTTGAAGCATTGATGGATTTGTGATTTCACCAAAGTGCATATTCCCTCCAAAGACAAGATCATAAGCCATCTGTATCTTTTCATCCTGTATTACTCTTGTGCATATCCTTCTGCAAATCCTCCACAGGGTAAAGACACAATTAGAAGGAAAGTGCAGCCTGTTTGGGAATCGATTCTATACGTAGTGTTTGTCTCTCCCCAAAATGGTGATTCTGAGACCAGTCACTGTGTTTGGTTAAGGTAGACTAAAGAAAAGATGGTGTGCTATCAATAAGTATCCCAGGAACTGTGGAGGGTTCCCTGAAGGGCCTCCACTGGTCTGGTCTGTTGGTAAATCTTGTCTGACTCTTCAGAGGCCTCATGGTATAGTAAATAGATCCCTGGACCTGGAATTAGTCAGTCTTGGGTTCAAATCTTGGCTCGACATGTCTTACAAGGCAATCATAGCAAGTCATTTAACCCTTCTGAGCCTCAAGTTTGCTCATCTGTAAAATGAGAGGTTGAAGGCAATGACTTCTAATATCACTTTTGGCTTTAAATCTATGATCTTAAGTTATCAGAGAATGAAGGACAAGGGACGTGAGTCTATTTCAGTCACTCAGAGGAAAAAAAAACTACCCCTTGGCTGTGCTAGAGAGCTTGTGTCATGGCAAGAACACTGGTTCTGGATCTAGAGGTGATGGGTGAATATCCCGGTCCTGATATTCCCTAGCTCAGTGACCTTGGAAAAGTCATTTCTCCTCCTTGGGCCTCAGTCTTGTCATCTGTAAAAAGAGAGTTGCACTAGATGACTTCTGATATCCCTTCCAGGTCTAAATCCTGTCTACACTGAGGTATTTCCCTACCTCCAAATAAGGACACAAGAGCGGTGAAGAAGAGGGAGCTGACAACTAAAGCAAGAAAACTTCTGTTAGCACAGTGGGTAAAGCTATGGAGCTGGGTGGGGCTCCGTGCAACCACGCTGACATATCTGACCTGGGTTTCCTCGGAAAGGGGAAACAAGGAATAGTAGGGATGCAAGCTTTGCTGGTGTCTTGGAAGAAACTGGCTAACTTAATTCTGCAGAAATAAAGAGCACATACGAGGAGAGAGGAACCAGTGAGGTGGGATGCTCAGGCAGGGATGAACAGAGTCGACTTGGGAGTCTAGATTCTTGAACAAAAACTTGCATAACATCTCACCTATATGGCCCCTTCTCTCTTCTGACCCGGCCACTGTGCCGGTGGCAGGGTCAGACCTCATCGCCTCGCCGTGGACTAGAGCAATAGCCTTCTAGTTGGTCTCTCTGCCTCAAGGCTCTCCCCATTCCAGTCCATCCTTCACTCAGCTCTCTGATTGAGCTTCCTAGACCTGATCGTGTCACCTCCTTATTCAATAAACTCCAAGAGCTCCCTAGTACCTCCAGGATCAAATATAAAATCCTCTCTTTGACCTTTAAAGCCTTTCAAATTCACCCTTCCTACATTCCCAATCTTCTTACACCTTACACCCTCTCTCACCCCCAACACAAGAACTCTGCCATCTATTACCATGCTGGTGCTCAAGTAAGACAAACCATCTCCCAACTCCAAGTCTCTTCACTGGCTGTCCCCCAAGCCTGGAACTCTCTCCCTCCTCATTTCCTCCTAGCTTCCCTGGCTTCTTCCAAGTCTCCTTTCCCATCCTCCTCACTCTTAGCACCTTCTCCCTATCATTTCCAGTTTATTCTGTATATTTTTGGTTTGTACATAGTTGTTTGTCCGTTGTCTCCCCATCCCCAACCCCCTACTAGACTTAGTCAGTACTGGGATTTTTTTAGTTGTTGTTGGTTGGTTGGTTTAGGTTTGGTTTGATTTGGTTTGCCTTTTGCCATATCCCCAGTGCTTAGCACAGTGCTTGGTGCACAGTAGGGGCTTAGTAAATGCTAGTTGACTGGCTAATAAATATAAAAGTCTAAAGGCAAGAGGAGAAAGGATAGAGAACTAAAGTGACTCAGTGTCAGAGGACCTTGTGTCTGGTCTCCTCAACTTTGTGTGGTCACGTGGGTAAAGGGAGAAGCAGTTAGTACCTCTGCCTCCTAGATGTCTGACAAATCCAGGTTGGTTCTGCCTTCCCAGAGCCAGATCTGTTTGATTTACACTTAGGGAGAAGAGAAAACTTGGGAGGGACATGAGAGCTGCCTTCAAGTGTTTGAAGGACTGAAGAGAAATTGGATGTGTTCTGTTTGACCCCAGAGGCCAGAACTAAGAGCATTGGGAGAAAGTTTCAGAGAGCCGAACTTTGTAAATCAATCAGTAAACATTTATTAAGCACCTACTATGTGCCGGGCACTGTGCTAAGTACTAGGGATACAAAAAGAAGTAAAAGACGATCCCTGCCTTCAAGGAACTTACACTTCAATGGATCAAAATAAGGAATGATTTTCTATCCATGAGAAGCATCTGAAATGGGGAAGCTGGACTACTTATCAGGGATTCTAGGATTCAGGAATTCAGACCCTGAGTATTACTAAACTGTGATTCCACACTTCTGCTCAGATTCTGCATGTCAAATCACCTCACCATCAGGCCCCATGCTCTCCTCTTTTGCTCTAGTCTCAGAAGTGGTGCTTTTCCTTGACAACACCACACCCTCTATATGTGCCCTTGATCCCGTCCTCTCAAGTCCACTCCAGGAACTTGCCCCTTCAGCCTCCCCTCTCATTCCCTATCTTCAGACTTCCCTTACCACCTGACTCCCTCCCTGCTGCCTACAAATGCACCCAGATCCTACCCTATCCTCAAAAAACCTTCACTTGCTAAAATGTCCATAAGCTTTGACCCTCTTAGAGATTGTACAGCTTAGAATATACATACCTTAAGGAGCTCAAAAACAGAAAGAAAAAAAAAGCCCCACTACACCAAAATATCCGTAGTAGCACTTTCGTGGTAGCAAAGAACTGGACACAAAGTAGAAGAACATTGATTGGGGAAAGGAAAATTATGGTTTCTGAATGGAATGGAATATTACAATAACAAATAAGCATTCAGAGAAGCATGGTAAGACATATGAACAGCTGCAGGATATGGTAAGCTGACCCTGGGTGCCAATATACAAAATGACTACAATAATGTAAACGGAAAGGACAAAAAGAGAAACTGAATGTTGTATAATTATAATGAGCAAGACTGACCCTAAGAAGACATAAGGCAATGCATTTCCTTCCCTTCTTTGCAGAGGTCAGGGATTACGGGTGTGGAACATTCCATTTATGCATCGGTTAATTCCGGTGACATTTTTTCTCTTTCTTTTTTCATTTTTCTTTATAGGAGATGGCTCACCAAGTTAGGTGCAGGGGAGTATATACTCAGAAATGAAAGTAATATAAAAATAAAAAAAAATCAATGAAAAAAGTTTTAAATAAATTTTTAATTTAAAATGTTTTTTAAAAACATTTCCTTTCACCCTATCACCCCTTCAAGCTATTGTCCTATATCTCTCCTTCCTTTCACAGATAAACTCCTAGGAAAAAAAAAAAAGTTGTCCATGCTCATTACTTTCACTTTCTAAATTCCCAGTCACTTCTTAACACGTTAAAATCTTATTTCTGTCTCTACCACTTGAATGAACTGGCTCTCTCCAAGGTCTCCAATGATCTCTTTGTTGCTACACCCGAAGACCTTTTCTCAGTTTTCATCCTTCTTGACATCTCTAGTGTTTGACACTGTTGATCAGTCTTTCCTTCTGAACATTCCCTGCTCTCTAGGTTTTTGTAGTCCTATTCTCCCATGGTTCTCTTTCCAACAAACCTCCTCAGTATCTTTTAAAAGTTCAAAAATCCACATTCCATCGTGTGTGTGTGTGTGTGTGTGTGTGTGTGTGTGTGTGTGTGTGTGTAAAGGACTCTGTCCTGTTCTCTGTCTCTGTCCTGTTCTCATTTCTCATTTCTCTCTCTCTTTCTCTCTCTCTCTCTCTCTCTCTCTCTCTCTCTCTCTCTCTCTCTCTCTCTCTCTCTCTCTCTCTCTCTCTCTCTCTCTCCCTCTCTCTCTCTCTCTCTCTCTCTCTCTCTCTCTCTCTCTCTCTCTCTCTCTCTCTCTCTCTCTCTCTCTCTCTCTCTCTCTCTCTCTCCCCCTCCCCCCCCACCCCGCCCCACCCCGATTTCATTAACTGTCATGAACTCAACTATCATTTCTAGGTAGATGACTCCCCAAGTCTAAATTTTTAGCCCTTATCTCTCAAACAAACTCCAGTCCTGTATCTCCAATTACTTGTTTGACATCTCCACCGAATGCACCATAGATGTCTCAAACTTAACATGCTCAAAACAGAACTCTTTATCTTTCCCCCTAAGCCCACCTCTCCTCCTAATTTTGCTATTTCTATTAAGGGTACCACTATCTTTCTAATCATCCAAATTTCATAATCTGTGGGTCATCCAAAACTCTTCACTCCCACTCATCTCTATATCCAATTCTTCTCAATTCAATTTCCTCACTATCTCTTGCATCTCTCACCTCCTTTCTACTCACACCACAACTATTTTAGGATAAGCCCTTGTCACCTCTCTCCTGGGCTATTGCGATAGCTTCCTAACTTGTCTTTCTGTGATCAGTCTCTTCCTTTCCCCAATCCATTTTCTTCCCAACTGCCAAACTGGTATTCCTAAAGTATCTGACTATATTACTTCTCTGCTCAAGAAGCTCCAGGGGCTCCCCATTGCCTGTAGGAAAAAATACAAAATCTATGTTCAGCTATGAAAGCCCTTCACATTCTGGCTCTAGCCTATTTTTCCTGGCTGATTACACCTTACTCCCTCTCATTTACACTAAGCTCCAGCCAGGCTGGCTTACTTACTGTTGTTCTCCAAGTTTGACATTTTATCTCCACCTCCGTGACTTTGCATAGGCTGTTCCCTGTAGCTAGACACTTCTGCCTTTTAGAATTCCTATCTTCAAGGCTCTGCTAAAGTACTTCCTCCTATAAGAGGGCTTTCCTGATCCTCTCCTCTGCTCCAGTTGTTCATGCCCCTGACATCAATTTTTTTTTTCATATATCCTGCATTTACTTCTCCATAAAATCATTGTATTATCCTAGTAGAATGGAAGCTCCTTGAGGTCAGGGACTGTTTTCTTTTTGTCTTTGCATTCCCAGTGTCCTGCACATTGCCTGCAACATGATGGGCTCTTAATAAATGCTTATTAATTGTTGTTGGTCCTTTTTTTTTCTTTTTTTTTTGGGGGGGTCAAGCAATCAGAGTTAAGTGACTTGCCCAGAGTCACACAGCTAGTAAGTTTCAAGTATCTGAGGCCAGATGTGAACCCAGGTCCTCTTGACCTTAAGGCTGCAGCTCTATCTACGGTGCCTCCTAGCTGCCCCTTCATTCTTCCTTTTGTTTCTTTTTTTTGTTTGTTTCTGTTTTTTTTTCATCCTTCCTTTTCAAAGAGTACCAATGACATCACAGGGTAGTGACTTGTTCATGAATTGGATTTAAGTGAGGCAGAGCTACATAAAGTTGATTACACTCCATGAAAGTGCCTCTATTTCCCCCAGCACTGAGCACAGTACTATATAAACAGTTGGTGTTTAATAAATGTTTGCTGAATGAACGAAAAGATTCAAAAATTCTATAATCTGGATGATTTGGTCTTGAGGTTCAGCAAATAATGTATATGGTTGGACCATTTAAGAGAGTGTTGTTGTTCATTCATTCAGTCATGTCCAACTATGACCCCATGGGCCATAGCACACCAGGCCCATCTATCCTCCACTATCTGCCAGTCTGTCCAAGCTCATGTTCACTGCTTCCATGACACTATCTATCCATCATTTAAGAAATAACTTCCTTCATTCATTCCTGGGGAATGGAGGTTGGCCAGTTTCTAGAAGATATGGAAGTCAACCTGAACCTCAAAGGACAGGTCAACTTTAGAGGGCCAAGGATGGGAGGTAAATACATTCCAGGAGGGAGGTCAGGAAAAAGTCAACTGACCAGTTATTTTGCTTTTTTTCCTCAACTTCTCTCTACTACCAGGAAAGTATGGTTCCCTGCTTGAAGATCTTTAAATGGCCTTTAGAACCTAGAGTTTTGAAGATAGAAAAGACCTCATTACATGGAAAGGTTGATTATAGACTATGTGTGTACATATATGTATATTTATACATATGTGTATATGTGTAGATATGTACTTGTCTTCTTTGATAAAATTTAAACTCCTCAAAAATAGAAAATGTTTCATTCTTTGTATCTTAATCTCCAACACCTAACACAGCGCTTGGCACATAGTAGGTGCTTAATAAATGCTTGTTAATTGATAGATGGTTGGATGGATGGCATATTAGAGCTGGAAGAAACATTTAGAGATTATCTGGTTTAATTCCCACATTTCATAGGAGGAGGAAGCTGAATCCCAGAGAGAAATGACTTGTCCAAGGTCACACAGGCAGTAAATGTCAGAGAAGGAATTCAAAATCAGGCCCTTTGACTCTGAATCCATTGCTCTTTCCACTGCTCCACAAGCGAACCCTTTGGCCCCCTTCACCTGCTCCAAAAGGCGAGGCAGAAGTCCATTGGGCTTGAACGAAGACCTCTCCAGAGAAGGCTGCAGGCGCTCGGAGCGCCAGCCAGAGCAGCAGCCCTGGAGCTCCTAGGTTTCTTCGTAGCCCTGGGAAGGAGCTCCAGCAGCGTTCACTGCAAGGGCTGCTCATTGGCAAACAAACCGTTAGAGCCTCGGTAATTGTAAATATCGCAAAGTGCTTGTGTCAGCAGCCCAGCAGAATTTTCCTTTCGACATCTGCAAGTCTATAAATCCTTGTCTCCTTCAGGTGCGTGCAAGCACGAGCCAGGCTGCCCTGCTTTCAGAGAACTGACTCTAATTTACATCCTCAGCAATACCCAGCAGCCCAAACCATCTGAAAAAGGAAGGTGAATGGGGGTGGGGGATGGCGGAGGTAAAGACAGAGACAGGCAGAGAGACGGTGAGGGAAGGTAAAGAGAGGAAAAAAGAGACAGACGGAGGGTAGGGAAAAGACTTAGGGTGAGGGAGAGGAGAAAATGGGGAGAGAAAGAGGAGAAGAAAGGAGAAAGAAGAAGGGTGAACAGAGAGGGGTGGAGGAAACAGAGAAGGAGAGAAAAAACAATCAAAGGGAGACAAACAGAAAAAAACAGAGACGGGTGAGGGAGGGAGGAAAGCGATAGAGTCAGGAGAAGAGACAGAGAGAATAGAAGGGAACAGACAAAACATGACGCCCTCCCTCATCCCCAGAATGAGTTCATCCATTCCCACTGGGATTTTTCCCATCCAAACACCATTTCATCTGAAATCCAATCAACAAATAAATGTTCTCACCTGTTCAAGGTATCTCACTCCTATTCAGGTTATGAGAACTTGAATGCAGGGGAGGATTTTCATAAACAGGATAACTAAATAACAAATTCTATTTATCTTGGAAATGGCATGGGTATGTTTAGCACAGAAAAGACTGATGAGGCGTATAGCTATGTCCTTCAAATAGAGAGTATTTGACAGTGGGAAGGGCACTAGCTTTGGATTCAGAGGACCAGGAATTTATTCCCTGTGTGATCTTAGGCAAATCATTCAAGTTGGACCTTAGTTTCCTTGTCTATAAAATGAGGGGTTTGGACTAGATGGCCTGTATAAAGTCTTTGCCAGCTCTAAACCTGTGATTATGATCCTGGGCCTCAGGGCAGAACTGGGATCCAGGAGCAGAAGTCACAAGGGAGGCTGATTTAGGTTCAACAAAAGGAAGAATGTCCTGATGATTAGAGCAGTCCAATATTGATATGGGGCAGCTACGTGGCTCAGAGGATGGAGCGCTTGGCCTGGAGTCAGGAAGACTCATCTTCTCAAGCTCCAATCTGGTCTCAGGCACTTACTGGCTGTGTGACCCTGGTCAAGTCACTTAACTCTGTTTGCCTCAGTTTCTTCATCTGTAAAATGAGATGGAGAAGGAAATGGCAAACCACTCCAGTATCTTTGCCAAGAAAATCTCAACTGGAGTCACGAAGAGTCAGACATGACTGAAACAACTGAACAACAAACATTGGTGTGGACTGTCTCAGATAGTAGTGAGTTTCCCACCACTAAATGTCTTCAAGGAGAGATTAAATGACCATTTGTGGAAGAATATAATAGAGAAGATTCTTACTTTGATGCAATTTGGACTACCTCTAAGGTCCCTGCCAGCTCTAAGAGTCTGAAAATCTTTATATCTGTGTCTCTCTGCTTTTTTGAAAATAAGGAACAATGCAACTCTTGTATTATCACTCTTCCTCTTCTCTTGTTCTTATTTCCAATCAACTTATTTACACTTCCCAGAGATGAACGTACTTCTCTTCGATGCTGAAGGCAGCACGAGTAGGTAGATTACATTGACCACAGAATGTTAGTGCTTGAAGGGACGATAAAACCCAGAATGTTAGCACTGAAAGAGACCTTAGAACCTGGAGCATCAGGGTTGGGAAGGGCTGTAGAACATAGATTCTTAGAAAATAGAGAGCTAGGGATGGAAGGGGGCTTCAAACATAGAATGCTGGAAAACATAAGTAAGATCTGGAAGGGTAGTAGGCTGCAGACGGAACATAGAATGTTAGAGTAAAAGGAACCTTAGAAAGTCTAATGGTAGAACACAGAATGTTGGAGCTTGGAGAATCCTATGGAGGACCTCAAATCTGATCCCTTCACTTTACAGATCAGGCTAAAGGCCAAGAAATGCTCAATATCTCCAGAAAACTATGATTTCATAAATTACTTTCTCTGGTTATTCCCAGGTCACTGAATCTCTGTCTCCTCAAGTGATACCCTAGCCCTGCCCTTGTCTAGCATCAGGGGCAAGAGGGATAGTGAGGACCAAAGGAACCTAATTAGAGACAAAGAAAACCACCTAGAGGAAACCACTCGGTTTTCCCAGGTTCCTCAGCACTCCAGCAAAGAAGACGAGCCTGGCCAGCTGCTTGCCAAGTGTGACTGGGCTTGAGGCTGCCCCTGGCCAATGGCCGGGCCCCATGTCTGGCTCCAGGCCCTCCTCACCAGCCTGAGAGTGGACTCTTTTTTTTTTAATTGTTTTCCAAACAGATTTCATGTGGTCCCAAAATGAGACCATGATTGTAAATTAAAGTGTAATTAGCCTTTACGCTTTTATATTCATTAACTCTTCTCTGTTAATGATGCAGAGGCTGGAGCCGAAACCCTGCATTATGAAGCCACAAGCAGGAAATAAAATAGTGATTTAGATAATGGCGAGAATGTATTGCTACTTACACGTAATTAAACAAATGCTCAATTTAAACTTGGAAACATGAATGAATGTTGATTAACCCTCGCCCAATGATTCCGCTCATGATTTGGTTAAGTGGCTTCGCTGTTAGTGAGGGCTGCTATAATGAATTGGGCCTTCTCCCCCCCCAACCCCCCACATCCGTCAGGCCACACCTGGGCAGCACAGGTGCAGGGCCTCCCATGCACGGGCTAATGTGGGCACAGGTGGGCAGGGCAGGGCCTGGAGAGGGCCAGCAGGAGAAGAACTGGGAGCACATTTTCTGGCAGTGGGTGGGAAGATGGCCAGATCCCAACAGACTCAGTGTGCATACATGAGCACACACATGCACTGAAAAACACACATGCATGCATGCATGCACTCACACACACACTTATACACCCTCAAACTCATGGTCACCTATTTCAAAATATTCATACAAGAGCATACCCTCTTATACACATGTGCACACACATGTACACTCTCTAACACCCTCTAACAGACTCAGACACCTACTTATACATTCATACATGCACAATCACACACTGACATATTCATGGTGCACACTCATAATCGCAAATACAAATCAATATGTACTCACACAGTCACATATCCTTAGACACACAATCACTCACAACCAGGTGCAATGTCATATAGACACACAAATTCACTTGTGAGCACACACACACAGAAGCCCCTGCACTCTGACGTCCACACATGCAGGCAGAGCCCTCTTCTCTCTGAGAATAGTGGCTCCACCTCCCAGCTTACAAAGCTCCTGGGGTTTCCAAATAGATAAATTCTTTCCTCAACTCCTGTCAGGTACTGGCCCTAATTAGCACTGGTTCTTTACATAAAGTAATCCAAAGCCCTTCAGAGGCAAGACAAACTCACCCCCATTGTCTGTCAGCCAAGATACAATCTGACAGATGGGCCCCATCATGCGGGGCTGCTCCAGCCACTTGCAGGGAAACACAGCCATTTACATTCTAGGAAAGACTCTCAAGCAAAGTAAATAAACAAATGGACACTTTCCCTAGGCTCTGTCCTCTGGCTTCCTTGTTTCTTAATCTGGCTTTCAGCTTTTATGCTTTAATACGCAGAAATGGGAGTTAGGACATGTACACTCAGGCCCTGACTCTACCCCATGTCACCTTCAGCAAATTACTTCCCCACTCTGGGCCTCAGTTTCTCATTCATTCTATGAGGAGATTTGAGTAGATGGTCTCTGAAGTCCTTTTCAGCTCTGAAATCCTTTGTTCTAAAGTCCCTTCCAGCTCTGACATTCCATGTTCTAAGGCCCCTTCCAGAAGTGACGTTTTATGTTTTAAGGTCCCTTCCAACTCTGGTATTCTTTGTTCTAAAGTCCCTTCCAGTTCTAACATTCTTTGTTCTAAAGTCTTCCAGCTTTGACATCCCCGTTCTCAGGTCCCTTCTACCTCTGACATTCTTTGTTTTAAGGCCCCTTTCAGGACTGACATCCTTCGTTCTAAGATCTCCTCCAGCTCTGACATTCCATGTTTTAAGGTTCTTTCCAGCTCTGATATTCTACGTTCTCAGGTCCCATTCAGCTCTGACATCCTTTGTTCTTGAACCCCTTCCAGCTCTGACATTCTATATTTGACTGATTCATATCTATGGTACTTTCGGCAGGCCTTGGATATGGCCTTCAATGCCTTATTTGTAGGATTTTTGTGGAAAGTAGACATACATGAATGAATTTTACTGTTTGTTCAACATTTTGAACCCATCAAAGATGTCTGGAGTTCCCAGTATTGGTTCTTTGATCTCATTACTCTTTGATGGGTTGTAATTTACTTTTCTCTACATTACTACAGAAAACCTGAAATTCTGAAGAGTCCTTGGCAGGGTGATTATCCTGAACCTTAACAATGCCACCCTTTGGAGTCAAACAATGAGCGACATAGGCTGTTGGCATGGTCTGTATCTACCCGGATGCAGAAGGCATCCTTTCTCTCAGGTTCTGAATAGCCAATGTGAGCCTTCACTCCTCCAGGTCTTTGCCCAAGTCACATGTGCAGACAGAGGCCTCACTGAAATTTGGAGCCTTGTTTGGTGAGTGTTATATTAATTAGCACCAGAGCTATCTGTGTGAATTTTTTAATGTTTTAGTGGAGTTCGGACCTGTGATTTCCCATGAGGAAATACCCTCTACCCATGCAGTTCAGCAACTGACATGAAATTTAGAGTCACTGAGAAGTTAAATGACCTGCCCAGGGTCATATTGTCAGTATGCATATCAGAGGTGGAATTTGAACAAAGGTCATCCTAACTACAAGACCAGTCCATTATCCACTACTGCAAAATAATATATAAATGTGGGTAATTATACATATGCACAATGCTTTATATGATTCCCAAAGTACTTTACACCCATCATAATCAAAAGACTTTAGGTCTCCCAGCAGAATGGAGAATGTTAGGACTGGAAGGGACTTTAGTCACCATCTAGGCCAACCCTCCTTTTGTTTTTTTCTAACAGGTGAGGAAGCTGAGGCCCAGGTAGGCCAAGCAGCACACCCCGGGGTACAAAGCTAGTGCTGCAGCCAGAACTCACACCCAGTCTCTTAATTCCAGCTCTAGCACTCTTTCCATTGTCCTGCTCAACCTTTGGGTTTATGTCTCCACATGTATTTAATTTGGTTTATGTGATTTCTCCTCCCACCCCTGTGAAGAATACATAAAACAACATGCATGCTACTGTGACCAGTCATGTTCATAAGTGTGTAAATTAGAGTCAGCTCCAGAATCATAACCTGGCTCTGCTACTCACTAGCTATGTATCCTTGGGCAAATCGCTTCCCATCTCCGTGCCTCAGTTTCCTCGTCTGTAAAATGAAGTCATTGGACTAGATGATCCCTACATTCCCTTCTAGCTCTAACATTCTGTGTTCTGAGATCCTTTCTCAGCTCTAAACCCAAGCAAAACACAGCAGTTAAAACTAGTTGCTGTGGTTTCAAGAAGGCACTAACCACAGGGAGGATGAGGGAGAAAATTAGGTTCCTGGCTCACAGTGACTCTGGTTGCCCCATTCCACCATGTGGATATCCCATATTGTCACTAGATGCTCACAGGCCAGTGAACTCTATCAGGAGCCCCTCTGGGCTGCTCAGCCTGAAGTCGAGCCTGACAAACCAAAACAACTTCCAAGGTAGTGCTAAGGAAGTCCCTAACCAAGGAGCTGGGGTGATTTGGAACAAGGGCTTGGCTATTAAGGAGCCCCCCTACAGTGTTGCCTTTTAAGGCAGAAGCGGGCTGCCAGCCAGGCTTTCTGGGGCTGCTTTTTTTGCCAGGGGCTTCCAGAGGGCCCTGGCAATCCTGTTCACAGATCCTATGCTGAGAGAGGAGGCAATGTTCCAGCAGGCGTGATCTTCCAGGGGACCTGTCTGCTTGGTCTGCTGAGGTAAACAGCCCAGCTCTGATACTGCAGCCCAAGACAGCCATTGTTACTTGGAGCTCCAACCGATACCCAGGAAGGAGAAAGCTCCAGTGGCTCTAGGGGATGACACCTTCCCTTGAGGGATCCTTCACATGCTGCATGTTATCTAAGAGACTGAGGATGGAATCTGGACCCAATGGAAAGATTATACCAATTCCTAAGATTATACCAATGGCCACCCAAAGTGAATCTCCCCCCCCCCAACTACATATTGAAACAATTTTTAACACTTGTTTTTTGGGGCCAAATTCTATCCTTCTCGCCATCCCTTCTCCCATCCCTGAGACAGTAAGCAATCAGATATAGGTTATACATGTTCAATCATGTGAAACATTTCCATATTAGTCATTTTGTACAAAAAGACTTGAATAAAGGAAAAAGAATGAAAGAAAGTGAAAAATAGAATGCTTCAGTCTGTATTCAAACTATCAGTTCTTTCTCTGGAGGTGGATAATACGCTTTATCATTAGTCCTTTGGGATCGTCTTGGATCATTGTATTGCTGAGAATAGCTAAGTTCACAGTTCTTCATCAAACAGTATTACTGTTACTGTGTATAACATTCTCCTGGTTCTGTCCACTTCACTTTGCATCAGTTCCTGTAAGTCTTTCCAGGTTTGAAAAAACATTTCTTAAGCACTTGCTACATGTCAAGCACAAATACTCTAACCTGAGCCTCAGCCAGTGCACCATTCATTCCAGTTGTAGAAATAAGGAAGTAGAATGGTCTAACCACAGATGGTAATGAGGTATAGAATGTTAATGCTGGGGTGGACATTAGAACAGAGAGTATTTAAAATGAAGAATGGAAGAATTGGAAGAGACAGAGAATATTAAAACATAGAACACAGAATAACAGAGCTGGAGGGAACCATAGAAAGAGGATGAGGACATTAGAGAGTGTATTTTTTTTTTTTTAGGAATTTGGCTGTGAAAAGGAGAAGAGACATAGGACAATATCTTCAGGGAATGAGAGGGTCAAGTGAATGTTGTTGTTGTTTTTTAAGGATGAAGAAAACCTGGGCATATTTGTAGGAGATGAGCCAACAGAGATTGAAGATAAACTCCTTATAAGAGAATAAGAGAAACTCTCCAAGTTTTCAAAACACAGATCTCTTTTGGTTCTCCTCCTACCCATCTGATTGTTCCTTCTTAGCCTTCACAGCTGGATCTTCATTCAAGTCACACCCACTAAGTGTGGGTGTCCCCCAAGTCTCTGTCCTGGGCCCCCCTCTCTTTTATCTCTGTACTCTCTCACTTAGCAATCTCCTCAACTCTCATGAGTTCAGTGACCATTCCAAACCATCTGGGATATCCCAGCCCTCATCAATATCCTGAGCTCCAGTCTTCCCTCACGTTACCTAGTAGACATTGAAGACTGGAAATCCCATAGGCATCAATTCAACATGTCCAAAACACAACTATTGTCTTTCCCTTAAACCTACCCCATTTCTGACTTTCCCTATTGCTGTCAAGGGCACCACCATCCTCCCAATCCTCCAAGGTCAGGATCAGTATCATTCTTGACTTCTCACTCTAATTCACACCCTATATAAACCAGCGGCCAAAACTCTACAATATCTCGAGTCCATCTCCCCTTCATTCACAGCCCCACTACTCCCCTCTCACCCAAACTATTACAGTAATATTCTAATTGGTCTCTCTGCTTCAAGTCTCACCCCATGCTAATTCATCCATCCCACAGCTGCCAATGTGATTTTCCTAAAGCATAGATCTGACCTTATTACCACAACCCCCCATTCAAAAAAGTCCAGTGGTTCCCTATTACCTCTAGAATCAAAGAGAAACCCCCTTTTGGGGCATTTGAAGTGCTTCCTAACCTGTTTCCTTCCTAGATTTCCAAGTTTCTTACAGGTTACTCCCTTCCACACACTCTGCAGTCAAGCTAAAGTGGGTTACTTGTCATTCCTCCCATACCTCACTCCATCTCCAATCCCCTATCTCTGTGCACTGGCTGTCCCCCGCACCAGTTGTGCTCTCCTCCACTTCTTCATCTTAGAATGCTTCATTTACTTCAAGCCTCAGCTCAAAAACCACTTTCTGCAGGAGGCCTTTCCTGGGCTGCCACAAATGCTGGTGCCTTCTCCTCTAAAGTTACCTTCCATCCATATCACAAGTTCCAAACTTGAAGCCCTGAGGCCACATGACCAGCAAAACACCTAAGTGAAGCCCAAACCAGATTAAAATGTAATTAGAAAATGTTTGGGGCAGCCAGGTGGTGCAGTGGATAGAGTGCCGAACCTGAAGTCAGGAAGACCTGAGTTCAGATCTGGTTTCAGACACTTACTAGCTCTATGACCCCAGGCAAGTCACTTAACCCTGTTTGCTCAGTTTCCTCATTTGTAAAATGAGCTAGAGAAAGAAATGGCAAACCACTCCAGTATTTTTGCCAAGAAAACCCTAAAAAGGGGTCACAAAGAGTCAGATATGACTGAAAACAACTGAACAACAAAAAGAAAATGTTTAACAAAATAAATAAAAATACAACATGCCATAGATAATGTTAATTTGTGGTTTTTTAAGTTAATATGCAGCCCATAGAGATAGGTTTCTATTTGATTTTGACACCACTGCTCTACACTGCCATACATGTATTTTGTATGTACCTAGTTATGCATAGGTTGTCTCCCCAATTAGAATATAAGAACCTTGAGGGCAGGGACTCTCTGCACTTACACAGTAGATTTGCTTTCTCTCTGCTTGTATTTGTATTTCCAGCATTTACATAATGTTGTTGTTGTTGCTACTGTTCAGTTGCTTAGTTATGTCCCATTCTCCGTGACCCTGTGGACTATACTCTCTATGGGGTTTTCTTGGCAAGTGGTTTGCCATTTCCTTCTCCAGTGGACTAAGTTAAACAGAGGTTAAGTGACCTACCCAGGGTCACACAGCTAGTAAGTGTCTGAGATCAGATTTGAACTCAGGTCTTTCTGACTCCAGACCCAGCACTCTGTCCATTGAGCCACCAAGCTGCCTCCTAAGCACATAGTAGTAGGTGCTTACTAAGTGCTTCTTGACCTGTAGACTTGGGAGATGTAGAGTAAGGAAGGATAGGGAGTTCAAGGATGAATAGCCTCTATTTTCTCAATGAAATATAAGGTAAGGTCTCCTACTGAGAGAATGGGGAGGATATGTGAGAAGAGAAGAGAAGGTTTAGCCTTAGAATGTCATCTTGAATATTCCTGCCCTCCCAAGACTTGACCCTCCATTCAAGGGCTCAGGCTCTGTGGTCCATGTATCATCTAACCACAATAACCATCCCTCCCATTTCTGTGGTCACAGTTTTTCAAAGTTTCACTTTCCTAACAGTACTTTGAAAACAAAATAGGTAAGTCATAGAATTATTTCCCCATTTTGCAGATGAGCAAAGTGAAGTAAAAGAATTTGCCCCTATGCCCATGGTAGAAATTGTTAGAGGTAGATCTCAACCATTCTTGGAATCACAGAATCCACAGAAGCATCTAGTCAAACCCACACACAAGAAGAATTCCCACCATAACATCCTACAAACGGTCATCCAGCCTCCCCTTGAAGTCCTCCTCTCCCCTCAACGCAGTCTGTTCCACTTTGGGGCAACTCTCCTCATGGGGATGTTTTTCCTGACACTGAGCTGAGATTTATTTCTTTGCTACTACCCATTGCCTCTGGTTCTACCCTTGAGGTCAAACAGAACAAGTCTAATCCTTCCTTCACATGACAGCCCTTCAAAAGCAGCTATCATGTCCTCCTTGAGTCTTCTTTTCTCCAAGTTAAATACTCCTAAGTCCTCATATGACATAAACTGAAGATACTTCATCATCCCGGCTGCCCTCCTCTATCACAAGTGCCTTCCTCTGTCCCAGGTGCCTTCCTCTGGACACTCTCAAGGTTATCAGCGTCCTTCTAAATGCTATACTGCAGATGAGGTCTAATGAAATCAAAGTACAAGGGGACTATCACTTCCCCATTTCTGGAAGCTCTGCCTCTCTCAAAGCAAGCCAAGATCACATTAGAGCCATATCTCCTCCATCTTTTTGTTTCTGGAGTTGCCTTTTTTTGCCCCTAGATACATTTATCCCTATTGACTTCATTGTATTTGTTTTATCCCAATGCTCTGACCTGTCAGGATCCTTTTGGATCCCTCTTATATCATCCAGGGTGTTTGCTTTCCCTCTGAGTTTTGTGTCATCTTCAAATTGGATGAGAAGGCCATTTATGCCTTTAAGCCATCTACAAAAATGTTAAAACAGGCTAAGCATAGATCCCCTGGATCCTCCACTGGAGACCTCCTGCTCCATTGACATTGCACCATTAACAACTACTCTTTGATCCTGGCCACTCAACCAGTTCCAAATCCAGCTGACTGAATTATTGTCTAACTCTTATCTCTCCATCTTCTTTGCAAGAATAGTATAAAATACTTTTCCAGAAGCATTACTGAAATCTAACTGTGTCATATCCACAGCATTCTCCGCACCTCTCAACTAGCCTGTCTAAAAAGCAAATGGGGTCATTGTGGCATGACTTGGTCTTGCTAGAGCCATGCTAGCTCTTTGTAATCATCAGTCCCCTTTCTGTGATTCTGTGATTCTTAAGCTTTTATTGTGTGCAAGGCACTATGTTCCAGGTTCGAGAGAGCTATAAAGTTTAGAAAAGACCTATTCCCAGGAGCAGCTAGGTAGCACGGTGGATAGAGCTCCGGCCTTGGAGTCAGGAGGACTGAGCAAAAGAAAAGACCTATTCCCTGTCCTCATGGAGTTCACAAATGCAAGAGGAGAAGGAGTTGGAGGTGGGGCAGAGAACAATATTAGGCATGGAGAAAGATAATTATAATATACAATATTGTATAAATAGTGCCTAAGAGGGATGCAAAGTCCTCTGGGCAGGCAGGGTGGAGAGAGGAATCTTACTGATTGGAGGAATTATACAACTAAAAAATGTGCTGTAGGGAATGGGGTGCGTAGGACTCAGGTTGAGTTTATAGGATTTGACTTTTAACTCTGCCATATACTATCCATGTGACTTTGCACTTTAACCTCTATGGACCTCATACGGGGGGGGGTCCCCAAAAGTCAGCCATTTCAGTCATGTCTGACTCTTCGTGACCCCATTTGAGGCTTTCTTGGCAAAGATACTGAGATGGTTTACCATTTACTTCTCCAGCTCATTTTACAGATGAGGTAACTGAGGCAAGCAGGGTTAAGTGACTTGCCCAGAATCACACAGCTAATAAGTGTCTGAGGCCAGATTTGAACTCGGGAAGATGAGTCTTCCTGATTCCAAGCCCAGTGCTCTATCCACTGTTCCACCTTGCTGCTCTTTTGAAGCATCAGTAATTTAAAAACTGCACTAAAACTTTTAGGACACCCCATATATAGGATGAAGACATCAGACAAGGTTCTAAGGTACCTCCCTGTCATAATATTTTGTGTGCCCAGGTGTTCCTCCAGCTCTGTGTTCTAGCATTCTATACTCTAAAGTCTACTCCAACACAAATGTGCTATGACTTTAAGACTATGCCTGGGGTTAGACCATTCCCCCCCTTATTTCTATAGCTGGAATGAAGTACTGACTAAGGCCTGAGCCAGTGTATCTGTGCACCCAGAACTTAGCATAGTGTTTACCACTTAGTGAATGCTTTTCCACTCCCTCATAGATTCATTCTTTTCCTGCTGAGTTGCTGAATGATGCTGGGTCCGGCTCAGCTTTGGGTGGCCCATCTTAGAAAGCATATGAGTTAAGACTTTCCACTGGGTCACGGCACCACCTTTGGTCCCTTAAATAACCTTGGATGCAGTACATGGAGAATCACTCAAGAGAAACTGTCCCCCAGATCCTCTGGAGCCCTCCCGTTCCTGGGTGCCAGATAATCAGGGAACATGCCAACCATGCATTTTCTTTCTCCCCTCAAATACAGAGAAATGAAGTCAGAAAAGCATTGGATTTGAAGTCATTTGACCTTCCTTCAAGTCCATGCTCTAACTCTTCCTTGTCTCAGGACTATGGGCAAGTCATTTCCTCTCTCAAAGTAGAAGAGGAACACCTTCCTTAGGCAACAACATGGCTTAATGGGTAGAATGGAGTCAGTAGGGCCTCAATTCACATTGGGCCTCAGTTGCTCGCTAGCTGAGTAACCCTGGACAAGTCACTCAACCTCAGTCTGCCTCAGTTTCCTCATTTATAAAATAAGGATAATATTAGCACACACTTCCCAGGATTGCTATCAGGATAAAATGAGATTATACTTTTAAAGCACTTTGCAAATCTTGCTAATATAAATGCTAGTTATTATTAGTAGTAGTAGTAGTATAACTTCCATTTCCTCATCTGTAAAACGTGGGTAATGCTAGCACCTACTTCCCAGGGTTGCTGTGAGGATAAAATGAGATGTTTTTAAAAGCATTTTGCAAGCCTTAAAGTGCTATATAAATGCTAGCTATTGTTATTATTATTATTATTATTAAAGCCTCAATTTTCTCATCTGTAAAATAGGAACAATGATACCTGTAGTACCTATGCTAAGGAGAAATGAAATAACGTATGCAAAATGCTTTTGAATGTATAGAGAGGAGGTTTGGTATAATGGACAGAGGGCTTAAAAACTGCACTCAGCTGTATAACGGGGGTAAGTGAGGAGGAGCAGCTGAGAAAGCCTTTAAGGTCCCATCATCTCTAAAGATACAATGATTCCAAGTCTTTGAATTAACTTCTAAATTAAGCTACTCTCTCCGACTAGAAGTCTTAGAGAAGGCTCCAGCCCGCCTTGGTAGAGGAAGTTCTCAGCACCGATGAAATCACAGGTCTAGTCAGTAAACCTTAAAGAACTATATAAATAAAGGTCAGTCACTCTGACCACTATCTCCCTAGAACAGCATGCTCAAGGAGCCACCTTGTCCAACACCCTCATTTTAGAGATGAGGAAACTGAGGTTTGGACAGGGGAAGTGACTCCCCTGAGAACACTCAGCAAGTTAGTGGTGGAACTAAAACTGAAACTAGGGTCTCTAGTCTCCCAGAGTGGCTCTTTCCTAGAGAGGAAATGTGGTATCATCAGGCAAACAATATTCATTAGGCATTTTCTATATGTCCAGAGAGGCAGCTAGGTGACACAGTGGATAGAGCACTCGACCTGGAGTCAGGAAGATCTGAGTTCAAATCCAGCTTCAGACACTTACTAGCTGTGTGACCCTGAGCAAGTCACTTAACCTCTATTTGCCTGATCCACTGGAGAAGGAAATGGCAAACCACTACAGTATCTTTGCCAAGAAAACCCCATATGGAGTTACAAAGAGTTGGACACAACTCAACAACAACAACAACAACAACATATGTCCAACACTGGGCTGGATGCT
Source organism: Vombatus ursinus (assembly GCF_900497805.2). NCBI lineage: Eukaryota > Metazoa > Chordata > Mammalia > Diprotodontia > Vombatidae > Vombatus > Vombatus ursinus. Next base: position 47,767,504 of record NW_020954564.1, on the reverse strand, counting down.
AATCAGACCAATACAAAAATGAGACGGGCCCTGCTCTCGGTGAGCTTACATTCTCCTGGAGTGATAATACATGTCTGCAAATAAGTAAATACACAAAATATGCAAAATAAGCAAAAAAAAGTTATAAATAATAAGGGGCAACCAGAGCCTAACAACTAGAGAATCAGGAAAGGTTTCTTGAAGGAAGCCTAGGAACAATGCTTGAGCTGAGCCTTTATGAGACCTTGGATTCCATCCATTAGGCTTGGGAGCCAGGAAGTCCTAGATTTGAATCTTGCCTTTAACACTAGCTGCATGATCATGAGCAAGTCACTTAACCTCTCTGAGCCTCAGTTCCCTCACCTGTAAAATGGGTACAATAATAACTGAGAGCCTACCTCCTAGGGTTATCATAAGGTTCTAATGTGTTAATGTTTTTGCAAAATATTTTCCAATGACTGCACATATCTGTAAAAGGTTTTGTTTTCCTTGCATTTTCATTGCGTGGGAGAGAATTTGGAATTGAAAAAAAAGGATAAAAAAAACTTTGTGATTTAAAATAAATAGATAGATGATAGATAAAAAATAAATAAGTACCTGAATAAACAAATAAATAAATAAATGTTTTGCAAACTTTAAAATACTGTAACCATGCCAGCTGTTCTTATTTCCATTACAACACCCTGTCTTCCTTGGTTATAAAAATGTGACTAATATACTATGTAGTATCAACTCACAGGGGTATTTGAGGACAGTGCTGTGTGAACTGGAAGGCACCATAGAAAAATGAGCTATTGTAATAAATGAAATTATTTCAATATTTCAAGGATCTGATGTTTTATCAGTGAGTGTAGGGGTTTCCCTCTAAAGACACAAATCACAACCATCACCTCCCCAGCCTCAGCCTTAATAGATGGTTCTTCATGAGCTATTGCGTCCTAAAGAACCAACCCCTGGTGGTCAGCCCTCTTGTGATGAGCTTCTCTGCTCAGAGCTGGGTCACTCCTCAAGTGATCACCTCATGCTCCATCTAGAAGCCAGGCCCAGGCTAGAAACCTTCCTCCATCTTATTGGGACCAGAACTTGAACTCTGTAAGCACAGGGTTCTAAGGCTCATGGAATTTCAAGCTGAGATCCTCTAATTCTAAGCCTTTCATTTTATAGGTGAAGAAACTGAGTCTCAGAGAAGTTAAGTAAGTTGACCACAGTCACCCAGGGATTAATAAAACCAGCTTCTCTGACTCCTAACTTAACTTTATAATGAGGCATCAGAGGATGGCTAATCCTTAATAAATTAGTAGAAAAATATAATCCAGGCTTGTCTGGGCATGCCCAGTTTGCCTAACATGGAGGCACCCTGAGGGGTCTTTTTTTTCCTTTTTTAAAAAAAAATACTTTTAATATTCATTTTTAAAAATTTTGAGTTCCAAATTCCATGCCTTCCCTCCAGCCCCTCCCTCCCTCATTGAGAATGCAAGCAACATGATACCCATTATACAGGTGAAATTATACAAAACATATTTACACATTTTGTTGTTGCTGTTCAGTTGTTTTCAGTCATATCTGACTCTTCATGACCTCATTTGGGGTCTCTTTGGCAAAGATACTGGAGTGGTTTGCCATTTCCTTCTCCAGATCATTTTACAGATGAGGAAACTGAGACAAACAGGGTTACCTTGCCCCGGGTCACACAGCTAGTAAGTGTCTAAGCCTGGATTTGAACCCAGGAAGATGAGTCTTCCTCACTTCAGGCCTAGCACTCTAGCTACTCTGCCATCTAGAGGCCCAGTTTCCATATTAGCTACATTGGAAAAAAAAAAAAGAAAGAAAGAAAAATAGAGAAAGTGAAAAAATTATGCTTCAATTTATACTCAGAGTTAATCAGTTCTCTCCCTGGAGATGGATAGCATTTTTCATCATGAGCCCTTCCTAATCATCTTGGAACATTGTATAGAGCAAAGGAGCTAAGATTTCCTAGCTGAGTCTCATTACAAAATTGCTGTTAGTAGGTACAATGTTCTCCTGGTTCTGCTCACTTCACTTTGCTTCAGTTCATGTAAGTCTTCCCAGGTTTTTCTAAAATCATCTCCATGAGGGGCCTTTGGAACATGTCCAGATTACCTAACATGGCCTCTGCAACCCCTACCATGTAGGTGGGTGCAGTCTCCTTTGATGGTCTGCCTGAGTCTTTAAAAATGGTCAGACTAAGACTCTTGGCACTCTTTTTTTTCTGACACTCTTTCCTGCTTTGTCTAGCTGATGAGGATCCCAGTTCACTCATAGCATGAGTACTATGAACTAAGTTCATGAGAGGGGAAGGACTTCCTTCTTCAGCTCTCCTTCTTTTACTCCAGCTCCAGGGCCTGGGGATGTTTGTTTCTGTTCTCTGTTGTCTGTCTTCCTCAGTTTCAGATGCCAGAAGAGATCCTTATTAGAACAGGGAATTTGAGCTATGGTGACACTGAAGTCTGGATTCCAGGCAGGATGGTGCAACCGGGCCAGTCTAGCATGGAAGCCCTGAGAAGCCAGGAGGCCTGGGACTTGGGTCCAAGGAGAGTTTTGGACCTGGAACTAAGACTCTGCTCTATAGTAACTGAGCTAAACTATGAACCCAATTCCCTTCCTCTCCCCAAAGACTGAGGTGGTACAAGGCAGGGGCAGGGGTGCTGGGGGCAGGATTATGCCTCCCACATTGTGGAGTAAGTTTGTATATTTGTGATTATACCTTAAATATAAATAAATCTTTCTTTGTAAAAGCTAATCTGATTGTTAGAGACTGTGGTACAGAGGACCATGCCCTACAATTAAGAGAACAACATCAGTGACTGACAGCTGGAGCCATTTGCAGAAAGCCCAAATACCTCTATACAATCTCCTTAAGGGCACCAGAGAACCCTGGAGGAGGAGCAAAATGTAATATACCTGGCCATTAGGTGAGCAACAAAAATAAATCCAGCTAGCACCAACACGAAGCAGGAACCACAGAAACTAGAATTTGGTCTGAAGCTCTGTCTCATGTTCTAGGACCTTGGACAGTATGTCAAGCAGCAGTGGCTACATTACCAACTCAGCTGACTTTCTCCAGAATAACTGTCAAGGACCCCACAGCTGGATGGAAGATCCAAGTGGGGAGGGGCACCAAGAGTGGGAGAGAGAGAAGCTCACAGAACCATCGAAAGAGGTTGACAGCAATCCTAATGAGGAAGCCTTAGTATAGCCACTTTAGATCACAGTAACAAGAATCTGCCAAATCCTTCATCTAATGTACCTGCAGGCGGAACAACAGAGCTGCATGTGTGCAAACAGAGATCAGAACCCTTGCGCAAGGCACCTAACCTCACCAAATCTGACTTCTCTTAATTGAAAAATTAGGATAGGGGCAGCTAGGATAGGGGCAGTGGGTAGAGCATCAGCTTTGAAGTCAGGAGGACCTGAGTTCAAGTCTGGCCTCGGACCAAACACTTGACACTTACTAGCTGTGTGACTCTGGGCAAGTCACTTAACCCCACTTGCCTAAAATTAAAAAAAAAAATTAGGATAACAATGAGTGGTACTACCTACCTCAAGGGGCTGTGATAAGGAAGTCTCCTTGTAAACATTAAGCTCAACAGAAAAGAGTTACTGTCAGTCACTCAGTCCAGCCTACAGCTCAGCCCATAGAGAGGCCTAAGAGGTCATCTTAGCCAGAATCACAATAACTCATTTCTATTGCCAAATGCACTTTCCTTCCTAATAACCCAGTGGGGCTGGTCATGGGAGGATTGTTAGGCAAGTAGGTGGAACAGTTCATGGAGCGTTGGACTTGGAGGTCAGGAAGACACTCACCTCACCCCCACTACCACTCAGTTCAAATCCTGCCTCAGACACTTAGTAGCTGTGAGTACCTGACCGAGTCACTTGACTTCTCTCAGACTTGGTTTCATCATCTCTAATGGAGATAATAAAATATGTAATATTGACCCTCACAGAGTTGTGAGGCTCAGTTTGTGAATGGCACTTGGCAAGCTTTAAAACACCACAGGGGCAGCCAGGTGGTATAGTGGATAGAGCTCCGGCCTTGGAGTCAGGAGAACCTGAGGTCAAATCTGGTCTCCTACACTTGACACTTACTAGCTGTGTAACCCTGGGCTTAACCCCGATTGCCTCACTAAAAAGCAAAACAAAAAACCACAAAAATATCAGTTGGCGTAATAATAATGATGATGATGATGATGATGATAACATCCTTTCCCACTCTAACATAGAATGTTCTAACATTCCATAATCTAAGGCCCCTTCCAGCTCTAACATTCTATTATCCTCTTTTTTATTCTATTCTCAAATTCACACTGGTCATTGTTACCCCTCATTGATCTGCCTTAGTCTGGACCACCGTTCTTTCTCAGCAGTGTTAAGACAAAGACCCAGGCTAGCTTATGCTCCCTCTGCTGGTACGGGAAAGCTCTGTCTCTCCAGCTGCTTTTCCATCAATTTTGTTCCTGGAAGTTTGGGTCATTTCATTTGAGGAATCAGAAATATGGGCAGCCTCTCTCCTCATTCTAGCCCCCAGACTAGTTGTAAGCCTGAGGGATGGAACCTTTAGCTGACTTTACTGGGCCTTACAACCTAAGAATCCCAGCCCATTCCCTGTCACGAATTTCAAATGATATTTTGAAATATACTTCAAGGCCTCCTGAAATACCCATTTCTCCTGGAGTCTGTAATTATTTCCTATTGGTTAATATATAATTAGAAGGCTTCGGAGAGGCATATTTTTTGACATGATAGACGGAGCTATTATGACCTATTGTGTTGAGACCTTCAGCTCCTAGCGACTTTTTCGTTCACGGATCATTGACTCAATAGGCCATAATGGCTCCATCTACCGAGGTCAATACAGGGACTTGTGACACATGATAGACAATAATTGCTTCTGCTTAGAGACTTTTTAGTTCATGGATCACTGACCTGAGGAGCCCTACCTAAGAGGTCTGGGCGGGGGGAGCCTCCAAGGCAACTCAACCTAGAAATCTGCGGAGATTCATCGAGGAGAAAGAGGCAAGGCAGGCCTGCCAGCCCTGGCCCACCAATCAGCTCAGCCCATCTCCAGATAGGTAGCCCCAGAACCCTGGCTTTGGTGCTTACTAACTGTGTGGCCATGGGCACGTTGCTGCATACCTCTGGGCCTCAATTTCCTCTTCTGTAAAATGGAGCTGATATTATTTGCACTAGTTATCTTACAAAATTGTCATCAAAAAAAATCAAGAGCTTTATAAGTCTTGAAATACTAGAAAAAAATGTGAGTTGTTTTCATTATTATTCTTATCTTCTAGTCTTTGGAGGCTCTGTGGGAGAGAGAAGAGGAACTCCAGGAGAGGAAAAAAAACAGCTGTCACCTGTCCTCTTCCCCTCCATCCATCCCCCTGATCAACATGGAACTTAAAGGGGTTCTCTATTTAGCTAAGGATATCTCTGAGGTCATAGAATCACAGATTTATGGCCAAAAGGGTCCTACAAGGTCATCTTGTCCAGCCCCCTCATTGTATAGGAAACTGAAGCCCAGAAAGATTAAATGAGTTGCCCAAGGTGACACAGATAGTAAGTAGCAGCACCAAGAATGAACCCTGAGTCCAATGCTCTTTCCCCTATACCACACTGCCACAAAAGCTCCCTTTCAACCTGGAGATTCTATAAGTATGTAACCCCACCACCCCCAAGGCCTGGATTCTACCACCACCCTGACCTCTGTCACCAAATGGCCAGTGAAGTGATAGACTGGAGGAAGGACACCCCCACAGGTTGCATTTTGGATGCATGGGAAGTTTGTGGGTGGAGCACCAAGCACCCACTACATTCATCATCAGAATGTGGTGCTTCCTCAAGGGCCAAGAGTGAGCCTGATAGTGGAGAATGGACCAGTGATCAGGATCTTGAGAACCCACAAAGTTTAATACTAAATTCAATGAGAGGCATGCTCTGAGAATAAAGCTATCATTCTCCTCTGGGGGCTAGATCTGCCTGGCCTGGCAGGAATGAGGATGGAAATGTTCCTTAGTTTTGCTGGACAGTTTTTTTTTAATTATTCTTTGTTATAAGGAATAACGCTATGAAGGGGGAAGACAATGGAATGTATTGGGAAATGAAGGTGGTATAAAAATGGAAGGTATCAATAATTTTTAATAACTGAATGTTCTCTGAATGAATGAGAGGATTTGTTTTATCCCCTGTTCCATGGGATAATCTCCGTTAGGTCAGGGACTATGTTATATCTGAACTTTTCATCTCACCTTCTGTTGATTCAAGTTGGATGGAATTTATTCACACAATGAATAATTCACTACATATCTTATATGTGTAGAGCCCTGTACTAGGCTATATGGATAAGGACTGATCCCTATCATCCTGGTGCTTACAGTCTAGCCAGGGAAATAAGAAGGTGACACATATACACAGAAGATACAAGAGAAAAGAGATTGGGGGGGAGGAAGGAAGAAAGGAAGGAAAGAAGAAAGGAAAGAAGGAAAAGAGAAAGGAAGGAAGGAAGGAAGGAGGAGAGGGAGGGAGGAAGGAAGCATCTATTAAACATCTGTTATGTGCCAGGCACTGTGCTAAGTACTTTACAAATATCATCTTATTTGAACCTCACAACAACCCTTGGATGCTGTTATTATCCCCATTTTACAGTTGAAGAAACTGAGGCAGACAGAGGTTAAGTGACTTGCCTAGGGTCACATAGCTAGTGTCTGAAGCCAGATTTGAATTCAGGCCTTCCTGACTCCAGGCCCAGCACTCCATCCACTGCACCACCTAAGTGCCTCTAACATCAACAGAGCCAGGATTTTGATTTTTCAAAAGATTTATTCATCACAGAATTTCGTTTTCAAGAGTTGTTCACATCTGCAAGCACCCACCCCATGTGGGTATGATCACACATTCATACACACAGTTACCAATCTTTATCCCCATGGAAAACCTCAAGTGGTTTCTGCAAGAATAACCCTAGATAGTCTTGTCTCCAACAAAGGAAATCCCAAAATTGGGCCTAATGCACACTCATGAGATGGATCCTTACAAGCTGAGTGACCTTTGCAAGCCACTTCCCCTAGCTAGCCTCAGTTTTTTCTGTAAAATAAGAATGTGGGACTAAATGGTCTTTAAGGTCCTTTCCAGCTCTTAAATCATACACTGAGACAAATACAAAACACACTAAGGGTATCAAAGAACTGCACACAATGTGTTTTGTGAAGTCTGAATCAAGAAAAGATGTTGCCAATGCTGAAGGTGAGGGTGGGGTGGGAGCACAGGAGGTGTGATTTGAGTTGAGCTTTGAAGGTTAAGAGGAATTCAGCAGAGGAAGAGGAAGAGGTAGACCATTCTGGACAAGAGGAACTTTATAAACCAAGGCACAGAGGTAGGAGTATTCAGGATATAGTTGGAGGTTGGCAAGTACTCCAGCTCAGCTCTAGGGCAAAGTGAAAAGAGGATTGAGATGAAATGAAGCTGAAAGGCTGGATGGTGCCAGATCATGAGGGGCCTCGATTCCCAGGGACAGAAGTCCAAACTTTACTCAGGAGGCTTTGATGAATTTTTAAGAAAGTAAATGGAGCATCAGAACCACATATGGAAGATGAGTCTGGATCTCAGAGCAAGTTTTGGGAAGGGTCAACAACAACAAAAATTAAGTACCTACTGTGTGCAGAGGACTATTCTCAGAGTTGGGGGCAGGGCTGTGCCAGGTCAAATGCTTGTTAAATTTTTTATTGTGTTTATACCTTGGAAATTGGCTAATGCTTGACTTATTGTTTTGTGTAAAGCACTAGGGAGACAAATTATTTCAGTCAATCAATAAGCATTTATTAAGCACCAACTATGTGCCAGGCACTGTGCTAAATGCTGGGAGTACAAATAAGAAAAAAAGACCCTATCCTGAAGAAGCTTACAATCTGATGAGGGAAGACAACACACAAAAGGCCAAAAGAGGCTGAAAGGGGGTGAGGGGAGGGCTCAGGGAGGTAACACACCCCCGCATAGTGGAAAAGTCAGAGAAGTCCCAGAGGAGTGCAGCCAGGTAAGGAATGAGGAGCCTTATTTAGTATTATCACAACACTTTATGATACAGTGTTATTTCAATACTTTTAAGTGTTTTGTGTTGTCATAGAAGTTGGTATTTCTTCCAGTGATATGAATTGCAATTTGGAATCAGGAAGATCTGTGTTCAAATGCAGCCTCAGACACTTATTAGCTGTGGAACCCTGAGCAAGTCACTTAACCTCTGGGCCTCAGTTTCCTAATCTATAAAACGGGGATCATAATAGCACCTACCTCCAACCTCCACAACAAAGGTTGTTGTGAGGATAAAATGAGATATTTGTAAAGCACTTAGCACAGTGTCTGGCACACAATAGGTGCTAAATTAATGCTTATTTCTTCTTTTCCTCTCAGTCCTTATGACTCTTGTTCTTATGATCCCATAACTCCTCCCCACTGGGTCCAGCTAACATGCTGGGGGACTTCTTTCAGTTTTCTTGATATTGAGTGAATACTAAGGGGGCACATGGGCTGTGAGATGTCTCTTGCTTTCATCATGTGACTGGTCCTGCTCATATACATCCTTGATTATATCTTTCATGGTGTTTTCTCTTGGGCAAATCTTGATGCACTGTGCACAGCCACTGTGATCCTCTCCACTGTTTTTCGGGTGACCCTCAATTTTAATTCTTCTGGGACGGTGGTATTCCATGACTCGTCACTCATTCACTTAACAAGCATTGATGTGCCAGATACTATCCTCAGCACTAAGAATGCAAAGGCAAAATTGAAACAGTTGCTGCTTTAGTTCATGTTCTCTAGCGGGAAACAACAGGAGCACAGATCAGCAATCACAAAATAGCTATGAATAAAATACAAAGTAATTCGGGGCAGGGGGAGGGGCAGTCCTAGCAATTGGGAGAAACAGGATAGCTCTCAAGTAGGAAGTGGCATTTGAGATATGCCATGAAAGAAGTTAAGGATTTTGGCAAGGCAAAGCTGAGGAGGGAATACATGCCAGGCACAAGGCACAGCCTGTGCAAAAGTATGGAGGTGGAAAATGGAATGTCATGGAAGGGGAAGAGCAAGTATGTTCATATGTCTGGACACATCCTGGCCCTAAACAAAGTTTAAATCAGACTGAGGGGATTGAAAACATTGTAAAGATCATTAAATGCCAAACATACAGACAGGTTTGGGTAAAAAAAATAAAATAAAAGAGTGGGAAGAATGAGGCAAAGGAGGGATCATTCCACTATCTTGCATTATCTCTGCCCTCTGAAAGTCACTTCCCCTCTCTGTCTGTTTTCTCATCTACAAAATGGGAGTCACACTATGCCTTCTCACAAGGTTGCTGCAAGAAAAGTGCTTTGCAAACTTTAAAGTGCAATTGAAATATAATTTTTCAGCATGTATATATGTAGCAAATATTCTGATCTTATTTTCTCACAATCAAGACAGCTACATCCCCCCCCTCAGGTTTTTAGGGGTACCCATGAAGGGTTAGGGTGTTTTCTCTAATGTTATTGCTCTAGCCCCCATTTAAGTATATTCATCCCACTACCACTGTGAGCTGCCATTGATTAGTAACGTTGATGAGTGTTTACAAAGCAATGTTTATTTGAAAATATAGCAAGAACAGAAGTTCAAATATTTCCTTCCAACACTTTGGGCACATACTGTTTGTTTTACCACCTTGGTCTCTAGGGAGAGTGGGCTCAAATTTCACACCATTTCTACTATTGATCCCACCAAGTTCATGCCCAAATGTTGCATCTCAGCTGAATGAGCCCTTGTCTCAGCTACTGCTGGGCTGGTCCTTGGGGCCTAAAAGTTGGACCAGCTGGCTGCAAACCCCAGCATGAAGACTACTCCCAGATCTACTATCAGCTCACTCCCCAACCCTTCAAAATTCACACAGAACGTTTAATCTCTTTCACCCAAAATGAAAGAACAAACACCAAGACAAAGAAACTAAAGCCCATATTTACAGGGTATGTATCTGTCTTGGGTAGGAATGGCCCAAGGCTTCTACCTTTACAGCATAGTCTTTCTTCTTTCACTTTGGTCCCAGAGGACTCAAACTTGGAGCAACTGGATGGCACAGTGGATAGAGTTCTAGACTTGTTATCAAGTAAACTTGACTTCAAATCCTGCCTCAGACACTTACTAGCTGTGTTACTCTGGGCAAGTCATTTAACCTCCATCTTAGTTTCCTCATATCTAAAATAAAGGTAATAATAGCACTTATCCCACAGAGTTATTGTGAAGATCAAAAGAGATAGCACTTGCAATGCACCCTGCAAACCTTAAAGTGCTATAAAAATACTAGCTATTATGATATTATCATCATAGCTGTTGCTGTGTTGTGAATGGTGCAGTATTCACTGCCTGTCCCCTGTCCCAAGTACATTTCTGAATGTGGCGTGCTGTTGGACAAGTCTTTACCTGGAGGATGCCTTTGATCTACTTCTATTCTTGGTCAAGCAGGTTGCTCCAGACTTGGGTCCTCACCAGGCTCAGCTGCCTGCAAACTCTGGCATGGACTCCCATCACTAGACCCCTCTGGAGGCTCAGTCTTCTGATTTTTTGAAGCCCACAAAGTTACAGTCTAATTCATTCTGTCTCCAATACTCTTTCATCTAAAACAGGAAAGCATACACACAACAGGGACAGAAACAGAAGCAGGATCACATGGTCACAGCTTCATATTGACCATAGTAGGGAGAGCAAACCTCCGATGCCTTCTCACTCTTCCTTTCCCTAGCTAGAGGTTACAATAGTCTTTGCCACCTCATTCAAACATAGCCAGGCAGGAGAGACAGACAAACACAGAGATAGACAGACAGACATACAGATAAAGAGACAGAGAGAGTAAGAAGATAGAGACAAATAGAGACAGAAGCAGAAAGAGACAGACAGACAGGCATAGAGAGGGACAGACAGAGAAAGAGAGATAGAGATAGAAACAGAGGCAGAGAGAGACAGAGACAGACAGAAAGACAAAGACAGAGACAGAGAGACATACAGATAGAGGGACAGAAAGAGAAAGGAGATAGAGATAGAGACAGAGGCAGAGAGAGACAGATAGACACAGAGACAGATAGAGACACAGAGACAGACAGAGAGGACTCTCACTAATGGCTTTTGAATACAAATCCAATTCCTGCTTAAAAGTCAAGGGAAAAGCCTTTTCTCACCACGCCAGGCCCTCAAAGAAGTTGAGAATTCTAAGAGACAGAGATGAGGAGAGAATATCTCTCAGACATGGGGATAAATCCATGGAAATAGGAAGTATAATGTTGAGCTTAAGATGCAGGTAGGATCTTAGATGAAGAGGGTTCAATGAGTCCAACCCCTTCATTTTACAGATGAGGAAGCTGAGATGCGGAAAGTTTAAGTAACTCACCTAAAGTCACATGGGTCATGAGTAGTGGAGCCCCTTCCACAGGTCCACACTGCCTGCCTCCCTAGAAGTCCAATTTGTCTCAAAGTTTTGGAATTCAATAAGTAGAGGAGAAGGAATCAGAGGGAATCATGTAGCATTTTCAATTATCTCAAGCTGCCTCTTGAAATATCTTTAATCAATACTCTCCCAGGGGTATTATATGACTGTAAATTAGGGAATACCATGATCATGGAGCAACCAACCAATCAAAAAGCATTTCTTATATACCTACTATGTGCTCTTTTTTGTGCTAGAACTACTTAGTCAAAAACAAAACAGTCTGTGTCCTCAAGGAGGTTGCATTCTATCAGGGAGACAGAATGTCCACATAATATACATATATATGTATACAAAGTCAAGGTAATATTGTGGGAGGCACTAGCAGGTGGGGCAGAAGGAGCTCAGGAAAGGCCTCAGGTAGAAGATGGCACTTGAACTGAGTTTTGAAGCAATCTAGGGAATCCAAGAGGTTGAGGTGAGGAAGGAATGCGTTTCAGAAAGAGGGTCAACCCATACAATGGAGATGGGAGATGGAAGACTATATGAGAGGAACACAAGATTAACTTAGCTGGAATATAGAATATTTGAAGGGGAGTAATGTATAATAAGAATAGAGTGGAGCCAGGTTGTTAAGGGCTTTAAAAACCAAACAGAAAAGTTTGTATTCGATCCTAGAGGTGATAGGGAGCCACTGGAGTTAAGCAAGCAGCAGAATGACATAGTCAGAGCTTCAGGAATATCATTTCAGCAATTGTATGAAAGATGGATCAAAGGGGGCAGGGAACTGAGTCAGAAAAACCAGTTAGAAGGCTAACCTAAGAGTCTAGGTGAGTGCTAAGCAGGGCCTAAAGTAAGATGGTGGCCACAATCAATAGAGAGAAGGGTGTAGATACAAGTGCTGTTGTGAAGGTAGAATTGACAAGATAGGAATGAATATGTAAGATAAGAGAGATATGATTGGATCTATGGGGCAATTTTTTGGGTACATGGGGTAAGAAAGAATGAGGAACCAAGGTTGTGAGCCTAAGAAACTAGAAACATGGTGGTACCCTCAACAGAAATAGAGAAATCTGAAAGAAGGATAGATTAGGTCAGGAAAGAGAATGGGTTTGGTTTGGAGCAAGTTGAGTTTAAGATGCTGACAAGACATCAAATGAGGAATTATATAGATAGTGGGTGATATGGGACAGTTGGAGGTGATCCAAATTGCAATGAAAAATGAATGGTGGGTCCAAATAGATTACATGATATTATCAATGAAGGCCTTTAAACAAGAAGTGACATCAACAACATCAACAAAGACATGGGAGACTGGGAAAGAGATAACCACATAGGAAGAGTGAGGAATAACTGTAGTATAAGTATTCATTAAATATTAAAAGACTTTAAGGAAGGCCATCAATAAATTAGAGATATCTTCCATGGAAGACTGATGGCAAAGTATGAACAAGAATGGTAATATATTATAATCTGCCTTGGTGGGGGGAATACCCTTTTGCATCATTGAGATTACAGGTCCCTCAAAGTATCCTGAGATGATGATAATAAAATAATCATAATAATCATAATAGCTAGAATAGATCATGCTTTAAAGTTTGCAAAGTGCTTTGCAAATATTATCTGATTTTATCCTCATAACAAGGGGAGGGAGGTGCTATTATTATCCTCATTTTACAGATAAGGAAACTGAGGCAGGCAGAAGCCAAGTGACTTGCCCAGGATCACACAACTTGTAAATATCTGAGGCTAGATTTGAACTTGGATCATCCTGATTCCAAGTCTAGTGCTCTACCCATTACCCCACCTAGCCACCTGAAAGCCATATATTGTCATGGAAAGAGCACTAGATTTGGTGACAGAAGACCTAAGTACAAATGCAGACTTTCTGTTTAAACCTGCTATATGGCTTTTAGAAATTATATCACCTTTGGGGGCTTCGATTTCCCCAACTGTGAAATGAGGGGTGGGATGAGATCATATATGCCCCTTTAGTACACTAACATTCTATGTTCTAAGATCCCTGGCAGCTCTCAATTTCTACAATTTTAATAATATTAATAATCCTCCATTGGTATAGGGGAAGGAGTATTAGATTTAGAGTCAAAGGACCCAGGTTCAAATTCTGATTCTTGTTATTTACTACATGTGTTACCTTAGGCAGGTCACTTAATCTCCGTGGGCCTCAGTTTCCTCATCTGTATAAAGGATGACCTCTGAGGTCTCTTTCAGGCCCAAATCTATGATGTGTTTCTGATTACTCAGATTCCAAGTCCAATGCTTTTCCTATTACTCCACAATGCCTTTCACCTGTACTGAAAATACTGATTGTCCATGAAGCTTAGAGACGCAGATGTTCTCCTTCCCAGTTTCCTCTCAACCTTCTCTTAGATTGGTTGGGCTGGTTCCAGCCCCAGTTTCCCTCCTTAGTCCCCCCTGACCCTTCCTCACTCCCATGTTTGGCCCCAGCCTGAGTGATTGGGATGTCATGGAAGGCGCCTGTGGGGTCAAACTGCTCTTCTTGGCAGCCTGGCAGGGGCAGCCGCCTGCCTGTCTGCTCAGCATGGGCACGACGGTCACAGCTGCAAGAGCCATGGGGGACCAGTCATTAATGACAGGGCTCATTATTAGGACAGCAGGTGATGCTCTGGAGTGGTGAGCCTTCCGCCCAGCTCCTACACTCATCAACTCCAAAAGGAGAATCTATTAATATTAGCATCTGTTGAGTCCCCTCCCTACCCTAAGCATGGTGAGAACATCTTGGTTGGGGCAGAAATGATGAAATAAGTAAATAACTGGTGGTTTTGTATATGAGGCCATGGTGGGGGGTTGGAGGGAGAGGAAAGACCATGGACCCTGTTTCCTCTCTGGTCCAGGGGCCAGCTGTGATTGACTTCTGTCAGGTCTAAGGATTCATGAGCCATAATGGCTGCCAAGTTGTTCTATGGCTCCCAGGAATCCAGCCAAATGTGGTCTGGGAGAGTGAGAAGCAGCTTTGGGTTTTTCCTTAGCCCCATGTGATTTTACTTCTCACCTGACCTTCTAACTGCAGTGTCATTTTCAGGGACAGGGAACCCAAGATCATTGGACAAAATACCTTTGGGAATCAGGGTTCAAATTCCAAATCTCACCTTACACTTCTGCTTTCATTCTGGAATAGTCAGGTAGTTCCCTTGAGAGCAGAAATTCAGGAAGTTTTAACTCAGAGGAAAGCAGAGTAAAAGAACATTAGCGCTGGGAGAGACCTTAGAACAGAAAATGTTCAAGCTGAAAAGGACCTTAGAACCTATAATGTAAGAACACAATTTTAAGTAGAACACAGAATGTCAGCACATAGGACATAGAATGTTAGAGCTGGAAGGGACATTGGAACATAGAATATTAGACCGCACGACACCAAATGGATTTTTTCCTTCTTCATCTTCTAGCTTAATGTATTTGGCTCAACTGAGCTAAGGGTCTAAAAGTCAGCCAATTCCAGTGTGCTGGACATGGGAATAGACTGGGAGACGCCTAACAGGAGGACAGATATAAAAGCAGAGACTAATCTTCTAACTTGGTGATAATAATAGAATTAAAAATTCATATTTATATAGCTATGTTCTGAGAAGTAGCATTGTATAGTGGTTGAGAGCTGGCCTGGGAGTCAGGAAGACTTGGGTTCAAGTCTCGTCTCTGACACATACTGGATGTAATCCTGGACAATTGACATAACCTCTCAGTGCCCCAGGAACCTCACTAAAAGGATGAATTGCAGAAAAGGGGCTGCAGTGGTAGAAGTTCTTCACATGGAGCTTCCTCCACAGCTGAAATTACAAACACGGCTTAAAAAAAAAAAAAAAGGAAGAAAAGGAAAGAAAAGAAAAAGGCTATATGTCTTTAAATCTTACAAACTACATTTTTCACAGTAACCTTGTAAGGCAGGTAATTATTGTTATATATTACTACATATTATTGTGCCCATTTTATAGCTAAGGAAATGGAGGTTCAGTCAAAGAAGTTAAATGACTTGCCCGAGATTATACCTAGTAAGTAACAGCCAGAATTCAGTCTTGGTCTGAGATCAAGGTGGCATTTACTTTGTGAAGAGGTAAGCATTCTTATGATAACCAGGAATTTTCAGCAAACATTTATTGAGTGCCCAGTGTGTGCAAGACACTGTGCTGGACCGTAGGGAAAATACAACATTTAGATGCCCATCATGGAAGAGACAGATCAACAGGTAAAGCATTTATTAAAGACTTACTGTGTACCAGAGAATGTGCTAAGTGCTGGGAATAAAAAAAAAGGCAAGAAAATAAGACAGTCATTACTCTCAAAGAACTGATACTCTAATAGTGGAAGACAAAAAAAAAAACAAAGAGAAACTGGAAAATGGGGGGGGGGGAGGAGCAGTTCAGGGAATGGAGAGGAGGAGGGCTCCCACAGGCAGAGGTGGAGCAGACAGGAGAGCAAATACACACAAACACAAATAATTGGAATACCCAGTATTGCATTCTACTCAATCAGCCTTTACTGAGCATCTATAATGGGCCAGCCACTGTGTCGAGTGCTTGCAGTACAAAGGCAAAAACCAACCAGTTATTATTAGAATGCTGTGCGTTCTGTATAAAACACAGTGTAGTAGATAGAGAAGTAGTGTCAGAATCAGGAACACCTGGGTTCAGACCTTGCCTTTCATCCCAACCTGGCTGTGGGATCTTAAGTAACTCAGTGCCAAAGGCCATCTCTTGCTTTATTTTGTTTTCTTTACACTTGTGACTTCATCTGTATGGGGAGCTCCCAGTGTAAAACTCTCTCCACCCTTGTAGAGCTCTGCAAATTATAGACCCAGATGGCTGCCCGGAGCACTGAGAGATTATATGACCTTCCCCAGAGTCACGTACCAGTCCATGACCGAGTAAGATTTGAATTCTGATCTTCCTCATTGGAAGGTCAGTCCTCCATCCTCTATACCACATTGTCTCTTGGAAAGGTCCTTACAAAAATAGAAGAAATATAAAGTGTTATTTGAGATCCAAGGAGAGGGGGGAAATCATTTTCAGCTAATGAGATCAGGAAATAATCCAATCTCCTATTTGTATGGCCCTTTGTATTTTACAAAGTGCTTCACATATGTTATTTCACTGAAGACTCACAGCACCCTGATGAGGTAGGTAGGACAAGTATTGTTCTACTCCCTATACAAGGAAGGAAGCAACCACAGAGAATGTAAGTGACGAGCCCAGGGTGACCCAGCCGATAAATAGTAAATGCTACTAGACTATAAGCTCCATGTGGCCAGGCACTGTGCCTTCACTAAAAGCCATATTCTCCCCAGCTCTCAGCTCTACAAGTAATAGGTGCTTAATGTTTGTTGAATTTGACTGTCATCACAGAATTGAATAGGGCAGCTACTGGCCCAGTAGATAGAGCACCAGGCCTGGAGTCAGGAAGACCTGAGTTCAGATGTGGCCACTGACACTAGTTGTGTTACCCTGGGCAAGTTACTGAACCCTACCTGCCTCAGTTTCTTCATCTATAAAATGAACTGGAGAAGGAAATGGCAAATCACATCAGTATCTTTGCCAAGAAAACCTCAAAAAGGGCCACAAAGAGTCTGAAAGGACTGAACAACAACAACAACCTAGAAGTGAATGAAAGGCACAATAAAGAGGCAAAACAATTACAATTTCTAATTCATTATCATTATATCCTGATTGGTCAAATTTTTATTTTGAATTTGAATCCAGGACTTTTGGCTCCAAATTCAGGGCTCTTTCTAATACTTCTGGTTGCCTAAGATAGGGAAGAATTATGACAGGTAATATTTCAGCAGAGCCTGGAAGAACGGGGAATGGGACTATTCCAGGCCTGTGAAAAAGTATAAGCCAAAGCAGAAAGATAAGAAATCAGAAAACTGAGTGGAAAACAGAAGTCAATATGGTTCTTTAAAGATTAAGCAGAGGGGGGCAGCTAGGTGGCACAGTGGATAGAGCACCAACCCTGGATTCGGGAGGACCTGAGTTCAAATCTGGTCTCAGACACATAACACTCACTGGCTGTGTGACCCTGGGCGAGTCACTTAACCCCATTGCCTAACCAAAAAAAAAAAAAGATTAAGCAGAGGCTGTTTGGAGGACAAAGAGCTGTCCAGTTTGATTGGAACATATTGGGCACGGAAGGAAGTTATATGAGACAAGGCTGGAAAGGAGTAGTGCTAAGTTGTAGAGGGCCTCAAATGCCAACCAGAACTTTGTCTTATTCATAATAGGGAGTCACTGGAGGGGTTGTTTGTTTGTTTGTTTTGTTTTGTTTTCACTTTTTAGGTACTACTTTATTTTTTAAATTTATTTTTCCCAATTACATGTAAAAAATAATTTTTAACATTTTTTTTAAAATTTGAGTTTCAAATTCACTTCCTCTCTCCCTCCCCTTCTCCCTTCTTGAGAAAGTAAGCTATTTTATATAGATTATACATGTGCAGTCATGCAAAACATATTTTTATATTAGCCATCCTATAAAACACAGACCAAAAAACAAACAAGAAAAATAAAGAAAGTAAAAAAAGTACGCTTCAATCTGCATTCAGACTCTATCACTTCTTTCTCTGGAGGTGGGTAGTATTGTTCAGAATTGTCTTGGATCATTGTATTGCTGACAGCAGCTAAGTCATTCACAGTTGATCCTCATACAATATTGCTATTATTGTGCACTATAATCTCCCAGTTCTTCTCATTTCATTTTGCATCAGTTCATGTAAGTCTTATTTGGTTTTTCGGAAACCATCCTACTCACCATTGCATACAGCACAATAGTACTCCATCACAATCATATACCACAACTTGTTCAGCCATTCCCCAATTGATGGGCATACCTTCAATTTTCAATTCTTTGCCACCACAAAAAGAGCTGCTATGTTTTTGTACATATGGGTCTTTTTGCTTTTTCTTTTAACTCTTTGGGTATAAACCTAGTAGTGTATTACTGCATCAAAAGGTATGCACAGTTTTATAGCCTTTTGGGCATAGTTCCAAATTGGTCTCCGGAATGGTTGGCCCAGTTCACAACTCCACCAACAATGCATTAGTGTCCCAATTTTCACTGAAGGTTTTCATGCATGTGAAGAAAGATGTCATAGAACAATTGTTCTAGGGGCATGCATTTCAGAAAACAAAAGCACGGAGGCAAGAAAGCCCAGTGTATGTATTGGGGAAGGTGAAAAGTCTAGTTTGACTGGAGCATTGGAGGGTAGATTAGGAAAAGATTGGAGACAGCCCTGAATGTCATGCTAAGGAGAACTTTACATGGGAGGCCATCGGGAGCCACTGAAACCTTTAAAGAAGAATAGGGACATAATCAAATCTGCATGAGAAAGATTAATCCGGCCATGATGGGAAGAGATGATAACAATGTATAGTGTGTAGGATTTGAAGATTTGCAAAGCACTTTCCTCACAACAACCCCGAGAGGTAGGTAGGACAAGTAATATTGTCTTCACTTTTTTGGGGTAGAGGGAAAGGAAGCCAGACCTTCAACTGTAAGGAACAGAACTTCCCAAGACGCACTTCTTCCAAAATAGACTCATACCTTCTCTGGGACTCACAGAGTTGCCTTCACTTACACTTGATGGAGGGTAAACTGAGGCTTATAAAGAGAAAGTGACTCACCTAGGGTCACTCATCCATCAGCCCCCAGGGGAACCCAAACCCTCTGCCCAGTGCCCTTTATTACACCAGGAGAAGCCTTCATATAAATGGGGACAGGTCCATCCCACATGTCTTCTCATGCCCCAAACTTTTCACAGAGCAAAGAAATCCAAAATGGGGAGGGGAATATTCTGTTTTTGTCTTTTCCTTTTGCAGTCACAATCAGTTCAGATGATCCTGTGCCAGTTACATGATATCAAAGGCCTTTTCCTGCTCTAAAAACCAATGATCCTCCAATCTTCCTTTCCCAGGTTTAAAACGCAACTGGAATTCTGTCTGGTGCTCACCAGCTTGTGACCGAATTCCAGGTATAGGATTAAATGAAAGGCACAATAAAAAGGGAAACAATTAGAATTTCTGCCTCATTATCATGGTAATCTTATCAGTCGGATAATGAGGTATTAATGGAGATTTAATGTGCATCTCATAACAGAACCCCTTGGAGAAAACACACAGGGAAATGGCTGTAAATCCACTTAATGATGGAAAGGTCCCAAAACACCATATTCCAAAGGATGAAAAATGTTGGATGCAAATGAGAGAGAATCAAGGTCAATAACACCGCAGGGACCAAAATAATGGCAATTTGGGAGATCGACGTAATAAAAATTGCATGTTGCTTTTAAACCTCACCCTCTGTTGTTTTCAAATGTACATTTCAACTAATGAAATAAAGAGCTGGATGCAGAATGATTTGTATGTTTTAGAAACATTGGGGGGAGGGAAAACCCTGTTCCTGCGCCCCCTGTCCCTCATCGGGGAGGAATGGGAAATGTAGTAATGCCGAACCCTCGAACATTAGAGCTGAAAGGGACCTTGGCAATCATAATAACAGCCCCCATTTCTACAATGCTTTACAGATTACAAAGTACTTTCCCCACAACAGCCCTGTCGGGGGCGATACTAACAACATTATTACATACAACCTTAGAACCTCAGAACATGAAATGCTAGAACGTAGAAATGTTCAGGCTGGAAGGGACCTCAGAGACCATCTAGGCCAAGCCCTTTCTGAGCATGAAGCCCTTGTCCATTATCTTTCAAGAATGGTTATCTGGCCTCCCCCTCTGGTCTCCAGAGATGGGAAATTCATCATTTCCCAAGGCAGCCCACTATACTTTGGGGCAACTCCGATTGGTAGGAAGTCCTCCTTCACATTGAGCCAAATTGTGCTGGGCTATAACTCCCACCCATCCCTCTAGTTTTGTCCTCTGGGGGGAAAACAGAATAAGCCTAATTCCTCTTCTCTATGACATTTCTTCAAATTTTTAAAGAGAGCAGCCATGTTTCCCCTAGGTCTTCTCTTCTCCAGGATAAATATCCCCATTTCCTTCAACCAGTCCCTGAATGATGTGGTTTCTAGTCTCTCTCCCTCCCCCACCCCCATCCTAGATAACAGATTCATAAAGGGCTGTAAAGGGAAACTAGGGATGTTTGAATTTTTTGAGCAGATGCCAGAGAGGAGGAGCATCAGGCTTTTCCCTAGACCAAATATTGCTGTGTCAAGGACCAGAGGTCTGATCCAGCAGAGCTTTTCTGGTGGTCTCACTTTGAGGGTGAATCTCACTATCTATTTTCCAAATATCCCTCAACCCCATCTGCTTCAGGAACATGTGGGCCCCTGAGAGACAGATAACCCACCCTACACTCAACTTGCTCCACTGTCCATGAACCCTGATGAGTTTCCTCCTTTCCCTTCCTATGTGACAGATTCTTGTACACGTGGGTACTGGTCCCTTGCTAAAGACTTAGGAGAAAATGTCTTTGAGCAGCTGGAGGACTATCACATGGAAGAGAGATTGGGTTTGTTCTACATGGCCCTAAAGGAGAGAATGCAGAATTGTGGGTAGAAGTTGCAGAGGCAGATTTCAATTCAAAATAAAGATCCAAATCAAACAATCAAAAATCATTTGCTTTTGAATTTGAATTTAAGTTCCAATCCTGCCTCAGACACTCCCTGGCTGTGTGACCCTGGGCAACTCAGTTTCCTTATCTGTTAAATGAGGGTGATAACAATAGCCCCTACTTCACAGGGTTGTGGTGAGGATCAAATGAGTTAACATATATTAAAGAGTTTTGCAAACCTTAAAGTGCCATGTAAATACTAGCTGTTATTATTATTATTATGTACCAGGAACTGGGCATACAAAGATGAAAATTAAATAATTCCTCTACTCAAGATGCTTGCATTCTGGGGGGTGGGGGGAAGGGGGATTGGAAGGGAAGGAAGAACAATATGTACATGGATAAGTAAATAGAAAATATAGACAAAGGAAATATAAGGTGATTTCTAGAGAGGGAGGTACTAGAAACTAGGGATGGGGGAGACTGGGAAAGGCCTCACCTAGGAAGTGATGCTTTGGCTGAACTTGAAAGGAAGCTAGGGATTCCAAGAGGCAGAGGTGAGAAGAAAGTACATTCCAGGTACGGGGGAGCAGTCTTCGTAAAGGGACCGGAGGTGGAATGTGACAAAAGGCAAACTGCAAGTGGGCCAGAATAGCCAGAATGTAGAGTATGTGAAGGGGATTAATGTGTAAAACATCTGGAAAGAGAGGATGGAGCCAAATTGTGAAGTTGTGTTTGATTATTGCGTCAACGGAATCTATATTTGATCCCAGAGGCAAGAGGGAGCTACTGGAGTTTCTTAAGTGAGAGTAACATGGCCAGACTTCTGTTTTAGGAACAATACTTTGCTGCTATATGGAGAATGGATTAAAGAGAGGAGAGATTGAAGGCAAGGAGTCCAATGAGGAGGTTGCTGAAACCTTCCAGGTAAGAGGTTATGAGGGCTCAAACTAGAGCAATGGTTGTATAAGTAGAGAGGAGAGTGGTGTGAGAGAAGTGACGAAGATAGAGTCTACAGGACTTGCTGGCAGATTGGATACAGGGAGTGAGGAAGAAGGAAGAGTTGAAGATTTCACAGTTATGAACCAGAGTACCTGTACCAGGGGGATGGGACCATTGGCAGATAAAAGAAAGATAGGAAGAGGTATGGATTTGGGAGGAAAGATAATGAGTTCTTTTTGGGACGCATTCAGTTTGAAATGCCTATGGGACATCCAGCTGGAAATATCCAACAATCAGAACTGCACAAAAAGGTTAAGAGCCATTTTATAAAGTAGTGAGTTCCCTGTCACTGGTGGTCTTCAAGTATGGACTGCATGACTACTGGTCAAAAATGTTGCAGAAGAGATTCATCCTCAGGTACTGGTTGAACCAGATGCCCCCTAAAATCCCCTCCTGCCTGGATTCTGTGGGATGCACACAGGCCATCCACCTTCAGACTGAGCCTGGAGATCATTAAATTTCAGCAGACAGCTTGGTGTATTAGAAAAAACCTTGGCCTTGGAGTAAAAAGAACTAGGTTCAAATTCTGGCTCTGTCATCTGTTAACTCTGTACCCCCAAGCAAGTCACTTTACGTCTCTAAATGTCGGTGCTCTAATCTGCAAAATGGGGACGATAATATTTACTTTTCCTACTTCATTCAACAAACTTTCCAGAAACACTTATTACTCATCATACGTGACAGGCATTGTATGAAGTATACAAACATGAAAATGACAAATCTCTGCCCTCAAGGGAGGTGAGAAAGTCTATGGGAGGTAAGAAAGGGAGGGAGATAAGACATATAAACAAACAAGTGGGACACACACTAGGAGGTTATAGGGGACAAAGAATAGCTCCAAGCAAAGTGTTGTTGGAAACTTTTAGCTGAGGGAATCAGGGAAAGCTTCACAGAGCATGTGGTACCTGAACTGAATCTTAAAGGAAGATGATGATTCTGAAAGACAGTGATGAGGACAAAGTGCTTTCCAGGCACAGGGGCCAGTCTGTGCAAATGCATGGAGGTGAGAAGTGGTATAACAAGGTAGAAGAACCACTTGTATTACAGTTTGACTGAGACTTTGAGCTGATGAAACGGAGTAATGGGAAACAAGGAGTGAGTAAATGATGAGGAATTGGGAGGGAGGGAGAATAGACTTTCTAGAGGTTTAGCAGAGAAAGGAGACATCGAAGACAAAGGCTTAAGGAGAAAAGCTAAAAGTCAAGGAAAAGTTTTAAAGCAAAGGTGGTCTGAGCATATCTGTAGGTCATGGAGAAAAAAACAAGAGCTAGGAAGAGTTTGAACCTGACAGAGACACAGAGAGAAAAAGAAAAATGCAGAAACTGACACAGAGACGGAGATGATGGAGTAAGTTCCAGGGAAGGGGAAAGGATCAAGGGTAAAAGTGGAAGAAATAGCTTTGATGGAGAAAAAAAGACATCTCTTTCTCAGAAACTGGAGAAAAGCAGAGGATGATGGGTAAAGAGGTAGAGAAGTTTGGGAGCGAGGAGCAGGAAGGAAGAAGGAGCTCGAGATGGATGAACGCCTCACTTTGGCATGTGAAGACCTCCACATTTTGGCTTATCAACCTTTCCAGATCTATCTTTTAATCACTTCCTTTCATGTCCTCCACATTTTTAGCCAAATTGGCCTCCTTGCTGTTTCTTTTTCTTTTTCTTTTTTTTTTTTAGGCAATGGGGCTAAGTGACTTGCCCAGGGTCACACATCTAGTAAGTGTCAAGTGTTTGGTTGGAGGCCAGATTTGAACTCAGGTCCTCCTGACTTCAGGGCTGGTGCTCTATCCACTGCACCACCTAGCTGCCCCATCCTTGCTGTTTCTTTCCATCTCCGGCTGCTCCCCATGTTTGAAATGCTTTCTGCTCACTTCTAGCTCTTAGTG
Organism: Vombatus ursinus; assembly: GCF_900497805.2. NCBI lineage: Eukaryota > Metazoa > Chordata > Mammalia > Diprotodontia > Vombatidae > Vombatus > Vombatus ursinus. The sequence continues at coordinate 47,743,659 of NW_020954564.1, read as the reverse complement.
TGTTTAATTTTCCTCAAGGCTTAGTTCATGAGGCACTTCATCTAAGAAGCCTTTTCTGATTCCCTGAGAGTCATTCTTACTTCTTGCTTCCTTCAATTATCTTAAAATTATTTATCTGTAATTAATACTCTCTTTCTGTTTATTTATTGCCAGCTTAATTATTTATTTTTTAGGATTCTTTCCTTTCTAAATTTGGAGTTCCAAATTCTCTCCCTCCTTCCCACCTCCTTCCCCATCCACTGAGAAGGCGAGCAATATGATGTCAATTATACATGTAAAATCATGCAAAACATTTCCTTATTAGCCATATTTCAAAAAAAAGCAAGAAAAATAAAGAAAGTGAAAAAAATTGTACTTCAATTTGCACTCAGTTCATCAGTTCTCTCTCTGGAAGTAGATAGTATTTAATTCTTAGATAATTGTATTGATAAGAGTAGCCTAGTCTTTCACAGTCAATCATCATTACAACATTGCCGTTACTGTGCACAATGATCTCCTGGTTCTTCTCACTTCACTTTGCATCAGTTCATATAGGTCTTGCCATGTTTTTCCTAAAACCACTCCCTTCATTTCTTATATCACAATAGTATTCTATCACAATTATATGCCACAACTTGTTCAGCCATTCCCCAATCAATGCGTATCCTCTCAATTTCCAATTCTTGGCCACCACAAAAAAAAAAAAAAAGAGCTGCCATAAATATTTTTGTACATGTGGGTCCTTTTCCCATTCATATGATCCTTTGTGATACAGACCTAGAAGTGGTATTGCTGGGTCAAAGGGTATGCACAGTTTTATAGCCCTTTGGGCATAGTTCCAAATTGCTCTCCAGACTGGTTGGATCAGTTCACAACTTGACCATGAGTGTGTTAGTGTCCCAATTGATATTAGATAACATGAACTTATAGTGGACCCAGGTGGCACAGTAAATAAAGGGGCTAAGTATGTCAATTGTGTCAATTAATGCAATAATTTTTCTAGAATTTGTTATGTTTTTTTATAATTTACTATAATTTCTCCCATCTATTCAAGTGCATTTTAAATACAAATAATTATAAGTACATATTATGATTTTGGCTTGAAATATTTTTTTTTATCTTACTGTCACTAGTACATGCAAATGTACTGCATCCATTGACAGCTTGGTCCTATGAGGTATTCTTAAATTCTGGTCCTTCTGGTAAATCTCTTCCTCTAGAGGCTCAGGAGCAAAAGGTAGATGGTGGAGGTGAGACAAAATTGAGGATATCCAGTGCATGCATATTATAAGGATAAGGAGACAAAGGAATCTAGGGTAGGGTACAATGACCTCCCAGAGCTGCCCTATGCTTTGCAAACTATAAAGGCTGCACAAATGTGGAATATCCTTACTCCAAAATGGAAGCAGGTTTTAATCAGCAAATGGGCTGCTCAACAAATCAATGGAGATGTTTTCAGGACCAGCCTTCCACATTAGGAGTGGGAGAGGGGGATATCAGGGTTGCCTTTTCTAGAAGATGGCTTCTCATCTAGACATCCTATGGGCTTCCAAATGGTGTTTGTTCGCTTTTTTTTTTTTTCAAGCTGACTGTCTTCAAGTAGGCATGGGCAGGATGCAGTAACTGTATAAAGGCTTTTCATGAGCTCACAGAACTTAGAGCTGGAAGGGACCTCAGAGATCATATAGGTCTTTTTCAATTTCAAATCAATTCAACAAACATTGATTAAGAAACCTGCTATGAGCAAAGTCCTGGGATAGGCCAAACTGAAGAAACACAAAATTCAGATGAGACAAAAGAAATTCAAAGCTTAAATTAGTCCACAAGACACAATCCTTGCCCTCATGGAGCTCACAATCTAGTAAAGGTCTAAGTTGTCATTGTTGTTTATTCATTTCAGTCGTGTTCAATTCTTTATAACCCCATTTGTAATTTTCTTGGCAAAGTTACTGGAGTAATTTGTCATTTCCTTCTGCAGCTCATTTTACAAATAAGGAAACTGAGGCAAACAGGCTTAAGTGACTTGCCCAGGGTAACACAGCTATTAAGTATCTGAGGCCAGATTTGAACTTCATAAGATAAGTCTTCCTAACTTCAGGCCTGGAACTCTATCCACTGTGTCACCTAGCTGCCCAAAGGTAGATAAATAAGTACAATATGCAACATTCCACGAGAGGTGCATTAGAGAGGCTGTCTGTGCTCTATGAGGTCTGAGCGGAAAGGTTGTTTCTGATGGAAAAAAGGGAATGAGGAAAGGTTTCATAGAAAAGTTGACCTCTGAATTAGGCTTTCAAGGATGAGTAGGAATCATTCAAGTAGAGAGCTAGGATTGGGGATTCCAAGAACAGGTGACAGACAAGGTCTAATGGCAGTAAGGCTATTGTGACCAACCCCTCACTTTAATTCTATGAAACCCATGCAGTAACATTATATCAAATTCCATTTATCAGGGTTAGAGATCAGCCCATTGACCCTTGCTTCCTGTTCTAATTGGCCCTGTGCCCTTCCCAAATTCATCCCCCGTATGCAGAGCCATCCTGGGCCCTACTCCTCTTGCTTAGCCTCGTACCCTGTTTGGACCATCCCTCAACCCCAGGACTATCACTGACTCTTCCCCCTTGAAGGTATCCCTTCCTATAATGTTGTTCTTAAGGCACTAACTGTCTCTTATAACAGGCTTCCCCTAAAGTCTTATTTTAAAGGAAAGGAAAAATGATGGACCTGCTGAGCAAGTGAGGCACTCTGAAGCAGCCAATTCCTGCCAAAATACCATGTATCATTTTATTCTTTAATGAGAGTCTGGTGATTTTCATTTTTTCCCCCTTGTTTCAGCACTAACAAGGTGGCTCTCACTGCAAAGCCTTATCCTAATGTTTCCCTGAGCAAGGGCTGGCGGGAGGCCTCTCTGAACAGGTATCAGCCTTGATTATCCACAGATTTTCTGCCAAAGGGGTTTCCATTTATCTTCATCACTGTTTCAATCTGCAGTCCTTAGTGGAGGCAGCCACCACCGAGCACCCCCTCTTTCATTCTCCCTCCCCCAACAACTCCGTCACCTGGCAGCCAGCTCATCTGTTGTCTCTGATTCCTAATTCCATTCATATTCCGCAGGGGGAATCTCTCCAGCTTGCTTCCCCAAGGCTTGGCGGAGGGCCCTCACAGCCAAGCCCCTATTCCCAGCTCCACCTCCTATCCCCTGATTCTTGAGGGAGGGCCACTCCCTTGCTGTGTGACCTTGGTTGGACAAGTCATTCCCCCTTCCTCAGCCTCGAATAACTTCTGGGAAAAGAAATTACGTAGACTAGATGATCTCTAAAGTCCCTGCCATCCAGCCTAAGTTTCTCTGCTACGATTAAAAATAAGGACAAACAGAATAATAGGAATAGGTCCCATCTCTCCAATACTTTTAAGGTTTGTAAAACACTCCCCTGGCAAACACCCTGCATGATAGAGAATTTGATGATCTTAATCCCCATTTTACTCCAAAACTTCAATGGATCTAGGTACAGGGGTGGGGAACCAGCGGATTCGAGGCCTCGAATCCGCTGGTTCCCCACCCTGATCTAGAATATCCTTCATGCATCTCTTCCCTCCAACAATGCCGATCCCAGACAATCCAGGCCTCCTCATCTTGTGTGGCCCTTCTCCACATCCTCCCATAAATTCACCTCACAAGATCCACCCAATGTGGTAGTAGCCTTCATTACCTTCTTTTCACGTTTCCTGACCTTACACTGGAGCACCAATGCTGTCCACTGATTATCCCCAACTTTTGACCATCACCAATACTTTTTTCTTTCTTATACATTTCTTTGGTGACATCAGCTTCTTCTACATAATCCCTTTTTTGTAAAGTGTTGCAGCCTGAACACATGGACCACATGCTTTTCCACTGCCATTTTAGGGATTGTCAGCATCAGTTCTTTGGAGGATGTAATGTTCCACGACTCACTGCCATATAGCATCACTTGTGATTTTGGAGAATTCCTAGATGGGAAAGCTCCATCAGTCAACACAGGTTGTCCTTTTCCCTACAACTTAAAGTCATAGGGGGTTACCCAACACACTGCAACATGGAGTGACTTGCCCAGAGTCACGTAGCTAGCACGTGTCTGAAAGGGGACTTCAGTCCAGGTCCCAATGGCTCCAAGGCCATCTCTCAAAACAATATTACCATGCTGTCTCCACCACTAGAAGTATATTGGTATTTTTAAAAATGGGTCTTTGTCAGAGAAAAGCTTAGGATCATTTGTGATTTCCCCAAAGGCAATTCAACCCACACTCCTCCTTTTAAATTCTGGGTGTAACTCATTGTCCATTTGCAGTATATGACCAAGAAATATATACTGGTGGATGAGTTCTATGAGTTACCTGTCCAATTGCATATTAAACTCTAGACAATAGATTTTCCTCATCTATTTGGTTTCTTTCCCTCTGTAGACAGTTAAAATAAACTCTTCAGAGAAAGGCTCTGCTGAATTTCTCATTTAAGAGGCTCTACAATGTCCTGAGACTTAATATCAATTAAGGCTCAAAAAAAGTAAAAAGGATATATAAAATGATGCAAAGTGAAGTGAGCAGAACCAGAAAAACATTATACACAGTAACAGCAACATTGTACAATGATCAACTATGAATGACTTAGCTACTGTCAGCAATACAATGATCCAAGACAATTCCAAAGGATTCATGATGAAAAATGCTATCCACTTCCAGAGAAAGAACTGATGGAGTCTGAATGCAGATTGAAGATTATTTTTTTCACCTTTTTTTCCCTTTTGGTCTGTTTCTTCTTTCACAACATGACTAATATAGAAATATGTTTTGCATGATTACATACATATATATAATCTATATCAAATTGCTTACCATCTTAGGGAGGAGGAAGACGAGGGAGGGAGAAAACTTGGAGTTTAAAATTTTTTTAAATGAATGTTAAAATTTGTCTTGATATATAATTGGAAAAAATAAAATACTGTTTTTAAAAAATACATTCATTAGGGAAAAAAAAGAAAAGTGAGGATCTCAAAATCACAAAGCTAGTGTCATAGCCAAGATTCAAACCCCTCTCTTTATTTCCATTTTAGATCTGGAAGTGACCTTCAAAGTCACCTATTCCAACCCCTTCATTTGACAGATAAAGAAACTGAGACCCAGAGAGGTTGAGTGCAATGAACAAAGAAACACAAATAATGAGTATCAGAGTCAGGGTTCAAAATCAGGTCTCCTAATTCCAAATCCAGCACTTTTTCCATGATGCCATTGACAAATGCACCAAAGAGGTATTTGTTGAATTGAATTGAAAATATTCCTCAAATGAGGCTAACAATAATGTTCATACCCTACCACAGCTCCTGAAACAAGTATGGAAGTATGGAAGGAGTCCTCAGAGGTCATCTTGTCTAATAGGTCTTAAAGGTCTCCATCCCTTCCTGGTCTAAAACAGTTTAATATAGTAGAAAGGGTATGGCTTAGAATCAAGAAATCTGAGTTTGAATGCCAGTTCTGACACTTATTAGCTGGGTAGCACTGGGCAGGTCTCTTCTACTTTCTAAGACTTGGTTTCCCCATTGGCAAAATAAATTGGTTGGGCAGAGCCAACTTAGCAGAGTGGTAAGAAGCAATGCATTGAACTCCCCTCCAAAAAAACTCCTCAAAACAGATCTAGAAAATGCACCAGATTGAATCCTGATGGGGAAATTCATAAAAAGTCACAGTGAGTCATTTGTCCAGCCCAGCTCAGTGCAGGAAGACAGATAGGGAAGTCTGAGGACACAGAGGACTGGTAGACATGCTGCTTCACCCTGAGCACTGTAGCTCCCAGAGAAAGCCTGTACACCAGGACAAGAGAAGATCTCAAACTCACACTGGGCCCCTCCCACACCCATACCAGGGCATTGCAACAGGTACAGGTGCCAACTGGCAGCTTGGTCACCCATTATGCAGTTTCAGGGCAGAGTAGGAAGGGGACCTGTACAAAGGAGTAATATCCAGCCTCCATCAAGGGAGGCACTAGGCTATGTATGGCATGAAAAAGGAGAAAGATCAGAAGCAAACATCAGTGACTTGACTCAGACCTTAAGCTCAAAGTAGGCTTTTACTTCTACGACCTAGCCAGCCAAGGCAGGAATCCCAGACCAAAGGGAAGCCTACAATTCTGTAACTCTGAACAAACAGAGCTTTCCAGCTGGCAGATAGAGGGGAAGTCCAGGAGCAATCTACTGTTGCTCAGATCCAAACCCAGACCAGAAAACTGGAAGTTCAGACCAAAGGGACAGCAAGCAGATTTTGCCCTGAATCAGACCACTCTGAGAGCACTGAAAGCTTACAGTTCCCCAGCCTGTTCCCGAGATGTTCTCAAGGTCAATACTCAATACCCCAAGAAAGAGCAACAGGACCAGCCCAGACTCTACCTCCAGAAGTATGGCAGAGTCCATCTCTAACATCAATCCAAAGTTAGGAATTAGGCTGGAAAAATGAGGAGGGGAGGAGAAAGGATCCCACCATAAGTAGCTATTATGACAGGGATGCCCAAGAAACAAAGGAAAGAGAGAAGAATGACTCCAAAACATCTACAAGCAAAGTGTCAGGAAAAAAAAAAACACAGCATGGGCTCAACTAGAATTCCTGGAAGAAAGAAAGCAAGAGTTTTAAAGATAATTTTACAGTATTTTTGTAAGTGTGCATACCCTCTGATCCAGAAATACCACTACTAGATCTGTATCCCAAAGAGATCATAGAAAAGGAAAAAGGACTCACATGCACAAAAATATTTATAGAAGCTCTTTTAGTAATGGCAAAGAGTTGGAAATTGAGGGGATCTCCATTAATTGAGGAATGGCTAAACAAGTTGTGGTATATGAATGTAATGGAATACTATTGTTCCAGAAGAAATGGTGAGCAGGCAGATTTCAGAAAAACTTGGAAAGACTTGTATGAACTGATGCTGAGTGAAGTGAACAGAACTAGGAGAACATTGTACATGGTAACAGCAACATTGTGTAATGACCAACTTTGTTAGACTTACCTCTTCTGAGCAATGCAATGATCTAAGACAATTCCAAAAGACTCATGATGGAAAATGCTATCCACCTCCTGAAAAAGAACTATGGCATCTGAATGCAGATCAAAGCATACTATTTTCTCTTTTTGTTTTTGGGTTTTTTTTTTGTTCTCGTGATTTTTCCCTTTTGCTCTGATTCTTCTTTCACAACACAACTAATGTGGAAATATGTTTAATATGATGGTACATGTATAGCCTATATCAGATTGCATGCTGTCTTGAGGGGAGGGGATTTAGAACTCAAAATCTTATAAAAACAAATGTTGAAAACTAAAAATAAATAAATCTTAAAATAAAATATTTTTAATAAATAGAATGAGAATACTTAAGGGGGAAAATGGAAAAGAAATGAAAGCTATGAAAAAAAAGAATTAGAAAGGAAATTAATAGTTTGACATAAAAGGTAAAAAACCTTACCCAAGCAACAATCTCCCTAAAAATTAGAATGGATCAAATAGAAGCCAATGATTTAATAAGGCAAAAAAAAATTAAAGTCAAAAGGCTGAAAAATATAGAAGAAAATATAAGATATAGCAAAAATAACTGACTTGGGTACCATATCATACCTATCAGATTGGCTAACATGACAAAACAGGTAAATGATAAATGTTGGAGAAGATGTGGGAAAATTGGAACACTAATGCATTGTTGGTAGAGTTGTGAAATGATCCAACCATTTTGGAGAGCAATTTGGAACTATGCCGAAAGGGCTATAAAAATGTGCATACCCTTTGACCCAGCAATAGCACTTCTAGAGCTGTATCCCAAAGAGATCATAAAAATGGAAAAAGGACCCACATGTACAAAAATATTTATAGCAGCTCTTTTTGTGGTGGCAAAGAATTGGAAATTGAGGGAATGCCCATCAATTGGTGAATGGCTGAATAAGTTGTGGTATATGAATGCATTGTGCTATAAGAAATGATGAGCAGGCAGACTTCAGAAAAACCTGGAAAGACTTGTATGAACTGATGCTGAGTGAAGTGAGCAGAACCAAGAGAACGTTGTACACAGTAACAGCCACGTTGTGTGATGACTGACTTTGATAGATTTAGCCCTTCTCAGTAATGCAAGGATCAAAGACATCTCCAAAGGCCTCATGATGGAAAATGCTATCCACATCCAAAGAAAGAACAATGGAGTTTGAATGCAGATGGAAGCATACTATTTGCTATTTTTTCTTCTGTTTTGTTTTGTTTCCTCTTTCTGGTGGTTCCTCCTATTGGTTCTAATTCTTCCTTACAACATGACTAATGTGAAAATAAAAAAAAATAACTGACTTGGAAAATAGTTCAAGGAGAAAAAAATTAGAAATCATTGGACTCTCCAAAAACCATGACCAAACAAAAGAACTTAGACATTCTATTTCAAGAAATCTGAAAAGAAAACTGCCCAGATCCCTTAGAACCAGAGGGCAAAATTAGTTGGTTGGTTATTGTCCTTCGTTCTCTAAAGGGGCCAAAATGACACCACTATGTTAGAGTCAAGTTACAGTGTGCCCTACTGTGGCTGATCAGACCAATACAAGTTAATAATGCTCTACCACAAGCCAGGCACAAATAGTCCACGTGAACATTTGCACATCTAAATTTGCACGTCTTGCATTTCTTTCAAACTACTTCAATTCTGCTTTGTGCATAGAGCACACACACCTTCTCTGATAAGGGCACACTGTGCTAGGCTGTCCTGTGCCAATGTCTCCCATGTCACACAATTCCAAAGTTTCTAAGAGAAACCTTGAGAGTGTCCTTGTATCGCTTCTTCTGACCACCATGTGAGCACTTGCCCTGTGTGAGTTCTCCATAAAATAGTCTTTTTGGCAAGCGTACATTTAGCATTCAAACAACGTGACAGCCCATTAGAGTTGCAAAGGGCAAAGTAGAAATAGAAAGAAATCACTAATCACCTCCTGAAAGAAACCCCAAAATAAAAACTCCCAGCAGTATCATGGTGAAAGTCCAGATTTTCCAGGTCAAAGAAAAAATACTGCAAGCAGTTAGAAAAAAAAAAGAATTCAAATACTAAGGAGTCACAATCAGGATCATACATAATTTAGCAGCCACAACTATAAGGGAGTGGCAGACTTAGAATATTATATTCCAGGAGGCAAAGGATATAGACTTACAGCCAAGAATACTTTATCCAGCAAAATAGTATAATGCTCAGCGGCAAAATGGGCATTTAATAAAAAGAGTTCTTCCAAGAATTCCTGAAGAAAAGACCAGAACTGCAGAGAGATTTTGAAGTTCAAACACAGGAGTGAAGAGAAACAAAAAAAAAGTTAACATCAATGAATAACAATAAAAGGACTAAAAAAGATAAAACTGCTTACATTCAACAAGGGGAAATGATACATGTCCCCTCCAAATCCTGTTATCCTCAGGGTTCACTAGAAAGAGTTCAATCAGACAAGGCCTGGGAGTGGTTCTGTTATGTCTTGATGATCTTAAGAAAAGGTTGGGAAGAAGGAAGAGGAATACTTGGGGGAAAGGAAAGGAAGGTTAGGGAAAATTACTTCACACAATCAGTGTGCACAAGTAGATCTCTATATAAAAAGTACTAAGTTGGAGAGAGGCTGACACTTGAAACTCACTCTTATTTGAACTGGTCAAAAAAAAAAAAGAGGGGCAGCTAGGTGGCGCAGTGGATAGAGTACCAGCCCTGAAGTCAGGAGGACCTGAGTTCAAATCTGACCTCAGACCAAACACTTTACACTTACTAGCTGTGTGACTCTGGGCAAGTCACTTAACCCCAACTGCCTAAGCAAAAAAAAAAAAAAAAGACCACACACATACATACATACATACATACATACATACATACATACATACTACTGGGTAAAGAAATATATTTCACTCATCAGGGAAATAAGAGGGAAAGAAGAGAAAAGAAGAGGGAGAATTAAAGCATAGGCTAAGGGAGGAATTAATCCTAATAAAAACAAACTCTAAAGAGATACATAAATATAGCTCTTTTTGAGATGGTAAAGAATGGGAATTTGAGGGAGCACCCAAAAATTGAGGAATGGATAAACAAATTATAAATGTGATAGAATATTATTTTTGTTTAGTTATTTTTAGTTTTCAATATTCACTTCCATAAGATTTTGAGTTTCAAATTTTCTCCCCATCCTTCCCCTCCCCCAACCCCAAGACAAAATGCAATCTGATATAAGCTCTACATGTACATTCTAATAAACCTATTTTCACATTAGTCATGTTGCAAAGAAGAATTAGAACCAATGAGAGAAACCACAAGAAAGAAGAAACAAAAACAAAAAAGAGAGAGAGCAAATAATATGATTTGATCTGCATTCAGACTCCATAGTTCTTTCTCTGGAGGTGGATAGCATTTTCCATCATGAGTCTTTTGGAGTTGTCTTAGATCATTACATTGCTCAGAAGAGCTAAGTCTAACAAAGTCAGTCATCACACAATGTTGCTGTTACTGTGTACCATGTTCTGATTCTGCTCACTTTATTCAGCATCAGTTCATATAAGGGTTTCCACGTCTTTCTGAAGTCTGCCTATTCATCATTTCTTATAGCACAATAGTGTTCCATTACATTCATATGCCACAACTTGTTCAGCTATTCCTCAACTGATGGGCATCCCCTCAATTTCCAATTCTTTGCCACCACAAAAAGAGCTTCTATAAATATTTTTGTACATGTGGATCCTTTTCCCATTTATATGATCCTTTGTGATACAGTCCTAGAAGTGGTATTGCTGAGTCAAAGGGTATGCACAGTTTCATAGTCCTTTGGGCATAGTTCCAAATTGCTCTCCAGAATAGTTGGATCAGTTCACAACTCCACCAACAATGCATTAGTGTTCCAATTTTCCAACATCTTCTCCAGCATTCATCATTTTCCTGTTTTGTCATGTTAGCCAATCTGATAGGTGTGACGTGGTACCTCAGAGTTGTTTTTTGAGTTGCATTTCTCTAATCAATAGTGATTTAGAGCATTTTTTCATCTATAGATAGCTTTCTTTTCTTCATCTGAAAACTGCCTATTCATGTGATGGAACTCTTGTGCTGAACACTTATCAATATCATGGCCAACCAGGATTCCAGAGGACTAATGATGAAACATCACTACTCACTTCCTGCTACAGAGGTGAAAGTCTCACAATTTAGAATGAGACAAATATTTTTAATATGGCCAATGTGGAAATTTATTTTGATTGATTACACATGTTTGCAATGAGTTTTGTTTTTCTTTTATTCTCAAGTAAGGGTTTAAAGTAGGAGGGTGAGAAGGCAGATCTTGGATGATTAAAACAAATAAAACTTTTTAAAAATGAACAGGTTGAAAAAATGCTCTCAAATGTTCCTTTTTAGCTCTTTTTTTAAACATTTAATAGTATTTTATTTTTTCCAATTACATGTAAACATTCATTTTTATAAGATTTTGAGTTCCAAATTTTTCTCCCTCCCTCCATTTCCTCCCTCCTCCCCAAGACAGCAAGCAATCTAATATAGGTTGTACATGTACAATTACGTTAAACATATTTTGTACAATCATGTTAAACATATTTTCTTTTAGTTCTAAAGCCTATGATTTCTATGATCTGTAAAATAGGATAATAATGTTAGTCACCAAAGGGTGGTTTGTCTAAAGCAGTGGGGTGTAGTAGAAAGGATCCCACTCTTAAGAGTTAGAGGACTTGTGTTCAAGTACCTAATCTGTCATTTACTACCTATGTGACCATAGGTAAGTTACTTCTCTTGCCTGTGTCATTTGTAAAATGAGAATAAAAATCCACTGCCCATCTCACAGGGATGTTGTGAGGAATGCACTTTGTAAACTGCCATGCAGTATAAACGAGAGTAACTATAATTTTTTATTGAATAAATAATATGTTGAGGACCCTGGACCTGCCCAATGAGGCCACAACCAGAGGAACAGGCAGTGAAAAAAAAAATGCTCATTTTGGTGGAAGTCTATGAATTTCAGAATGACTGAATTAGACTGTCATTACATACATGAATGTATTGGGATATAATCATGCAGTACAAAATGAAGGCTATAAGGAATTCAAGGACACGTGGGAAGACGTGCTCATGCTGCTGCAGAGTGAAATAAGCAAAGTCAAGAAAAAAATGTAAAATGATTACAACAATGTAAATGGACAGATCACTAACAGGAAGCTACATTCTGAATAACTAAAAAACCAGTAATAGTCCTAGACAACGGAGAATGAAATATACTCCCATCCTCTTGTTAGAGAAGCAGGGAATACTATGGCAGAATGCCATATACTCTATCCAATGTGGTTACTTACTCATGTTTTTGAAGGGAGAGGGAGGGAGAAGAGAAAGGTGGAAGGGAAGGGGGGGAAAGGAAGGAGGTAAGGAAGAAGGGAGGGAGAAAAGAAGGAAAAGAAAGGGAGGGAGAAAGGAAGAAAGGGAGAAAAGGAGGAAGGAAGGGAGGGATAAAAAGAGAAAAGGAGGGAAGAAGAGAAGGATGGAGGGAGAAAAGGAGGAAGAGAGAAAAGAAGACTGGAAAGCAGGCAGGAGGAGAGAGGGAAGAAAAGAAGGAAGGAAAGGAAAGGAAAGGAAAGGAAAGGAAAGGAAAGGAAAGGAAAGGAAAGGAAAGGAAAGGAAAGGAAAGGAAAGGAAAGGAAAGGAAAGGAAAGAGGGAGGAAAGGAAAGAGGGAGGAAAGGAAAGAGG
>NW_020954564.1:47706417-47730930 GCF_900497805.2 Vombatus ursinus | reverse complement strand
GAGGGAGGAAAGGAAAGAGGGAGGAAAGGAAAGAGGGAGGAAAGGAATAGAGTAAGCATGCAGGCCACAATGACAAAACAGATAATAAAGGTAGAATGAAATAGAGAGGAAGTTGGTGCATCTCTGCAAAATGCCAGAAAACTCATTTGAATTCCTGGGATAACTTTAGGGTGGTTAGGAATAGACACATGTTCATGATACAGAGAGGCAGCAAAAAAGGAGAAAAAATATGACCATCAGTCCATGTCTTATAGAAATTACGGAACTGGAAGGGCTTGAAAGGGCATCCAGCCCATACTAAACCTGAGCAGGAATCCCCCCTCCAACCTCTGACAAACAGCCATCTGGCTTTCAATTTAAAACCTCCAGGGAGAGAGAATTCCTGATGTAATGTAAGGATCATTGGTCTGGAGTCAGGAAGTTGGGAGTTCTCAGTTCAACACTGATATTTAATAGATGTGTGACCTTGGATAAATCATTTTCTCTCTCTAGGCTTCAGTTTCCTCTGCAAAGTAGGGGTTAATAACAGCTATACTCCACCCTGCCCACCCCCCCAACGAGGCTATTGTGAGAAAAATGCATTGTAAACCTTAAAGGTGCCCTAGAAATTATCATTATACTTCTTTTCTCTCTGGAGGACTATTCCAATTTGACTGTTCTGATTGCTAGTACCAAGTTTTTCTTTATGTTGAACAGAACCCTGCCCTTTCTGGAACACCTTCCATTTTTATTCTTGTACATCCTCCATATTTGTCACTACTGGCTGAGAATATCAATTCCCAGGGAGGAGGACTCTCCAAATTCCGGCTCAGAGTCACTTTCTGATAGAAATCCTCCAATGCCCGCCTTCCCACATGCAGAGCCCTTCCTGAGCATTGAACTTGTCATTTACAAACTTGGCCACAAGATGTCGCCCCAGGAAAAGCCAAGGTGAAAAGCAATAGGAAACGTGTATGGAAATAAAAATGGGAGAAGGAAAAAAAAAAACAGCAACACATGATACTGGTCTCATTTCTATGGTGCTTTACAATTTACAAAGCACTTCCAATCGTTTAGCATTTATTAAGTACCTCCTATGTGCCAAGCACTCTGCTGAGTTAAAAATGGTCCCTGCCCTCGGGAAACACAGTCTAATGGGGAGTGGGGTGGTGCCAGTGGAGAAGGTACAAACAACCATGTCCAAACACGTTATATATAGGATAAATTTGGGGTAGTCTCAGAGGGAAGGGCACTAAGATTAAGGAGGACTGGGAAAGGATTCTTGCAAAAAGTGGGTCTTTAGCAGAGACTTGAAGGAAGCCAGGAAAGCCAGGAGGCAGAGATGAGAAAGAAGAGAAGTCCAGGGAAAATGTCCAGAGTCAGGAGATGGAATATCGTGTTTGAGACCAGAGTCACTGGATCGAAGAGTTCATGGAAGGGAGAATAAGGTGTAATACCAAGACCAGAAAGGTAGGAAGGGGTCAAGTTATGGAGGGCTTTGAAAGTCAGAGGATTTTATATTGATCCTGGAGGTAATAGGGAGCTAGGCAAATTATGGAACGGAGGTAGGAGGACAGAGAGTTGGCCAGACCTGCATTTTAGGAAGATCACTTTGACAGCTGAATGGAGGATGGATTGAAGTGGAGAAAGGTGAGGCAGAGACCAACCACCAGGCTATGGCAATGGTCATGAAATGACAAGAGTGGTAGCAATGTCAGAGGAGGGAAGTGGGCATAGAGGAGAAATGTTCTGAAGGTAGAAAAGCTAAGACGTGACTACTGATAGGATGTAAGGGGTGAGAGAGAGCAAGGAGCTGAGGATGGTATTTGGGTTGCAGGTGTGACTGGGAGGACAGTGGTACCTCAGCAATAACAAGGAAGTCAGAAGAGGGGAAGGTTTTGGGGAAAAGATAATGATTCAGTTTTGGATATGAGTTTAAGATGTCTACGAGAGACATGTCCAGTTCAAGAAGTCAAAGAAGTAGTCAGAGACCAGAGGTCAGAAGAGAAGTTAGGGCTGAACAAGTAGATCTGGGAGTCATCTTCATAGAGATTGTAATTTAAACCATGGGAGTTGATGAGATCATCAAGTGAAATAGTGTAATAGAGGGAGAAGAAAAGAGAACCCAGAACAGAGCCACTATTAGTGGGCATTAGCTGGAAGAAGATTCCCCAAAGGAGTCTGAAGAGTGGTCAGAAAGGTAGGAGGAGAAGCAGGAGAGACAGAGGGTCATGAGAACCTCAATAGAAGAGAACATCTAGGAGCAGCTGGGTGGCACAGTGGATAGAGCACTGGCTATGGAGTCAGGAGGACCTGAGTTCAAATCTGGCCTTAGACATATAACACTCACTAGCTGTGTGACTCTGGGCAAGTCACTTAACCCCAATTGCCTCACCCCCTCAAAAAAAAAGAGAATATCTAGGAGAAGAGGGAGAAACATGATGCAAAGAAGGCCACTTTCCTCAAAACAACACGATAAAGTAGATGATACAAGTATTACTATTCTCCTTTCCTAGACAAGGAAATGGGTTCAGAGAAGGAATGTGAAACCAAAGTTCAAAGAAGGGAAGTAAGTGATTTCCCCAGCATAACACAGGTAGTGATCAGTTCAAACTCAGTGCAAAAATTATGGAATGTAGAACTGGAAGGACCCTTGGAGATTGTGAGGGACTGTCTGATGTTGGCTACTGCCAGGTGAACATTGTGGCAAGATTGGGGTAGAATCTGGGTATTTGGAAGTCGAGGCAGGGGCTGTGGTAGGCGGAGCTGTGGTGTACTGGGATGGGCTGGATTCGGAGAAGCCCTGAGGCAGTGGGCAGTGCTATGTGAGATAAGCTGGGGAAGGATCCGGGTGCAAGGAAGTAGCCGGGAGCATGCGCTCCTGAGGCAAGGGGCGGTGCCACATGGGAGTGGGACGGCAGAGGACGAGTTCCCTTTGCTTAGTCCCCTCCCTATATGCAACGTCAACCCCAGACGCCTCCTTCCTGTGACCTTCCTGACTTCCTGGGTCCCTTTGTGTAGCACTGACCCCAGACGCCTCCTCCCGGTATCTGAGCCTGACTCCCCAGGTCACGTACTCTTTGTCTATGCACTAATCCCAGACACCTCCTTCCTGTATCCAGTCCTGGCCTCCTGCGTCACTCCCTCTCCCTTGGTGCGCTAAACTCAGACAGCCCCTTCCAGTATCTGACCCTACAATCATTGGCTAGTAGGCGGGCTGAAGAGGAGGGGCTAAGTAGGTACTTAGGAACGGTCCATGGTCAGGGAGCGCACGCTCTCTTTGCTCCTGCTCTGTTGCTCTGGCCTTCCTGCTTGGCCTTGCTGTGATGGCTTGCTGTGATGGCCTCTGAATAAAGCTCGGGTGTTGGCAGCCTCCTGATGGGTTGTCTCTGTGTGTGTATCCGGGTAGGCTCCGAAGATTGGTAAGTATGACTCTGGCAGCCTGCTCCTCATAGGAGGAGAGTGTTCGGCGCGGCTGGCACAAGTTCGGTGCGGCCAGTACAGGAGATCATTTAGATTCCCCCTCCCCCCTAATTTTACAGATAAGCAAACCAAGGTTCAAGAGAAGAAGGGATTCTCCCAAGGTTTTTCAGATTATAATAGAGGATCTGGGAATTTAATCCTTGTCAGGCGGAAGGACCAGAGAGTTCAGTGCTTTTTCAACTCCACAGTGTCCTCTCCCCTAACTAGAACTATTTTCACTAAATGCCTCCCTTCCTTTTTGTCAGTCCTCTGCCTTGTATCCTTCCATTCAATAACCAACCCATCAATAAGCATATATTAAGCACCTGCAGTGTGCCACGGACTCTGCATCAATCTGGGGATACAAAGACCAAAAAAAAAAAAGATAGCCCCTGTTCTCAAAGAATTTACATTCTATTGAAGAGGCAATAGGTACATACGTAAACACACATACATGTATCTCACGGGCTCTGGGACTCACTCTCCCAAATGACACTCAAGACTAGCAGGTTGGGTCATCCCTGTCTCTGACACTCATTCAGCCAAGATGAGGAATTAATCACAATGGAGACTGAGGCACTTTCATGGCCATGTGCAGCCAAGTTGGGAGATAAGAGAGACAGTCACTATCTCTCTTCCATCCTGAAGGTTTACAGAGGTTACCACTTTTCTCAATACCAGGGCAGGAAAGAGAGTTTGTCTGTTCAAGCCTTTTGTATGCACTCAATTCCAGCTCAGCAGACAATTGGAAGGCTTTTTCTCACTACTCAGTCAACAGAAAAGAGAAAAAACCTGTGCCCCTCTGAAGGAAAAGTCCTTTCATCATGAGTTTCCAAAAGCAGGCTCACCAAAGCATCATTAGATTGATAATAGGTAGAATATATTGCACATGCTCTAAGGACTACAAGCCCTCACTGGCCTGTCCCATCCCTCATTACATTTACAAAATATATACCTATCCAATTAATCAACGGTCAAGGGATAAGAACAGGTTTCAGAGGAAGAAATCAAAGCTATCAATTTTGTTCAGTCATTTTTCAGTTGTGTCTGACTCTGCATGAACCTAGGCATAGTAATGGGACATGTGTAATGAATAGCAAGAAAGCAGTGTGACCCGACCATAGAGTGTGTAAAGGGTTTTAACAGAATGGAAAAGCATCTATTATTACCAAGCACTATGCTAAGTATTGGGAATACAAGTAGAAATATGAGACAGTCCCTCTTCCCAAGGAGTGCCTTCTGATTGGAGGTTTCTTGTTCTTATTCAATTCATAACAGATGGAAAGATCAGGCAGTACTTAGGGTATGGAAGGGATAGTAGCAGGCCAAGTGGGGAGCTGGTGTCAGCATCCAGCCCACTATGGACAAGTGGGCAACGGGACACTGAGGGTCGAGTTGAGAAAGGAAAGGGTCCATAGCGCCTCTTAGTGGTGGCAGACAGTGCTGGTCCATCTTCAGTCCTGTTGCTAAGAGAATAAGGCTTTTCTGCTTGTTCTGTGGGGCCAGTAGTGGTAATATACAACAAAGCTGGAAAGCTAGGTTAGAGACCCGTTCATAAGCACTTAAAACGCCAGAAGAGTTTGTATTTGATCCTTAACATAATAAGTAGCTCTGGCTTTCCCCGGTGTCTTTTACCCACCACCCTTCTCCACAATCAATACTTAATTCCAGTCCCAGTTAGCACATACAAACAAGTTATTCAGCCAGTGCAAGTTCACACCTCCCAAAAGAGACATTTCATTCTCTTTCTAAACCTTAAAGTGCTCTGGCAATGTGAGCTGTTGCTAGTCTATCTCAAAGGAGATAGGGCAATTACCCCCAAAGAGTTTGAAGTTGGAATTAGAAGACTGGGTTTCCAATTCTGGCTCTAACATTTATCACATTTCAAATTGAGCACATCATTTGCCTCCTCCAGACCTTCCTTGGGCAATAAGCTTGGGCCACCTACCACACAGAGTGGTCATGAGGCTCAAATGAGGAAAGGAGGATTGTGGACACCAGTGATAAACTTGGAGTCAGGAAGCTTTGGTTTGGAATCCTGACTCAGATACTACTGTGTGACCCTGGATAAATATGGATTATTGTTATTATTGTTTATTATTAACCCATAGAACATAAGCTCCTTAAGGCCATCCTTAAAATAGTGCCCCGAACATAATAGTTGCTGAAGAATGTTGAAATATGTCCAACCAACATAAACTGGAAAGCTCTTTTAAAATGCCAGATATTGTTAAAGTCCTTGCCAGCTCTAAAATTCTATAATCCTAACAATTCTTGTTTATTTCAGCATAATGTATGATATTTGAGGAAAAGGATGGTCTCAGTTTTATTTCTGTATCCCCAGCACTTAGCTCAATACCTGGGACACAGTAGGTACTTAAAAAATATTTGTTGATTGATTAGAATCATAGAATTTTCGAGTTGCAAAGGACCTCAGACAGCGATTATTCAGTTGGTAACATGGTATCATGAAAAGAGCACTGGGAGTCAGGAGGCTTGGGTTCAAATCTAGATGTATGATTCTGGACAAGTAATTTCATCCCTCTGAGTTTCAGTTTCCTCATCTGTTAACAGAAGGGATAATAATATTTGCATGCCCTGCATCACTGGAAGCAATTTGAAGCTTTAAACAGAAGTAAATAGAACTAGAGGTATAGAGGTATCAAGTTAACCAACAGGAAGTGGTTGTCAGGCTGGGTTGTCACAGAAGTCACCCCAGAGAGGGTTTACTGATATAGTTAATATGTAAGCTTGCATCCTGGTTCCAGAATTTACTATCTGTATGACCTTTTTAAAAGTCACTTAATCCAGAAAAGGAAAATGATAAATGCTGGAGGGCATGTGGGAAAACTGGCACACTGATACACTGTTGGTGGGGTTGTGAACTGATCCAAGAATTCTGTAGAGAAATTTGGAACTTAGCCCAAAAGGCTATAAAATCATGCATACCATTTGACCCAGCAATAGCACCAGTATGTCTGTAACCTAAAAAGATTTTTTTAAAACGGGAGAGGGGAGCAGGGGAAAGGACCTATTTGTACAAAAATATTTATAGCAGCTCTTTTCGTGGTGTCAAAGAATTGGAAATTGAAGGGATAACCATCAATTGGGGAATGGCTGAACAAGTTGTGGTATAGGACTGTGACAGAACACTATCGTGCTATAAGAAATGACGAGCAGGATGATTTCAGAAAAACCTGGAAAGATTTACACAAACTGATGCAAAGTGAAGTGAGCAGAACCAGAACATTGTGTACAGTGACAGTAATATTGTACAATGATCAACTGTGAATGACAGCTATTCTTAGTAATACAACAATCCAAGACAATTCCAAAGGACTGCAAAGACAGAATTCATGGAGTCTGAATGCAGATTGAAGCATACTATTTTTCACTTTATTTTTTTTTCATGGTTTTTTGGGGGGAAAGTCTGTGGTGTCTATTACAAGATGACTAATATGGAAATATGTTTTACATGATTTCACATGTATAACCTATATCAAATTGCTTACCATCTCAGGGAGAGGGGAAGGAATGGAGGGAGTGAGAGAATTTGGAACTCAAATTTTTTTTAAAGAACAAATATTAAAATTTGTTTTTACATGCAATTGGGAAAAAATAAAACATTGTTAAAAAGTAAAAGTCACAACCTCTTTGGTCCTCAGTTTCTTCATTTGTAAAATGCAGATAATTTACACTTTACTACTCACCTCGTGGGGCTATTGTGAGAAAAGTACTTTATAAACCTTTAAGTGCTGTGGACTTTACAGAGGCTATTACTCTTCTTTTTAGCAAAGAAACATCTAAGAAGGCACTTGCAATTCAATAGTTCTTTTCTGTAGAGATAGCCAAGAGTTGGAGGTGTGTGTGTGTGTGTCTGTGTCTGTGTCTGTGTCTGTGTCTGTGTGTCTGTGTGTATCTGGGGCTCAGATCACAGCAAATGATTCACCTGGTCAAAGGGTGGGGTCTCATTCAGTTCAGTGTACAATGGGATCTTCAGGTGAGCAAAGGTGTGGAAAGTCAGTAGGGAGAACCACTAGGTGGTGAGGTGAATAAAACACTGGGCCTGGAGTCAGGTAGACCTAACTTCTAATTGGGCCTCAGACACTTCTCAGCTATGTAACCCTGAGCTTGTCATCCTGTAGACTCTCCCTCCCTCCCTCTCAGAGGCCATGCTGTAGTACAGTGGAAAGAGCACTTGCTCCAGAGTTGGAGACCTGCCTCTGACACTCCCTCGGTGACCTTGGGCAGGTTACTCCTCCCTGGGCTTCAGTTAACCCACCAGTAAAATGAGGGGATTGAACTAAGAGGCTTCTGTGGTCTCTTACAGGTCTAAATCTCATCATATCCTGGACGGTAGAACTGAAGGGGAAATGAAGAGTGAAAGTCAGGGATGATGCAAACCCTAGTTCCAGGGGAAACTGGAATAGTATAGATGGTATCATGGAACTTCAGACTTGAAAGGGAGCTCTAATACAACCATGCATGAGTAAAAGACCCTTCTACATCTCCAAGCAATCATTCAACCATTGAAAGACCTCTAACAAAGGGAAAACCCATTGCCTCCAGAAGCATCCCTTTCCAATTTTAGGTAGCTTCAATTGTTAGGAAATTTTGCTTTACAATTATCCTAAATCTGCCTCTCTACATACATGCACCCAGAAGGAGAACTAACATGCTCATTTCCCTCAAGAGAAGCTGGGAGGCACAATGAAACAAGAGCACCTTTGTGGTACAGAGGCTACAACCCTCCTCTGGGAGTGAAGAAGACCTGATTTCTAATCTGTCCCCAGACACTTGCTGTGTAGCCCTAGGCAAGTCACTTAACCTCTTGTCTGCCTTAGTTTCCTCATCCATAAAATGGGTATAATAATAACACCTACCCACCAGGGTTGTTGTGAGGATCAAATTAGGTAATATTTGTAAAGCACTTTACATAGTAAGCAAGCACTTAATAAATACTTACTTAAAAAAAAATAACAACAAGGAAGTTTAAGGCTTAATCTCCCAGGCCACAGGAATTTGCTATCAACTCATTTATACATGTAGGCACTTGGTACTGCTAATAGAAATAAAAAGATACTACAAGATGGAGTTTCTTTTTGAATTCAGGATTCAACTTGGCGATTCAGCTTGTCAGCTCCCTACCTGTCACTTGCCAGTCCTTAGCAGTTCAGCCCATGGCTCCTATTTGCAAAGCATCAGAACCCTGGATTCACAACACCCAGGAGAGAGAGACAAGGCAAGTATTATCACTGCCATTTTACAGTTGATAATTAAGGCTAGGTAAGAAATGAGGCAGGCAATGGCCTCTTTTACCTAGTCAAAAAAAAAATCAGTCTGGGAGGGGAAGATCCTCAGGGTTTCTGGTCAAAACAGAAACAATTGCTATTTACATTCACTTGTTGCCTCAATCAAACTGAGACCTGTTAAAGAAGTTAGCTTAAAAAAGGCCAAGGTCTCCCACAAATCCAGGGCCATCTCCAGTCATCATGATAAATATCTTCCCACAGCCCCCCCTCCCTTAAATCCAATTCACTCGAATGTCATGGTATCACCTCAATGGTGTCATGGTTCTCTTTAAGAAGGAAGGACAAAATAGGGCAGCTAGGTGGCGCAGTGGATAGAGCACCGGCCCTGGATTCAGGAGAACCCGAGTTCAAATTCGGCCTCAGACACATAACACTTACTAGCTGTGTGACCCTGGGCAAGTCACTTAACCCTACTGCCTATCTAAAAAAAAAAAAAAAAAAAAAAGGAAGGACAAACAACAACAGGTGATGAACCAGGATCAAATTGGCTAAACCAGTTACCAGCTGTGTGCCCTAGTTCTAGTCTTCACTTCCTCGAGCTCCAGATTTACCTGTAAAAAGGGGGGGGGGAGCAAAAATATTTGCATTACAATCCTCCAGGGGTTATTGTGAGAATCAGATGAGATCATGGAGGTAATATATTTTGTAACCACAAAGCACTATCTAAATATAAGGGATTATTATAATTGTTATCCTTACAGATGCTTCAAATATTAATTCTTCTAGAGAAATAAGAGGGTCTTTCACTTCTCTAGCCATTTCACATGAACCATAGATTTAGAACTGGAAGCAGCCCCTCCTATAAACTATCATTTTATAGATGAGGAAACTGAGGCCTCGGGGAAGTCACTGTAGGCCTCAGTTTCTGTAACTATAAAATGAGGAGTTTGAACTGGCTGACCTCAAAAATCATTTCCATCTTTAAATCTATGATCCCTGGCCTTGGACACTTGACACTTACTAGCTGTGTGACCCTGGGCAAGTCACTTAACCCCAATTGCCTCACTGAAAAAAAAAAGAAAATCTATGATCCCCAGAATGGACCTTAAAGCAGAATTTTCAACCTAAAAAGTACCTTAGGAATCCTCCAGTCCAACCCTCCTCCTTAGTTGGGGAAACTAAGGAGATACAGAAAGCTAGGGACAAAGCTACTATTTGAACGCAGGCCTCCTGACTTTCTGTCCAGTGTTGTTCTCCCTATACTACTACACAGCCTCTCTGTTGACTGATCCTTTAGCAGGCTGAGATCCCAAAATGGGGCTCTCAAACAAGTCTGTGGCTCCTTCAGTCTGACCACAGGAGTGTGGCAATAGCAGACAGTGCATCTGTGCATTTTTTTGTCTTTCAGTTTGAAAAGTTTTCTCTGTGCACCTGGAGACATTATTAGTTTCTGCTCTGGTTCAGTCTGTGGTCAGGGAAAGTTTCCATCTCGGCCTGCTACCACACTAAGTGTTGGTACTTTCTCACTAAGATGAAAGTGAGAAGAGAAAAAAAAAATCAGGAGAGTGGCCAAACTAACAAGAGACTATTTTAACAGCATTATAGAGCAACAATTGGGAGAGGTGGTACTAGGAGGCACAGGAGACTATAAACAAAGTACTGTGTGAGGTCTGAGGGGGAAAGGTGTAACTCAAAGGTGGGATCAGGGAAGGCTACCCAGAGAGTCCTCTGTGTTCAGCTTTAAAGAATGAATAGAGGCTAGACCTCCTTTCTAAGGCTCATCCTACATTCACCATTCATTCATTTGTTAAGCATCTACTATGTGCAAAGCAAGACCCTGGAAATCTAGGATGATATCTGGTTAAACAGAACAATTAGCTACTGCCTTTGGAGATGACTGTAGAAGAGAAAAAGACAAGACTAGTTAAGACAAAAATCAATTGACTGGGAGGAAGAGGCTGTTGGGTCCAGATCCTTTGCCATTCGATGTGAATGACCATGGACAAATCATTTGACTTCGCTGGGCCTCCGTTTACTCTCCTGTAAAATTAAGACGTTAGACTAAATGATCTCTTCCAGCTTCCGTGAATAGCCCCTACAGAATGCTGACTGAGTATGAGCATGAAGTGCTGAGATAAGAAGAACTATCTGAGCCTTACTTTTCTGCTGTTCCCCATGAAAAACACAAACAGATTAGAAGAAAGTTAAGCGCTTTAACCAATTAATATATGCTGCTCTTCCTATAATCTCAGGTCCGTAGGGACCTTAGAACCCATTTACTTCAAATATATCCTTAACAAGGATCATCACCTCCTCTGTGACTCCCACAAATAAATGGTCATTCAATCTCAGCTGGGAGCCAGTGGCAGCAAACACACTACTTATAGAAGTAGCCCATTCCACTTCTAATCAGTTCTGGCTAGGGAGTAGAAATGTTTTTTCCTCCTTTTTGTTGTTGAGTTGTTTTTTTCAGTAGTGTCTGATCCTTCAATACCCCATTTGGGGTTTTCTTGGCAAAGATACTGGAGTGGTTTGTCTTTTCCTTCTGCAGCTCATTTTACAGATGAAGAAACTGAGGCAAACAGGGTTAAATGATTTGCCCAGAGTCACAAAGTGTCTGAGGCCAGATTTGAAATTAGGAAGATGAGTCTTTTTTTTAATAATTAATTTATTTTTAGTTTTCAACATTCACTTCCATAAGATTTTGAGTTTTAAATTTTCTCCCCTTCCCTCTCTTCCCCCCCCCCAAGATGGCATGCAATCTGATATAGATTCTACTTATACATTCATATTAAGCATATTTTCCCATTAGTCATGATGTAAAGAACAATTAGAACTAATGGGAGGAACCATGAGAATGAAACAATAAAACAAAACAAAAAGGAAAAGGCGAGCAAATAGTATGCTTCCATCTGCATTCAGATGCCATAGTTCCTTTTCTGGATGTAGATAGCATTTTCCACCATGAGTCTTTTGGAGTTGTCTTAAATCCTTGCATTGCTGAGAAGAGCCAAGGCATTACACAGTGTGGCTGTTACTGTGTCTCTTTGACACTTTATTCATTGTACCACCTAGCTGTCCTCGTTTTGTTGTGGTGGTTTTTCCTCCTAACCTCGACTAAATTGAACTGAATTGATGTCTCCTCCTTTCAAGTGGGTCTCAGAGCGTCTCCCTCCTTTACCTCATCCTGTCACTGATTCGGGGACTTTACACTCGTTTTGAAACACTCGCAACCCTCAGGTTGCCAACACCAACAGTCCCAGGTCCAAGGATAGACTGTGCGACCTAGTGACTGAGACCTAATCACGGTCCGAGGAAATTGACCTCTCAAAAGGTTCCATCCAATAGGCGCTTCACGGCCGTGACCTCTCTTCCAGCTGTGCGGGCAGCTTGAATGTGCATAAACGATTCCCCTTTCCTCTTCCTCCGCCCGCCCCCCGCCCCGAGGCCCCAGAAGTGCAGGCAGCACCCCCGTGTCCCTGCCACCATGCCCATAGCCTAGCCCCAGTCGCCAGTGTGTTCCTACTCCTGCAGAAGACCCCAGGCTACAGTCCTAGAAGTGAAGCAACCCACCCCGCAAGGTCTGATGACGGCTACCCGGGGCTGGGGCTAGGACCGCGGGAGCTCTCAGAAGCTGGATTCATGCCCCAAAGCCTGGGGATGCACTCGCCAAAGGAAGGCGGCTTCCTCCATCTTTGCCAGCTTTTTAAGTGACTGCAAAGGAAGGTCAGCCTCCCTTTCCCTCCACTTGCGCCCAGGCAGCCTTAACAGAACCCCTTTAATCCCTCCCCTCCTCTGCCCCCAGGCTCAGCGTAGTCAGGCTCTGCAGAAGGCCGCTGGCCGCAGCTCGGGTGGCGCAGGGAGGCGCGAAGTGGACAGACCGACCCGATGGGTACTGGTGAGAGGGCCGGGCAACGGGCTTCGAGGCGTGGGGACAGCCGATAGGGTAAGAAATTTTAGAGCTGGAAGACACTTCAGGGCTCACCCCCACGTTTTACAGATGAGGAAATTATAGCCTAGAGGGCTGACCCAGTCATCCGGGTAACAGAGAAGGGATTTGAAGCCGGGGCCCGTTACTCCAAATACACTGCTCTTTCCACTGCGCTCCCGAGGACTCACTACCCATGTAGTAGTGAGGAGAAGCAAACGGGCCGCCGGAACAGGGAGGCGCAGGGAGCACTTGGGGCTTGCAAGAGGGCCGAAGCACCAGGACTCTCTTGGACAGTGCGCCACAGGCTTGGGGGTTCAGAGAAGCTGGGACCCGACCTACCGGTACCTGCGGAAGCTGAAGAACCTGGTGTGGGAGTCCCTTCCCACAGGATATAAAGGACTACCCGGACTCGCCCACAGACAGGTCATCCGGAGATTGAGGCTAAGGGAGAAGCCTCTCTTGCTGCTTTCTTATAGATTAATGGATTGTTAATACTGGAAAGACTTCAGCTCAATTCAGCAAGCATGAATTAAGTATATAACTCTCTGCATGAGCTGTTGGGTGAACTGAAGGCAATAGAAAATTCAAAGATACAGCTCCTGATTTCCTGGCTGGTGAGGGACCACACACAGCCACAAAACTAAAGACGCACTCTTGTAAAGTGGAAAGAGTGACAGATTTGGACTCAGAGGTCCTGGGTTCAAATCCCAGCTTTGGTGCTTACTATGTCTATGACCAAGGAAATCCATAATCTCCTTGAACCAAGCGTAAAATAAGGGAGATAGCTAGATGAATTTATCCCACAATCATATATTAAGCAGTTATGTTTCAGGCACTGTGCTAGAAACTGAGACAAAAATGAAAGCTCCTGCCCTCAAGAAGCTGACATTCTATGGGAGAAAACAACATGAACCCATGAGCATATATAAAGTAATGGGGGAGGGATGTTTTCCAAGCATGGGAGATAGTCTGTGCCTGATGCACTGAGGCTTGGAGATGGAATGTTGTGTAAGGAGAACACAAATGAGGCCAGATTGCCTATAACTCAGTGTGCAAGGAAAAGTAACCAGGGAACAAGATTGCAAAGGGTTTTAAAAGCCAAACAAAAGAGATTATATGTGAATCTACAGAGGAGAGAGCCGCTGGAGCTTCTTGAGCAAAGGAGTGACTCAGTGAGACCTGATTATCAATTCAGACTGATTGGAGAAAGCAAAAGACAGGAAGCAGGGAGATAACTTGTTATTCAGTTGTGTCTGATTCTTCCTGACCCTATTTGGGGTTTTCTTGGCAGAGATACTGGAGTGGTTTGCCATTTACTTCTCCAGCTCATTTTGCCAATGAGGAACTGAGGCAAAGGGGGTTAAGTGACTCATCCAGCTTCACACAGCTTGTAAGTGTCCGAGGCCAGATTTGAACTCAGGAAGATGAATCTTCCTGACTCTAGGGCCAGCGCTCTATCTGCTGTGCCATTTGGCTGATGAAGTAATCTTGGTGACAGGTGATAAGGGCCTGAACTAGGGCAGGTGAATGTGGCTTCGGCCATAGAAAGAAGAGAATGGAAATGAGAAATGTTCTAGAGGAAGAACCAAGACTTGGTGACTAGATGTCCTCCAATGTCCCTTCCAGCTCTAAATCCATGCTCCTATAATACACAGCATTAGCTAATAAATGCATTTGAAAGGAGTATATGAAGTGTGACATAGGGTGAGGGGTTGGATGAGAGGAGGTGTTGATAGGCCTAGGGAATTAAGGAAGTCTCACTGGAGAAGGGGGCTTTAGACTTGGGCGTTAAAGGATGGCTGGGAATTCAGGTCTGATGCTTGACCTGAGTTCTTGAGGGCTATACCAGCAAAGCAAACACTGGCAGGTCCTACCAAGATGGAAAGGACATACTGCAGATCAAGAACACTTTTAACAGTGCGCAAAGATTGAGATCTAGAGATAGATTCCCATGTACAGACCAAATAAAGTCACAGGTCTTTTTAAATCTAGCCCAAGCTTCTTTGCATTGCACTCTCCGGGCCTTTGCACAGATTTAAGGTCTATAGCTGAGACCCTACTTGAATGTATAACTCAAAAGACATCTCATTAATGAAGTCTTTGCCTGAAGGTAATGACCTGCACCCTTAGACCTCACATAACCCTTAGTTTCGCACTCTCATGCACTTACTCCAATATTCCAGAATTGGATTTAGAGCCAAAGGACTTGGGTTCATCCCTTCCACTTAACCTGTCTGGTGTCAGTTTTCTCATCTATAAAATGAGGCTGGACTCCCATGACCTCCAAAGTCCCTGCTAACAATCAATGTGTTCTCACTAACATGAATATTCTCTCCCACAACAAGAGAACCCAGTCATCTGTGCTTACCCATTCTGTGTGATTACTGTCTTTTCCCTAAGCTTGCCAAAGGATGTCTACCCAACAAGATGGTGACAAATTCTCTGGTCAGCGCAAACCACGAAACAACTGATCCACTGACTCTACAATGTTGTATATTATATTCCTCTGTCTTATCCCTCTATTTTACTTCAGATCCCATGTGGGCAGGTAGTATTTTCATCTTCGTATACCAAGCCAAGTGCAGTGCCTTGCACATAGTAAGTTCTCAATGAATGTTCATTGTTGACTATGAAACTAAGCTTAAATCTCTCTCCTATTTGCACAATGCCTTCCTCCTACATGATAAGGGCATACCAAATGCTTAATGAATGAATGGTAGGACCCAACAACTTGGCGACCTAGATTTCTAATTTAAAATGAACATATGGGCTGAGAGGTCATGTGACATAGTGATTGGATAGCGGTTCACCTGGAGGTCAGGAAGACCTAGTTCAAGTTCTGTCTCCAAGACATAGCAGTTATGTGACTTCCACCAAGTTATTTACTTGCTACCCCTAGGCAACTCTCTAAGACTTTGGGTACATTAGAGTTGCTGGACTGCATCAGTGGGAGAGTTAAGTAAGACCTGTGAAGTGGGAAATCTATTCCTGGCATGCCAAGATGATCTAGACAGTGGGTTGCTGGAAAAAAGTGCTAACTGAACTACATTCTTCTTCTTAAAGGCCTGCCTTTCTATTAGTGTGGGTTGAATTGTTCAAACTGTTGCCATGTGCATTCATGCAAACACAGAATTTGGATGATACAAATTGAATGATTCACACTGAAGATAAGTTTGATGTGTACAAGTTAAGATTTCCCTCTGGGCAAGTCTGTACCACTTCTGTCATTCACCTCAGCCAAATAGTTTTCCACAAAGTGGAATGTGGTATAATAATATCAAAAATTCACATCTGCATAGCACTTTAAAGTTGGCAAAGCACTTTCCTCACAACCATCCTGTGAGATAGAAAAATTGTTATTTCCATTTTATTGTGGATGGTACTGAGGCTTAGACAGGTCCCTCCACCTGCACGTGATCTCATTCCATCTAGAAGAGTACCCCTTGTCATCCCCATTCTTCTCTTCAATCTCTTGTTACTAGCTGCTTCCCTACTGCCTACAAATAAGCCTGTTTACTCCATGTTCAAAAAACCCTCACTTGATCCATCTCTACTAGCTATCATTCCATTTCTCCTCCCTTTTATGGCTAAATTCCTGGAGGCCATCTTAAATAGATGTCTCCACTTCCATACAGTCTAGCTTCTGACATCATCATTCAACTGAAACTACTCTCTGCAAAGTTAACAATGATCTCATCAGATCTAAAGGCCACTTCTCAGTCCTCATCTTTGACATCTCTGCATCCGTTAACATCCTCTTCTTGATACTCTCCTCTCTGGGATTTCAAGACATTTTTCTTTTCTAATTCTCCTCCTACCTACCTCACTTGTCCCGACTCCGCTGGTGGATCTTCATCCAGGTTGTGCCCATTAATAGTGAGGGTCTTACAGGGCTCTGCCCTGAGCCCTCTTCTCTTCTCCCTCTATACTGTTTCACTCGGTGATCTCATCAGTTCCCATGGATTCAAATAACATCTCTGCAGGTAATTCTCAAATCTACTTATCCAGCCCTAACCATTCTGCTGACCTCCAGTCTCACATCTACAAATGCCTACTGGACATCTCAAACTGGATGTCCTGAAGACAGCTTAGCATAGCCAAAACTAAACTCTTCTTCCCCAAACCTTCCCTTCTTCTTCTCTATTACCACTGAAGGTACCATCATCCTCCAAGTCACTTAGGCAAGCAAGTTGTTATCCTTGAATCTTCACTCTTCCCCCCACCCCATATCAATTTTACTTGTGTAACATGTCATATGTACCCTTTTTCATATTGCTTCCCACATTAGAATATGGGTTCCTTTAAAATAGGAACCATCTTTTTGCCCTTCTTTGTATCCCCGGCACTTAGGATAGTGCCTAGTCCACAGAAGACATTTAATAAAAGCTTGATGACTGACAAGTGACACACCACAGTCACACCCTTCCTGACTCCAAAGTTAAGAGCAGTGGGTCTAGGATCAGAGAACTTGGGCTCCCAGCTATACTACAAGCAGGGTCATTTAACTACCCTGGGTCAGGATTTCCTCAGCTGTAAAACAAGGGGGTTAGACTAGATATTCTTTAAAGTCTCTTTTATTTCTAAATCCTTTGAACCTCCTCTATCCCTTTTTTAGAGGTAGAATGCTGAACTTTTGTCCTGAGTACCCCTTTTGCCCATCACTGTACAACTAAAGTCCTTCTCTAGTTCTCTATCAAAAAAGTGACCCTAGGTTCCTTCAAGTGTTTCCTTACAAAGACGGCATTGTTCTGAGATTACATATTCTCCTCGTGTCAGTCTCCCTGCCATTACTGGGATTGTGGGAGGATTCAATGCCCTTATAGACTCCATGGAAAAGGATTAAACCCATTTGGAGGATTTTTCTTAAAGATGGATTTTTATTCTGAACTTTTATTTGGTTCTTAAGAGTTGCTTTGTCATCTACCTCCCTTCCTTTGCTATCTGAAGCAACTAAGGGACAGGATGAAGTAAAAGTAGTTCCGGGTAGCATGTTTTGCTGCAGACACATATCAATATGCTTCATTAAAGTCCTTATGTAAGTGAACCTGGATTCTTGAAGGCCCTATCACAGACTCGATTTTTTTCTTGATTGTTGAATGAATGGTTCATGCCCAGCAATTGTGAACATCAGATAAACCAGAGACAAAAGGGGAATGAGGGTTTTTAAAGAGCATTAGTACAAGGGTAGGACACTAGTAATACCTCTACTCATACCTGCTTCAAACTGAATAATAATAATAGCAGCTAGCATTTTTATAGTGTCTACTATTGCCAGGCACTAGGCTAAGTGCTTTACAAATATTATTTGTCTCCTCACAACTCTGGGAGGTAGGTGCTATTATTACTGCAATTTGACAGTGTAGGAAACTGAGGCAAACAGAGCTTAAGTGACTTGCCCAAGGCTATAAAGCCAGTTAAGTGTCTGAGGGCAAATTTTACTTAGGTCTTCCTGACTTTGTGCCCAGCACTATCCATTTGTACCACCAAGAAGTGGTCCTAGAAATTAAATTTACCTTCCCTCAGTGCCTTTTATTAGCAAGTCTCAAATGAAATGAATCCCATAGTCACTGTAACTTTTAGACTATTCTTGGGCACACTGGTAGGTTGAACACTGGAGTTCCAGCTTAACTATTTAGGCCATTGCCTATGGACCAGAGTCCTAGCCCCATCAATTAAATTATGTGCCCATGGGCAAGTTACTTCACCCCTCCAAGCCTGTTTCTTCATCTATAAGATGAATTGTTACTTACACTACTGAATTCATACAGATTCCATGAGGACAGCACCTTGCATATTCTAAAGTATTAAGTACAATTTCCCCTGCAGTGTGGAATAATAAAAAGAACACTGTAAGACTCAGGTTCAAGCCCTAGTTCTCAGAGTAACTTGTTGACACTTTAACATTTCCACTGCAGAAATCAGCAAACGCTGTAAAGCAGGGATTGATTTCTTGTTTTGTTGATTGTCTAGACTTAAGTAGAGAATACGTTAGTAACAATGAATAAACTTTTAAATGTCTGCTGCATATCCCGCGGCCCTCCCCCCCCCCCCCCCCCCCCCCCCCCCCCGCTGGTTGTTAAACATTTAAAAAGCACACCTCTGGTTAGAATTACAGGGCCTTGCACATAGTAAGTGCTCAATATGTGTTAAATTGAACAACTATGCTCCTCATTTAGAGTTCAAGCAGAATGAATCCCCCTAATTCTCAGCTTACCTGGAACCAAGTCAAATTCAATTCCCTTTCTTCCAGGACTGTTTCCATGTTTCATAATTTCCTAAATGCACTCTTCCTTAGCCTTGGAAATGACAGCTGTTTTCATTTCCATCAAGGCACAGAATAGAAAGGATACCTTTGGGGCCCCAAGATTTTTCTACCTCTGCAGCCAATTTTTAAAACAATTCTGAGTTAAATGAAGACATTACATGAATACTTATAACTCCAGGAAAGAAGAATTTTTATCATTCAAGTCACTCCACTATCTGGCTCTGACCCACCTGTCAAAGCTTAGCTCATGCTATTCCTCTTAATGCATATGCCTATTCTGTGCCTCTGATCACGTCATCTTCTTTGTGCTAAAGGCCTCTCTGACCTCCCCAACCTAGTCTAAGTCACCCCCCTTCTTCCAAGGCCCAGCACCAGTGTCACATCACCTCTCCCATGAAATCTTACCTCAGTCCCACCACCACCCCTCTAAGTGAGCTCTCCTCCCTCAAATTTCTGACGACACTTGGCAAAGTCCAAACATTTCTCTCCCCTTTGTATCACCGTAAACTTGTCACTTCCCTTTGGATATAAACATACTGAATGCAAGCCCTGTTTTAGAACCCCAAGTCTGAACACTGGGCTCTGCACAACTGAGCGCTTAACAAATGTTTAAATGAATTTGTAAAATGGGATTCTGAGCCTTTTATGTGGATCTAAAAAGGGTTGTGACATATTTCCTTAAAAGCATCGATATTCTTACTTGTACAAATACTGATAGGTCTGGCTAAATGTCATAAAAGTAGCAATGAGCAGACAATTAACTGTGTGACCTTAGGCAAGTTGTTTAACCTTTCTGAGCCTTTCTGTTCCCTCAACTGTAAGATGGGGATAAAAATAACACCTAATTTTCAGGGTTGTTTTGAGGATCAAATGAGCACTTGGAAAACCTTAAAGTGCCATATAAATGCTAATATTATTATAAGATCAACCAACTAAATTCATCCAGTAGTTAAACTACAAAATGCCCCAGACAAAAAAAAGCTAATGAATAGCTATAGATAATAAATTGGCAAACAAAAAAAGAGTCCAATATATACATAATTACTAAGTTTTTGATGTAAAGTATTGCCACATGTAAGGAGGACGTAGCATTAATTTTAAAATTTAGCTCTGCTTGGGTCCAAAGAGAGTAAGGAACTTTTATCAAGCTAAAGTTCCTTCCTATGTTCCTGTTGTGGATATTAATGTGCTATCTGTATCAAGCCCAACAATGCAAGAGGACCTTCTCAATGCCATGTTTGGCCTTTAAAAGTCTAGCAATCCACACCGGAAAAATCATATGGGTAAGAATGCACATTGTCCAAGTTCTATTGAATGAAGTAGCTCACTGACTTGGTCCACTGGTATACATATCTTGAATAATCACTGCAGACAGACAATGAGCTGGTGAAGAACTGAACAGGCAAGCAGGCTAGATCACATTTGGGAAATTAAATAGTGCTTTCACAATGATCTCAAATTTCTTACTTGCACAAAAACCCATCTTCTAAATAATATTCCTCCACGTGATGCTATAGGGTTACCAATCAGGTACTACTAACATCAGATAGAATCAAAATTATAAGACCCAAAAGACAAGTGGAAACCTGCATTGTGGGTCTCAATCAAGCTGTAATATTACTACCTGTATGCAAAAAGGGGCATAAAAGGAACTATCTACTACATACATACCCAGAAAAGACGGTGGCAAAGCCATATAGTATGAGTAAGGGATAAGCTATGGGCAACCTAGTGTTGCAGTTCTATTCACCAAATACTAAAAAAATTAGAGGAAGGCTTTCAGTGTCTTGAGATGTTTTTTTTCTGTAGAAGATTAATGGAAAGATAAAATCACAAAGGATGGGAAGATATAGATGGGCTGCAATATGCCTTGCTGGAGAATGTTCACATCAATGAGTTTCCAGATCTATTATAGTACTGAAGCTTGAATTTAATTTAATTTTTAACAGTTACCTTCTAAAACTATGTGGATTCCATTGAAAGGAAAATTTGTGAAGGAACAGTTTAAAATTTTTTCCCATTTCCTCCATCCCTTTATGTCTTATCTGAAAGGTAGGCTTATGTATGAAGAGAAGGGCTCCTCATCTGTAGTTTTCCTCAGATGAAAAGACCAGCTGTGGCTTCAGAAAATGTGGTCATGACAATAGCTCACATTTATAAAGCATTCTACATACTTTTGTTGTTTTGAGTATCACAACCCTGTACAATAAATAGTAGGAACATTATTCTCTCTCTTTCACAGATAAGGAAACTGAAGCTCAAGGAGAAGTGATTTGTTTAGGGTTATAGTACTATAAAGTGACAATGACATGACTTAAAACTAGGTTTTCTGATGCTAAAAACCAATGCTCTTTCCATTAAACAAAGCTGTCTCTAATGATGTCTCTTTTTTTATCAGAACTAAGTCATGAAATTTTCAACAAATTAGATTGCTTCAGGTCTTCTGTAATAAGGGACAGACAGAAACTGTGCTCAAAGTGATACATTCACCTTCATGGATTGTAAAGCTGGCAGGAACTTAAAATCATAAACACCTCTCCTCCCTCATTTTACAGAGGGGGAAACTGAGGCCCAAAGAGGAAACTTGACCAAAGTCAAGGAGGAAGAAGAACTGGAATTTGAACCCAAGTTTCTGAGGCAAATCTTAGGCTGGTGTCTTCCTCCATGGCAGCTCCCTGATCTAGAACCCTAGATCATTAAAGGTAGAAGGGAACTTGCTTAGGCATTAATCATCTAGGCCACCTTCCCCACAGATAAGGGAAGTGAAAATGTAGGGGCGAAACATGGTGTAGTGGAAACGACACTGGATTTAGAGTCACAAGTCACCTGAATCTGATCTACTTACTAGCCGTGTGATACAAGACAAATCTTAAACCTTCTTGAGCCTTGTTCAATTTCCTCATTTATAAAATGGAGATCATGGGACCATAACAATTGTTTTACTTGTGCTCTGTAAACTTTAAACTGCTACAAAAATAACACCTATGGAAAATTAGAGGTAAAGCCAGGACTAGAAGTTGGGTCTCTTTTACTCCCAGGTCAGTGTTCTTTTTTCCCATGATACTCATGTAGCCTCTCTCTAATCCCTTCTTCCAAAACATTTGACATATATTTTCAAGTGTTCTTATGGAAAAGTTAAGTGTGAATTCATGAAGAAGAGCAGTAATATTTACAAGTCAAAAAGAATTTTCAACAATGCTTATAAGACAAACTACATGATTATGGAAACAAAATCCAGGGAGTTAAACTGCTCTCCTTTTTTAATCAGTTTTACAGAATGATATAATACATTAATAATCACATTAGAGACAAGACGAGATTCCTGTAGGTATACAAGATTGTGCAAGCTCATTAATTTAGACTTATAGAAAGGCTTTACCAGTTTCAAAGAGGAGAGGCAGTACAAAGCTTTTCAATACAGGAGAAGCACACAATAGATACACAACACAGAATAGTTCAGCAGAGATGAAGTCTGAAGCCACAGAGGCTCAGCCATACTGACTGTTGTTGGCTAGATATAAAACACCCTCTTTCTGAAGTCCAACTTCCTATTTGGCTGCTACCAGGAACATCCTGCCGCATCACTGGCCACACCACTGGTCTCCCACTTGGCCACACAACTTTTCTTTGACTTCATTTACATGCAGCTTTCTAAGGAGGAGCAAAGCTTTTCTTGACTGAGGACCCATTTCTGGTATCGTCTACATTCTATAACATATTCAGTTATCATTAGTCTGGTAAAGAGATCCCAAGCATTTTGGCATTCAACATTTTTCCAAACAACACCTACTATCAATGAAGGAAGGAAGGAAGGAAGGAAGGCGGGAAGGAAGGAAGGAGAAAAGAAAAAACATTCAGCTAAAAATATTGTTTTGAAACTCTATTCTCTTAAAATTATGGCAGATAACATTCAGAATTCTTCAGAATAATCTTGCTTGAATAAAAGAAACTAAAAATAAGGCAGACACAGACTTTCCCTCAAAAAAAGAAGGTAGTAGAGAAGAAACATTTAAACAACATTTTTAAAAAGTATACAACATATCAAGAGGAACAGCTCTAAGAATGGAACTCCTGGGCTCTGATAATCCTACAGCTCTCTGGCAGTTCTGAAAAGAACATCGATACTGGGAAGTCATCCACTCAAGCTTAGGACAGGAGAACACAAAAAATACCAACGAAGACATCTCCCTGAGTCAACTCTTTGAGCTGACTGGTCAGTTCTCTGGGTCAATTCCCTTAGGTTGACTGGCAATACAAATATCCACAACTAAGAAGACATGTCAACCTTAGCAAATGCAAGTAGCCCAAGACCTCTTGGGGCACCCAGGGTGGTTTATGAAGGACCCTAACCCCAAACCCAGCTTTCACATCATATTGGTTAGTTCTTCTGGTAAATTTGGTCTACAACCAGAAACCACAATTGCTATATATTTTTTAAAAGAACACCTCAGGATCTACCTTTTTAATACCTAGCCATTCTATTACACAGAAAGCTTATTTCTAATGAGAGCCACTACCATAATTTGTCAAGTAATCAGGTAAACAAATTTGCTGCTCTTTCTCCTTCCACCTTTACACCCAATCTGGGGGAGAAACAACCATTTTCATACATTTCATTGACCTTTATTTGGCCAAAAAAAAAATCTAATGGCATTTTAAACAGGTTTATAGCTCCCAAAGTTCTACTCCTGTAGCTAAAGACTCTTGTAGTAAAACAGCCTTTGCTGTTGTTATTGTTTTTGTTTGGAGGGAGGAGGGACATTCTTCTAGCTTCTTGTTTGGGTTATTTTTTTTTCTTTTTGGTTTAGATAGTTTTTGTTTGTGTTTCTGTTGCTCAACTACAGAAGGAAAAACAAAATGAAATCTTCCTATAGATACATAATATGAAGAATATTTAAAAGTCACATCAGGAAACGACATCTATGAGTCTGATGATTCCTTAGAAAGCCTAATTTTTTTATTATAACTATCGAACAATGTTTATATAAATGGCTTTCAATAATCAGGGTATTTTTTTTAAAGAAAAAAATCAAATAACAGATTAACAGGTCTTGTTGGAATTCTGATGTAAACCAAAGGCATTTTACAGAGGGGTTGGGGGAAACTCAAAATCTTTAATCATCTTCTACTCAATTCTCAGAAGCAGCAAATAAACAGAAAATCAGTTTTCTTCTCTTTTCAATTGGGAAAAAATTAGACCTATAAAAGGGACGTAGAAATCATACTGACCAACTCCCTTATTTTACAGATGAAGAAACTAAAACCTAGAAGAAATGACTTGCCTAAAGTCCCACAGTCGCTAAATACACGCATCAGGATTCAAACACCAGTCTTCTAATTCCAAATCCAATGCTGTCTCTATGATGTTAAATTTGCAAAACTCCAATGTGAACCAGTCCCAATTTAACACCCATTGTGAACTCATTCAGCATGAAAAGCAAGAGGTTTTGTGCTCTTTCACACTAATGCTCCATTTTAAGTTACTGGGAGAAAGCTCAGTACAGATCTATTCCATTACTCTAAAAAAATAAAGCCAAACCCATACTACTCCTTTTCCCCTCTACTCAACACACACACACACACACACACACACACACACACACACACACACACACACACACACA
>NW_020954564.1:47514980-47706407 GCF_900497805.2 Vombatus ursinus | reverse complement strand
ACACACACACACACACACACACACACACACACACACACACACACACAATAGTGTACTGAATCCCATGCTTAAATATCAATAAAATAACAAATCCTAACACTGAACACAACTGGTGCCATTGTTGATCCTGAAATAATTCTTGCCTTTAAAGTTTCTCAGAATGAATACATTAACTGTCTCTTGAACAAGCTCTACTATGTTAATTTGCCAAAAAGCCTCCACTGTCAGGACTAAGAGTACAGTCATCATCTCTATCACAAATGAAAAAAAAATGTATAGCCACAGAAACCGAACTTCTACAGTGTTCTTATTATGGGTTCAAGCATTTGCATGACTACAGGTAGGCAGCACTAAATAAGGCAAATTCTATTGCTACCAGCACTTTAACACTATGCCTCCAGTCAAGGTTATAAAGAGATGAAACCCTTACCCCACCCTCCACCCCCTCTTCAAAACATTAACTCTATGTAAGTTCATTTCTGAATCTTATAGTTTTCACACTGATGACACAGAATAGATTTTAACAATCCCTGGGGGAGAGGGAGCAGTTAGTGCACAAGGAAACAAATATCTCTTGTTAAATTATCAAAATCAAATCGCATTACAATTGACTCCAAATTTTTAAATACCAATGGAAATAAGTTGACCAGTTGAATCTTAGAAATCTTATCATACAAATGTTTGGGTTTTTGTTTGTTTTTTGGTAATGGAATACATAACAGACTTTGACCTACAATAACAAAGGCAACTGTGATAGGCACAGCCTAGGAAACAGTATACTGTACACAAGCTTGTATTTTGTTGACTTTTTTTAAAAACTTAAAGGAAGGATGAAAGTTTAGGAGTATTAGTTTAACGTGTTCACTCATTAAAAACAAACACCTAACTCTACATCTATTTCTATATGACTTGATATCTTCAACTTAATGAATGGAAAAGGGAGAATGATGGAATAAAGAAACTGATTTTCCCACAGTATTTTATAAATGCTAAACAGCACATCCTACAGAAAGAGAACAGGCTGTGTCTTTCCTTGCCTACAAGAGGCTGGCTATTACATCCTTACCCAACTGCCAGCAATAAAAATACTTTGGGGAGTGGGGTGGTACTATTAGCATTAAGAAGCTGGTTCAGCTCTCCACTATGTAAAAGAACTGATTATTACCGATATTGAGAAAAACAGAGGTACAAAATAAAACTAGCCAGTGATCACTTATATACAAGACATGTGCTTAATGTGGTCAAGCGCCTGCTCAGTCAACTTCTCAGGCACCAAAGATAATCTGCCAGTTTAGTTATCTAAATGAAAAGAAAGCCATATTTTGTTAGAAGAGAGGAGAAAAGAACAGAAATCTGCCCAAATACCCTGACATGGTGCCTATTTATGAATATATATGTATGTGTGTATATATATATATTATATATACATATATATAAAATATATATATATATTTATAAGAACAGTGTGATTTGTTAAAATATTTTATGACTAGTAAAACCCGCACCACTAGAGCAGACAATACAAAGAACACTTAGTAAAAAAAACGCCATTCACTGAATCCCCTGGCGTATGCATTCAATGTGAATAATCAATCAAAACATATATTACAATTTAAGGTTCATAAGGAGCTCTGTCTGGGGTTTGTACAGTATACACAATATTTCAGAAGAAAAATATTACAATAAGATATCTGATATTTACTATTCCTTTCTATAGTCAGTGCTTATCTCTAGACACAGTCCATCTCTTTTATGTGCAGCTCCCAAACCTCCATGGTGAAAGATTCAAAAATTTACACTTGCCGTCAACTGTAGCACTGCACGCATCAAACTCTTGGAAAGTTCAATAAACTACCTTGTATTTTAATAAATATTTATGGTTTTTTGTTTTAAGCTCAGCTTAAGTTCTTTAGAGGAAACCATATCACAACAGGGTTATGGCACAACCTACTGTCAAGACACAGAAGTTCCTTGTTTACGAAAGAGTCTGAAGATGTCCATAGTACAACAAATATAAATATATATACTATATTTACATTTCCTTCTCAGCTTCTCAATTTAGGTATATAGATTCAGAGATAATGCCACTTATGTTTCAACTATTATAAACCTTCAGGTTCAGTGGGTGTTTTCTTACCAATACTAGATATCTTAAAAGAGGTGACCTGGTCCTTTTTTTTTTTTTTTTTTTTTAGAAAAAGAAAGAATGGCTATCCATGAATGATTACCTAGGAATTTTCCCAAGAGGTTTTTATATTCCAAAATACCTGAAAAATGTGGTCCCTTGTTGCAGCTCTAGCCTCTACTGAGAGTGGGGAGAATAAAATATGCAACCCAGAAATAGGAACGGGGGGGAAAAAAAAGAAAAGAAAACCTGCTAGTTAACTCATTAATCTGTTTAGTAAAGATCTGGTTGAAAATGCCTGAACTCTGTACAATATACAAGGACAATCTTCAGCCTGCTAAGCAGCTGGTGAGTATTATTTAAAAGATTCTGCTCCCCTAAACAGTCTGCCTGCACTAGCAGGCTTCAGAGTAGGTCACTTCCGGTCATCAATGGTTTTAATGAATTCAACTGCTGCTGTGAATTGCATCCACCAATACGATTCTTCTCCGGACAAACAGCTAGCATAAAAGCTACTGATGTACTGAACAGTAGACAGTAAACAGGGTGGGTTTGCCTGGAAGAAAAACAACAAATACAAATTAATCTAAAGATCAACTCACATTTCTTCAGTACTTTAAGGATTACAACATGCTTTTCCCCAGAACCACTTTGTAAGGGAGGCTAAGTATCATTCCCAGCCAAGGACCCCTCCAGATGGTTGTTTTTCTTTTTATTCAGGCAGCCAGGTGGTAGAGTAGATAGAGTACCAGACCTGGAGCAAGGAAAACCCAAGTTCAAATATGACCTCCAACACTTACTAGCTGTGTGACCTTGGGCAGTCACTTAACTTCTGACTGCCTCAGTTTCCTCATCTATAAAATGGAGATAAGAATAGCACCTACATCCCAGGCTTGTTGTGAGAACCAAATGAGATAATACTTGTAAAGTACATAGCACAACACTGGGCACACAGTAAGCACTACATAAAGTTAGCTATTATTTTAATTATTATATTATTTTTATTGTTGTTGTTAAACAGAATCCAAATGAATTTTTTTCTCTGTGTTAAATATAAAGTCTTCCACATGGTTTAAAAAAATCAACTTCAGAAGTACAAGAAGAGGCAGCAGGGGTGCCTAGAGAGAAGTTCAGCTGGACAAGACAAAGAAGATGTAATACACTGTCAGATGAGATCACTTTACTAAGTATTGCTGCTTGACTTTTTCCGCTGTTACACAGGAGGGTTAAATCTGAAGGGGTTCTGCTTCCTGCCCTCCTCAGAAATTGCCATGTTGCAAAGACAAAAGGTATGAAAACTTATTTTTTAAGACAATCTGGGGGTTTACTGGATTACAAGCTCCATGAGCTATATCCAACTAACTACATGCCTGGCCAAAAATCTAAGAAAGCTAATGGGGCCTTAACCTCCATTAAAAGAGGTACAGTGACTAGCACAGAACTAGGGAGGCAACAATCTTGTTCTACTCTGCCCCAGTCAGGTCACACAGCCCCTATTAAGGTCAGGGTTATTTTAGGAAGGACACTGGTAAATTATAATTTCAGGAGGAAGGTAATCACAACAGTGAATGGTCTCGTGATCACAACTTATGAGAATTGGTTGAAGGAAATTGTAATGTTGAATCTGGAGAAAAGAAAAGTTAGGGAGAATATAACAGCTATTTTTAAGTAAATGAAAGGCTCTAATGTGAAAGAAGGAAGAGATTTTGTCTTTCGGGCAGTACTGCAAAAAGGAAAATTTGTGTTTGATGATGTTTCTTAACTATTAATGCTAAGTGGAATGGGCCACCTCAAGAACACTTCCCCTCACTCAAAGTCCTCAAGCAAAAGCTGGATGACCACTTGGGACACTGTATAATGCGAAAATTTTTCAAGTATGCTTTGGAATGAATAATGGCTGAGGTCCCTTTTATCTAGGAAATTCTGGACTCTTCCTCTCCTCTCCAAAATTAGGTGGCTCCATCTTAGTTCACTGGCAGTTATGTACCCTGGGTACAATAAAAAAAGGACTCCTTCCCTAGGCCCAGCAGCAGCAAGCTATACTCACTTCTCTGTGTTCAGAGCAATGAATGAGTTATCCTCTAATTCTTCCCACTCATGTAGTTCAGATTCATAAAAGAAAAAAAGGGCCCTTTAAACGCCCCCCCAATAAAATTTGGATAGGATCAAGGTACCACAGAAGCTGTGGAGCACTAAAACTAAGCTAAGCAAAAATCTGATAATAAACTATTGGGAAAGGAAGGCTTTTGACTCCAGTCTAAACACATTTAGTTTGTTACTCATTTTTAAAAAGGAGTTAGTGAGAAAGTTCCTAAGTTACACCTTAGACATTTATTTAAAAGCTGTTCTAAAATACCACTGAAACCTTTGTTTACTACTATTAAATTCTACTAGTTTAATAGCACTTTTAATAAATAAGGTATAAAAAGCTCAGAGTTGTAAATTTAGAAGAAATTAACCCTAAAAGGTCCAGGTGCAAAAAATGATGCAAAAATATAATTTTATTTCAAAAGAAAATTTTCATCTTATCTACTTGCCTTAAAGATTAAAAATAAAAAATGCAGGGGCAGCTAGTTGGCGCAGTGGATAGAGCACTGGCTCTGGAGTCAGGAGGACCTGAGTTCACATCCAGCCTCAGACACTTGACACTTACTAGCTGTGTGACACGGGGCAAGTCACTTAACCCTGATTGCCTCGCCAAAAAAAAAAAAAAAAAAAGCAGTACAGCAATTGACACAGCTTGGTCCTTCAAAGTATTCTTAAATTTTGGTCCCTCTAGGATTAAGCAGGCAGAACAAAGCCTAAATCATGCAGTTTATACAATATTGCCACAGTATGCACCAATGCCACCACTGGCATATCTAAAAACTAAATGATTCTTTCTTAAAAAAAAAGTACATAAACATTCTGAAATGTGAAAATGTAAACATCAAAGTGACAGCAAATATTATGATTATCTATTAAATCTAGAGTTTAATGTAACAAATAATTACATTCTTAAAATTAATAGGTGAGAGAGCTAATAAATTCAATATAGTATGTGGCAAGTACCACAAAACAATATTTATGCATGTGAATTAACAAAGGCAACAATAAGAGAAATATGCATTATCTGTTTACCTATAGGTCATGGATTCTGACACTGTTTTAGAAAGAATGTTTAGTCAGGAGTTGAGACTTCCCATCCTTTTCTTCTGAAAGCTCTTACTTGTCATCTAACCTCTTTTAATAACAGACCTCAAGGACACAGTCCCAGTGAACAAGAGGCAAAATATCTTTGGGAGCAAATTAGACCTTGAAACCTGCGAATGTGGGCTATTTTTTACTACCATCATATAGCTCAAACGACAGTCCAATGAGACAATGCACATAGTGCTTTGTAAATATCAGATTTTATCTTCATTTGCATCCTTCATTTTACCTAGCTTCTGTTGCTTAACATACCCACTAGGCTATTATTGTATTTAACAGTGGTAATTGAGTGACCTTTATAATAAAAGACATCACCAATGACACAAAAACCAGAAAAAGACTCAAGCTAATCACATAGTGAGAGTGCAGGAAAACAAGACAGCTTAATGCTGCTGTACAGGTATTCTCAAG
The DNA here is from genome assembly GCF_900497805.2 of Vombatus ursinus. Classification (NCBI taxonomy): domain Eukaryota; kingdom Metazoa; phylum Chordata; class Mammalia; order Diprotodontia; family Vombatidae; genus Vombatus; species Vombatus ursinus. Next base: position 47,700,679 of record NW_020954564.1, on the reverse strand, counting down.
ACACGCCTGTAGGGGCACTAGGGGGCTCCCCAAAGGAGGACTTACTGAAAGATGTGGACAAAAATCACATCACAAAGGAAGGCAAGGAGGGGCTATGATTTGCGTCAGTAGAGTAACCTCACCAATGATATCAGAAATCTTTGGAAGTATGTAAGTAGTTGGCTCACCTTTATCAAAACAAACACCAGAACAGGAACAAAATCATCTGCTCCAGGGACTGAATCTTCATTGGCCAGACTCAGCAGGTTCATAATTGTGGAGCACATTCTCAGGATGCACTGCACTTTGTCCCTAGGGGTCTTATAAGCACTTATTGTACGGATTTCAGATTGTGCAGATGGCCATGGTGCCTCCCGAAGATACACCTAAAGGGGAGAAGAGATTCATATTCTGATATATCAGCCTAAATAGGACCCACCACCAGCAACAGACAATGGAAGACTATAGTGTACAAATATGCTATTTTCACATCAGTAACTCTTAATAAGTACAAGTACAGAAGAATAAAATTTTCATTGCCAGAATAAAACTGATCTACTTTGTCTATAAAGAAGCTTCTATGGAAATCAGCTTTTCAATCACACCAGGTGACAGAATCTCAGATTTGAAAGAAACCTCAAAGATGAGCTAGAGCAGGGGTGGAGAACCTGTGGCCTCAAGGCCACGTGTGGCCTGTAGGTCATTGGGTGAGGCCTTTTGACTGGGTCCAAGTTTTTATAAAACAAATCCTTTCATTAAGGGGATCTGTTCGATGACATGTGAATTCAGTCGAAGGGCCACACTTGGGGACCTAGAAGGCCACATGAAGCTGCAGGTTCCCCACCCGTACCCTAGAGAAAAGTGCATCGAGTCCTTTTCTGAAGTAAGAATCCTTTCTACAACATCCCCCATGGTAGTTAGCTAGCCTCTGCATGAAGATTTCTAATAATATGTAAATTCATTCTCTCCCACAACAGTCCATTCCATTCTAGGAAAGCTCTAATTTGGGGAAAGTTTTCATTACCTTGAATTAAAATCTGCCTCTATGAAACTCCTCACAATTGTTCCTATTTATACTCCATGGGATCAAGCAAAACAAATTAAATCCCTTTCCACATAATAACCCATAAATACAGCTACCATGTTCAGAAGTTTATCCTTTTCCAAGCTAATTTGGTGTTGTTGTTGAGTTGTTTTAGTCATATCCAACTCTTCGTGACCAATTTGGGATTTTCTTGGAGAAGATATTGGAGTAGTTTGCCATTTCCTTCTGCAATTCATTTTACAGATGAGGAAACAGAGGCAAACAGGATTAAATGACTTGCCCAGGGTCATATAGCTAGCAGGTGTCTGAGGCCACATTTGAACTCAGGTCCTCCTGACTCCAGGCTCAGTGCTCTACGCACTATGGCACCACCTGGCTGCCCTCCAAGCTAAACAAATCTTTAAATACTTGCCAAGTCCTCTCTCTTCTCCAAGCTGAACTTCCCTAATTCCTATAACCAGTCCCCAGACAGCATGGTTTTCAGTTCCTTCATCATACTTGCCACACTCCTTCACATATGTTTCAGCTGTCTCTCCCCTTCCAAAAATGTAAAGCCTAAAATAACACTCCAGTTTTGGTCTGACCAGGTGAGAGGACAAAAGTATAATTGCTTCCCTTTTTTCAGCCAATTAATAAGTCCCTATTGTGTGCTAGGCGCTGTCATATGTGGTGGTTTGTTTTTTTTTTTTTTTTTTTGCTAGTCAATGGGGTTAAATGACTTGCCCAGGGTCACATAGCTAGTGAGTACTGTGTGTGTCTGAGGCTACATTTGAACTCAGGTCCTCCTGACTCCGAGGCTGGTGCTCTATCCACTGAGCTACCTAGCTGCCCCTAGGCACTGTCATATGTACAGGGACTATAAACATAAATCGAAATACTCTTCACCTAAAGGAACTAATATTTCATTAAAAAATAAAAGAGGTATTCATTTGTATATGCATGTGTGTGTATGACACGATATAATTTTACAGTAGAAACACTATCAATTCAGTGGGTCAGGAAAGGCCTCATGAAGGATATGGTGTCTGAGTAGAGTTTTGAAGGAAGCTGGAGATTTCAACAAGTGGTGGTGAGAAGAGGGTGAATTCCAGGCCTGGAGGACAGCCTACACTAAGGCGCAAAGAGGCAAAATGGACTAGGATGTGTAAGGAATGGGGAGAGGGCCAGAGTGTGAGGACTGTAGAGAGCACAAAAGAGAGTAATTTGCGAGAAGCCTAGAAAGGTAAGTTGGCAGTAGGTTGTAAAGGGCTTTAAACACCAAAGAGAAGAGTTTGCATTTGTTACTGTAGGTGAGAAGGAATCTTTGGAGCTTATTGAGCAAGGGTCTTCCCCTGAAGACGTTCCCCAAAACATGTCTGTTTCCGAACACCAGACTCCTAGGAGCACAATTTAAGATCACACTGACTATTGTGGTCACTGCATCACACCTCTGTCTGATACTGAGCTAGAAGCCTATTTAAAACCATAGTTCTCTTTCACATAAACTGCTGACAGTTACTATCTTGCTCATTCTGCACCTGTAAAATTGATGTTTTTTAACTTCAAGTAGACTTTACAGTCTTTCACATTTAATTTCATCCAATAAGATCTGGTCCATTTTTCCAGTCTTTCAAGATCTTGCTAATAAGTTCCAATTTTGTCATGCAATGAACTGTAGAATGCACTATACTTTTTAAAATGTTCACAGAGATATAATTCATTACTTCAAGATTCATGATTTTGTCATGCTTATAACTCCTCCATGTCTTAGAAGGTGGTTATAAAAGTTGCTATGGGCAAAAAAAGAAGAAGAAATCCCCTAGTGGCCACATTCTGGTAGCTCTCCATACTTAATTAGATTGGTCTAAACCCTCATACAGCCAGTCCTTAAAGCCTTTCAAGTCAGTAAAGCCTGCTAATAGCATAGTATTTGAGAGCCCAAGGTTACTCACAAGCCATAGAGAGGTATCTATGGAAGACTTCAGTGGAGATGTGTCCATAAATAATAAAAGAAAAATGGCTCTGAGCCTGGGGAACTGAGAGCTCCAAGGAACTAGCTTCCTTATGCCATCAGACTGGAACTTATCCCATTTTGAGGAAAGGATTCAAAATGTATTTAAACAAGTTACTGGCATAAGTTACTAAATCACAGATATGTTAAGTACTATCTCTCAAATAGGAGAAATCTAAGTTCTCAATCCAAGTTTTCCACTCAAATATTCTTCTCATCTCTTCAACATTGTATTATTCCAAGAGCACTTCCAACTCTGAAATTCTATGTTCTAAGGTTCCTTCTAACGCTAATATTCAATGTTTTATGTTCCAGGCAGGACATTTTGTATTTATTATTCTAATATCCCATGATTCCATAAAACTAGAACGCATAAATATCTTGAATTATTTCTATGTCTTCTTTTATGATAAAGATAAATGACAATTTGTCAGAGAATTAACAAAAAAAGAAACAGCTTTTAGATTGTGTCACTAATTTAATCTGCTCTCCTATGATAGCAACCCCAGAACTACCTTAGATATTTAAACACCTGTAAGGTATCTTATCCCCATTTTGCAGATGAAGAAGTGGACTAAGAGGTTAAGTGATGTGCTCAAGTTAACTGGTCCCAAAGTCATTATGAAAAACTGTGTTTTTTGACTGCAACTTTTTCCACCAGACCACACTGTTTTTCTGTATCCAAGGTACTATTTGGTGGTATCTGGTACACAGAACAACCACTTTAAGGCACAACAGAGTCTTGAAACCTAATGAGCAATTTAAAAATTAAATAATAATAGTGCTATAGATCTTAGAATATTAATTATTTGAAAGCTGGTAATCTAAAATTGCTAAATAACCTTTACTAATACCCAACCCTTCTAGATAAACTGGAGTTTGTTGTATTATATTACCTCAGGTATCTGAAGTGCTTTATGATTTGCAGTCACTACTTTGGACAATCTCTGGATATGCTCATGAAGAACCCTAAAAACAACAACAACAACAAAAATATTTCAATAGTTGTAACTCATTTCTTCAGGTTTATACGCATCTTGTTTGTAGATATGGATTAGAATGACAACACGAGTTGCTTTTAAATTTTATCTTTCAAAATATATTTAAAATTCCATATAAAAGTCAAGTATACAAACTGCTTGGAGTATACTGAGACTCATTTACAGATGGACCAATATTATCATTATCATGACTATAACAATATCACTATCAATAATATAATATAGAATTAATGATAATGACCCAACTATTCCAGAAAGCAATTTGAAATCATGCTAGAAAAGTGACTAAAATAGTTATACGCTTTGACCAAGTAACTCCATTCACTATTAGGCATATAACTATCTCTCATGAAGTATAAGACAGAAAGAAAAGTTCTATATACATAAAGATATCCATAGTGTCATCTTTTGTGACATTAAAAAACTGGAAACAAATCACGTTCCTATCAACTGGGGAATGAAATAAATTGAGGCATATATTTAAATACAAAGGAATATTAATGTGCTATAAGAAATGACAAATAAGGGGGGCAGCTAGATGGCGCAGTGGATAGAACACTGGCCCTAGAGTCAAGAGGACCTGAGTTCAAATCCGGCCTCAGACACATAACACTCACTAGCTGTGTGACCCTGGGCAAGTCACTTAACCCCACTGCCTAGCAAAAAATAAAAAAATAAATGACAAATATGAAGAATACAGAAAAACATGAGAAGACATATGAACTGATGAACAGTGAAATAAGCAGAACTAGGAAAACAATAAGTACAGTGAAAACAATATAAAGAAAATGAAGAAAACCTCCAAAGTAAATGGTTTGTAGAAATGATAAACAAGCTTGGCCCTAGAAAAAAGTTGAAAAATTGCACCTCTCTTTCACTCCAGACTATGGATGTAGAATGTAGTTTATACCGTCAGTCATGGTTGATGTGTTGATTAATTTTGCTGAACTATATTTTTTTTTCCTCTCTCTTTCAAATCTTTGTTACAAAAAATGGCTCAGGGGAAAGAGTATATTCAGAAACAATATATTCAAAAACAAAAGATATCAGTAAAAAGATAAATTTTTTAAAGCCTTAAAGCTCTCTAAAAAATACATAATGATGGCTTGTATCACAATTAAGCTTACAAGGTATTCTATACAAATTATATGATTTGATCTTCAGATCAACTCTGTGACAATGGTAGTGCAAATATTTTTAGAAGCATTATAATATGCCTTTTTTCTTCAAAAGAAGTCTTTTGCTTTATAAGATAAATACTATACATGCTGGCTGGACGGCCTGCTTAGAGTCTCATTTAGATGGTACAATAATAATTACCCTCACTCTCTTAGTCAGAATATGCAAAGCATTTACCTCACAACAGGCTTGTAAGACAGGTAAGGTAGGTATTATTACCCACAATTTACAAATGAGGAAACTGAGGGTCAAAGAGGTGAAATGAATTGTTACATGACTAATAAAAAGTGGAACTGGGGCTCAAACTCACAGATTCTGATCTAGTGCCCACAACTCTCCACAAAGATATTTAGCCAATTTCTAGATAGGCCAGCAAACATAAGCACAGAACAATGTTTTTACTCACTGGTCACGGAGAATGTCTCCATCTTGGTTAGGATAGAAGGCAAGCTTGAAAATTCGGTTCATCACACTTCGCTCAATTGCCATCTGAGCATCCTGGAGCTGTTCCTCACTAGCATTCTGCCAGATGACATCCTGAGCCATGGCACCATATAAAAACTGCAGGAAATCTTCTACCTGAGCTGTCTTATCATCAGCTGCTGTGAGCTTCTGAAAGTCTTCAATGCAAAACAACCCACAAAGTGGAAATTAGGGAGGAAGAAAAAAAAAAAGCTTACTCTGGCTACAATCCCAGCTGCCAACTAAAAAAGATGCCAAATTCTCTTGTAGTCCCAGGTCTCTGTTTTTTCCTGATTTTAAGAATAATTACAATGAATGTGGTGAGAGCAGGACAAAAGGTGAGTATGTAAAAAGTTAAGGATGCGAGGGTACGAACTCTCTTGCTCAGAAATCTTCAGTAATTCCTTAGCCTAAAAGGTGAACTACCAACTACCTGGCCTGACATTCAAGGTCCCTTAAATTCTGGCTCTAAACTATCTGTCTAGCCTTTGCTGACTCTAGATTTTCGCCAAACCGGACTACCTGTTCTCTCCTATCTCCTGTCCTCTCCTGCTCGCCTACATTTTACCCTCAACATTTCCCATGCTTGACACATAATCCCTCTTCATCACCATCTACTGCAATCTTACCCTTCCTTCAAAGATACAGTTCATGTGCCAAGTCTATCATAAAAACTAATACATGCCCTACCTTCCAGTTAAAAATTATCATTTCCCCTCAAATTTTCCTAAAACACTTCACATTACTCATCATTATAACATTCAACCTTTTCTCACACTTATTTGTGTGTATCTATCTCCCCTATTAAGGCAGGAATGATATTGCTAATAATAGTAATATCCTTGAGGGAAGGGAAGATGATGCTAATAATATTTAAATTTCTAACAGCACTTGTGTGCTTAAGATATCTTTACTGAATTGAAAGTTTGCATGATGCCCTAAGTCACAGAGCTAGAAGCATTAAGACTGGGATATGAACCCTAGGTCTCGTCTCTAATCACAGGTTCCATGTAATCTGTCAGCAGATAGAACCACAAATCTCAAACTCAAATCCTAAGTCATTTACCTTGAATGAATTCCCGAATCTTCTTCTCTTTGCTCTCCAGCAATAATCTCACACAAACTGTGGTAAAGTACCGGTTAGCCACCTCTTTGTCTCGCAAAACCCTCTGCAACAGCCTTTCCAGATGGGCCTGTGTGGTCTGTAGCCCCTGGCGACAACGAGTGAGGTAAGCGATATATGGGGCTCTTTTCCTAAAAGAAGAAATGCTTTGAAAAACACCAGAAATAGACTAGCACAACATATAAAATATCTTTCAGGATCAAGATTTCCTCTTCATGAAGAAGTTGTTTTCTAGGCATCTGTTCATAAACCAATAGGTCACAGTACAACCATTCTTCTTGAACAATACACAGAGATCATCAAATCTGGAAGGGGCCTTAAAGAGCCAAAGAGATGATGATGGTGAGGAGGAGAGATGATTTCTGCCTTTATATATCTGAAGGGTTTTCATAGAGGAAAACTTCCTATCAATTAGAACAGACCAAAAGCAAAATGAGCTCTACCAGAAGACAGTAAGTTTCTAATGATCAGAAATCTTCAAACAAGAGACTATAGAGAAGATTCCTGCTTTGGCCAAGGGTTAAACTATTATGATAACCAAGGTCTCTTCCAACCTGAGATTCTATAGACATAGAATCTACAGAATCAGAAATCAGTCACAAGACCTGAATTCAGGGCAGTTCTGTGACCAGCTAGTTTTGTGACCTTGAACAAATGACTTCTCTTTGTCTCAGTTTCTCCATTTGTAAAATGACAGGGTTAGACGAGATGATCCCTAGGATTCTAATATTCCGCCAGAGATAATAAAAATAAAGCCAGAGAGGTAAAGTGACTTGCCCAAAGTCACAGAGTAAAGAAAGCAGAAGAGCTAGAAAGAAAATTCAGATGTGACTCAGCTCAGTCTTCTTTCTGTGGGTTACATGGCGCTGAGTCAAGCTTTGTTGTCTTGCACAGCAGCAAAGAATATCACAAACAAACCCAATGCTTTGAGACTGACTCATTAAACCCTTTTAGTAGCCTTTTCTCTACACTGTGGCTCAAGTCCTGTAAAAAGGAAACAGTGGAAAGTCATTCTATATGAGCCCACAGTAATTAACACAGTGGTAATGTTAACACAGCTCTGCGTTACTTTGACCAAAGTGGAGTAAATCTGCTCCACCCTCCTACTACCATAACCTCTTTTCCATATCAAAGCCCTCACACCCTTTATCACTATTTGTAATAACAATTCACATTTCCATAGTGCATTCAGGCCAACAAAGCACTTCCTTCACAATCCATGCCTATTTTAAAATGAAGAACCTGACTATCTATACATTTAGGAAGTACAATACAAACTCAGCCCTCCAGTCTCCAAATTCAGTGATTTTACAACTAATACAACGCAACCTTTGTTTCAAGCTGAAATAGATTCACATACGAACAGCAAATTTTTTTTAAATAAAGGGAGATTTCCCTAAATGATGCATCTATTCCAGCAATGTTGCTGTCTCTCAAACATCACCTTAAAGGTATATCCCAGGTTAGACGCTGCCAAAAACAAGCACATCTCTCCATAATGACCTCACTACAATACTAATGAAAGCACATCTGCCACTTGTTTCCATATTAAAGCTAAATCCCACCACCTTGATTCTTTTCTAAAAGATTCGACAGGAAAAAAAAAAACACATAGAGCTGAAAATTTAGTTTAAAAACTGAATGGGTTTAAAAAAAAAAACCGAATGGGTGCATAAAGTACCGGTAGTCCTCTGCAATAGATGCCAGCAGTTTCCGACAAGTTCTATTATCAAAACGTCCCACGCAGCGAATTGTTTCTTGAAGTTGAGCCATTAAGTTCTTGTCTTGTAAATTAATTGCTTCAGCTATCTGAACTTTTAAGAAGCATACAATCTCATTGTCTAACAATTAAAAAAAAAAAGCAATTTTCACTAGTGTCATGTATTACCATAAGCTTGCATAAGACAAGAATATTATCACAGCCACTACCAGTGACATTCCAGTTTGATAAGGAATCTGCTCTACCACAATGCACACAGTCTCCCAGACCACCCCTTCTCCATGCCTTAGTAGGCAATCATAGTGAGTTGCAGTGGTCAAAAAAACTTCATCATTACAGTACAGCCCTCTATTAATAAACTTTTATGCAGTTAGCTAGGGGTGGGGCTCTGAAAACACAGGGTTCATTGCCAGGCCCATATTCAAAGGTAGTGCTGGAAGTGGAATCAGGAAAACTTGAGTTCAAATCTAGCCTCAAACACTTACCAGGTATGTGACCCTGGGCAAGGGATAACCTGCCTCAGTTTCCTCATCTGTAAAATGGAAATAATAATAATAGCACCTACATCCCAGGGCTATAGTGAGGCTAAAATGAAATAATATTTCTAAAGTGCTTTGCAAACCATAAAGCACTACATCAATGCCAGCAATTATTATATAAATGCTAGTTGTACTCTGTTGGCATAGCTTTAACAGAAGCTACAGTCACTTTCAATCCATGATGAGTTATCAGAGTAGGGGTTTTTAAGAGAAAACTGCCTCTCATGTTATACATAATTGCATGATTAAAATCCTCCTCAGATGACTCATTATGACAGAATAGTAACCTTGGGCTCTTGCAGGCTACAGTACTGAAGTACAAGCTTTAGCAGGTTCCACCAACCTAGAAGAAATTCAAGGACAGGTCAGATGATGGGGCTATATGCCTGTTATCTGAGGACCAAACTATCTGAAGAGAGAATTAACAAGTGATCAGTTTTAGCCAATAGATGATGAAATTTTCAATTAGTCAATGTACATTTATTATTTTTCAGTCACAAAAACTCACAAAAATCATCTACTGAGACATGAAGGACCCTGCCATCTTTTTCAGCAGAGTAGTACACTAGTGAAATCAAAGATGCTTGGACTTTTAAAAGTAAACAATTCAGGAACATAGGAGTTAATTGGGTTTTTGTAGGTTAGATGGAGAATCTAATCGTTGTGTACAACATACTGTTCCTCAGAAAAAAAAAAACATACACTGTATTCCAAACCATCAATTTACAAATTCACTTTTGGAATAAAACTTATTCACAAGTTGGGAATTATATTTATGGTAGTATATTTATTTCCACCACCTTATTACAGAATGCTTTGTACAGATATATTAGGCCATCCTTCTCTGTGAACATGTTCACTAGACTGGAAGCTCTTGGAGAATGGAAATCATATATTATTCCATCTTTGAATCTTTCAGCACTTAACACACTTAATAAATGTTGACATGAATTATCCATGCTTTGAAGACAAAAGAAGTTTGATTATATTAGCATGGGAACTCTCTCTCCACTTTAACACAGATAATAGCCCTTCCACTTTTTTTTGAGTTACTGTGGCCAAAAAAATTACCCTCCAATAATAACTGACATTTATATAACACTTCTGTCCTAGGCACTATACTAAGCAATTTACATTTATTATCATATTTGATCCACACACCAGCCCTGGGAAATAGGTGCTATTATTATCCTCATTTTACAGGCGAGGAAACTGAGGCAAACAGAAGTTAAGTGACTTGCCCAGGGTCACACAACTAGTAAGCTGTAAGCCTCATATTTGAGGCCAGATATGAACTCAAGTCTTCCTTCGTCCACGCCCATCTGTCTGTCCACCTGTCTATCCACTGCACCATCTAGTTGCTCCAGTAATCCATTTTCTGGTGAACCTTCTGAACTTCATTATACTGTTCCTTGGCTAACACAGAGCCTATTACTGGAACAATACTCGAAGCATGCAAGAGCTTATGCTCTCTACTGACTAACCTTAAAGAACTAAAGGCCACTTCTGCACCAGCATGAGGTATCAGAATGGGTCCTCAATGAAGGGAATTGTTCATAAAGCATGCTGTTATAAGTATTAATACAGGAAAAAAAACCATGTCATTATCCACTGATCAAGCTGCACCTTACCTTCCGGATCTGTATGGTCGGGCAGACCATTCCTCGTCGAATGAGTGAGCACTGGGAAAGCAACAGAATCTGCTGAGCAAAGTGCAAGCCTCAGTTTCTTTTTGGCATCCCTAGAAGGATGTAAAAATACAGGAAATTGGTTTCATTACTCAGGGACATGAGTCTTTTATTATAATTCACTGCACAAATAAAAAACTGAGATGATACCTCTCATTGCAATTTAGAACTGGGCAGCTAGATCCAAAGAGCACATATTAATGTTCGATGTTAACAGGAAAGGCCTACTCCAGTGGAGAACCTGTGCTTGGACTTTTCCTATTCAACATTTTTATCAGTGACTTAAAGGCAAAGATGGCCTGATCAACCAATATAGAGATGAAGTGAAGCAAACACACTAGGTAATATAGAAAGTTTTCAAAAAGAACCTGACAGGCCAAAATTCTGGGCTGAAATTAATATGATATAATTTAATAGGGACAAATATAAAGTGCTGTACATGGATACAAAAAAAGTCAGCTTTCCAAGAACAAGATGAGGGAGGCATGGGTAGACAATAGTTGTTATGAGTAAGATCTAGGGGTTTTCATGGACTGCAAGCTCAATATGTGATGCGGCAGTCAAAAAAAAGCTAATACTTTTTTGAGAAAGACATTATTAAGAGAAAGAAAGATTAAGATAATGATAATAGGAATAATGAATCCTAACATGTTCTGCCCTCATCAGAGAGTATCTGAAATACTGTACTCTATTCTTGGTAAAACAGGTTTAAGAAGGGCACTGTTACCCTGGAAAGTGTCCAGAGAAGGTCAACCAGGATAGTAAAGGGCCTTGACTCCACGTTGTAAGAGGAGAGATTGAAGGAACTGGGCATATTTAGCCTATAAAAGAAAAGACTCAGGTGGGACATGATAGCTATATTCAGGTATCTGACAGCTATTTTCAAGCCTCTGAAGGGCTGGTTGTCATTTGGAGGAGGGATTAGACTTGTTCTGTTGGGCCCCAGAAGACAGAACTAGGAACAATGGGTGGTAATTGCAAAGAAGCAAATTTAGGCTAGATGTCAGGGAGAAGCTCCTGACAATTATTTGTCCAAAAGTGGAATGGCCTGCCTTGGGAAGTGATGGGATCCCTCTCTCCCTAGAGGTCTTCAAGCAGAGGCTGGACGATGACTTGTAGTGTATGTTATAGTAAAGATTTCTTCTGTATATGAGTTGGACAAGATGACTGCTGTGGCCCCTCCTAATTCTCAAATTCTGTGATTCTGTAAAATAGATCATAACTATGAACTATGAAAACATCCAAGATAGTTTTGACTAAAGAAACCCCTCAGTTAATGGGTAAAATTGGGAGGAAATGATGTTCTGATGTGGTGAAACGATAAACCAAATCTTTTTTCCAATATCTGTACAACTAGCCATTTATTTTTCAAAGGCTTTTTATTCCAAAATCATGATCATTAATAGAGAAAAAAATACCACCTGTGTCCTCAAATCCTTCAGAGTTTCTAGAAATTTATTTCAGATTTCTTTTGACTGCATCATTGTTTTCCATGTTAATCAGCAGAAGTGGCTAACAATCAGTAGACTGAGAAGTCCTGGCAGGTCTTGGTCCCATCCAGGATAGATACTCAATTAAAAGAATACACTTGTCATTTTGTCATATCATGCATGTCCATGCCTGAATCTATAAAACTCTAAAGGATTCTTCAAATAAATGATGGATCTTCCTCCTATTTGAGTGCAGTAACAAAATGCTCTCATCAGCCAACTCTCAACACAAAGATGACGCATCTTCACAAAGTCCAAAATCACTTCCCATGAGAAGAGCTGGTACTGTCCCCAAGAACGTCATGTTTTACAATATAAGATATTGTAGGATATACTAGAAAAAACACTGGATTTGGAGTCAAAAGATCTGTATTCAAGCAAAAGTTGTAGAATCATTCAAACTAACACTAGTTGGATAAGCTAGAAGTCATGAACTACAACTCTGCCAGTGATATGGAGGACTACCAAGGCTTATCATCTGCCTTACCATTCCAGCCGAAGGTCCCTCTACACTTTACCATCTGCCCTGACATTACACCCTCCAGGGCACTGCTATCTGACTTGCTGAAATACCCTAAGGACCCCTGGGCCTTGCCATCGACTTTACTGCTAATCTGTTAGGACTTCTGGGTCTTTCCATGAACGCTGCAGCTGAACTCTTGTATATGCTGTCTCCTACAATAAGAGTGTGGACTCCTTCCTTAAACGCAAGGACTGCCTCAAATTTTCTATTTTGATTAATCAGTAAATATTTGTTAAGCACTTATTATGTGCTAAACATGATTTCTTTCCTCAGAACTTAACACAATGTTTAGAACACAGTAGGCCCTAAATAAATAATTCATTCATCAAGCAGCTGTACAAGACATATTACTTTATCTCAATGAGATAATACAACAACAATAACATTTATATAGCACTTACCACGTCCCAGGCGCTGTGCTCGTATTTTACAATTATTATCTCATCTGATTCTCATAAATCCTGGGAGGTAGGCGCTATTATTATCTCCATTTTACAGATGAGGAAACTGAGGCAAACAGAAATTAAGTGACTTCCCTAGGGTCACACAGCTAGTAAGTAACTGAGGCTGGATTTGAACTCAGCTCTTTCTGACTCCAGATCTAGAGATCTATGTGCTGCACCACCTAGCTGCCTCCTAACAGTTCTTCCTCCAATTTTTTCCTCATCTTTATCAAATGAATCAGCTAAAGATTTGATTTTGAATTCTGTTACATTAAAACTATTATCCTATTTTTGCATTATAGTTAGTGGTGTAAATAACCCATCCCTGTCACTAGAACATATGAGTCAAGAGAGCTGAATTTGTATGTCATAGAAACTTTGTTTCTCACAGTACCAAAGTAAATGGTAGCTGAGCAAACAGAAAACTGAAGTGATTGCAAGGCTGGCAGCAAGCAGACCCCAAGGCCCCACATACCTATAAGAGAAAGGGGAGTCCTGTGGGGGAGCCGCCTGGCTGGCTGAGTCCGGGAGATCATCAGCGGAGATATTCTGCAGGGCTTCATCACGAGGAGAGTCATGTACACTTTCACCATCTCCCATAACTTCTAAACAAAACCCATTCCCCAAAAACCACAACCCTATTAGTTTTAGAGGTGCTAAAGAATCAAAAGTTTTCAAATGATATTGTGTTTTGAATTGTTAATACATTTCTTTGAGAAAACCAATATGTAAATTGTATTTCTCTGTTACAGAAGAAAACTTCAAATAATAAAACTCATTTATTTTAGGATTGGCAACTATCACTAAGTCAGTTCCTCTGGACTATCCACGAGGGCAGTCTATGTCCTATCTAAATTGTGTGTTCTAAACATGGTGGGTGCTTAATGAATATTTGCTGAATTACTGTTTGAAAGATTACTAACACTAATGAAGTTTTGAAATTCTGCATTAATCTGATACTTCCTAGTATTTTGAAGTTATAAATTCTTTACATATGTTATATCTCTCATTTGATTATCACAACCACCCTGTAAGTAGGTGGAAAAATAGTATTACAAAATTACAGGGTTACTAAGTGACACAGCATAAGATGACCTTAATTAAGTCAATGCCCCAGAACCATAGAACTATCGCTGGCCTACGAGTGGCCTTATGGCTCATCAAATACAATCCCTTTAATTCAGAGATAAGGAAAGTGAGGCTCCATAGAGATTAAGCGACTTACTTGCCTAAGATCACAAAGATAATTACTGTCAGAACTAAGACCAGAGACTGGACCTTTTGACTCTATTGCCCTCTTCACTACACCACACCCCTCTCTTAATGAGCACCAGGAGAAGAAATTTATAGACATCATAAAGACATATTCCTTTTCACTTTTCCTAAGATTCAGCTGACACATTTCTGTCTAACTCAGGTAAATTGGTGTAACAGGGTTTGTGTAGGACATGTAGCACAACCCTCCCCTGTTGTGACACAAAGTCCATACCTGGTTAAGTGGGTTGGACTAAATGATTTCTAAGGTCCTATAAACTTCTGAAGCTATGATTCTACAAGATCTTAAAATCATCTCTACAAAGATTTTAAAAATCAATTGCATACTTCCACAAAAACCAACACTGAAGCCATTTGGACACACAATTATCTGAGTTGAGGAAGGGGGTACTATCAATTCAATTTTCAATTAAATTCAATTAATTCCTATTTTTAAAAATAAAGATGTAATTTCCCACTTTCTTCTCTTCTCCAGAACAGTGGTTCCCTAACTTTACTGTGAGTATCTTTTTTAACATTAAAAAATTTCATGGCGCTCCATTAAAATAGTTGTGCTATTTATTAGTACACATTTATTGAGAAAATACATTGTGATAATAAACTACTATGGATGCAGTAACACTTTTAAATCATTTACATTTTATAATTCATAAAAGCATCTACACACATTTTGGATTGTCATCATATATTCAAAACATTCAGTCTACAGCAAGCCTGTTTATTATGCTTTATAACACAATTTTGTTAGAGCTAAATAAAAATAAATTAACAATGCTGGTGTGCATATGGATTCCTTCAATACCTTCACAGCTCCTCAAAGGTCTGTAGGCTGGGAACCACCGCTCTAAAACACCCAGACACTAACATTTCCTATACTACCACATCAACATAAAAGTCAATCTGAAATTTTTATCGTGCTTAGAATCACAATCATTGAATCTTAAAGTTGAAAGGGATTTTACAGAACAAAGAATAATAAAACAGAGAAGACAAAGAAGTAATCTTAGAACATACACTGTTCAAGGTGGAAAGACCTCAGAAATCATTTAGTCTAATCCTTTCATTTCCCTCTAAGGAAGTGTGGGATAATGAAGACACTCTGATAAGTTAAATGACTTGTCCACAATCAGAAGAGGGTAGTGGTAAGGCCACAATTTGAACCTCCATCTCCAAGACAGCACCCATTTCATAACTTCTAAAATTCTTTTTTTGCTCTAATATTCTGTGACTGAGAAAAGTCTACTGGAAGAATGAAACCTTGATGTGGATGACTCTAGCCCAGGGCCAGTACTTACCTGCACCTTCATAGTTCCCCACAGCTCCTTCACCAGGACTAGTTCGTTTAATGGCATTCCTATATTTATCCAAGATATCCTCAGCAGCCTGGGCCTGTGCACTGAGTCTGGGGGCAGGATCATCTGAGAAATCAAGGAGAACATGCACAAGAATTGGTTCATTTCCATATGCATTGCCTTTGAAGTTAGTACGATACCAGTAACAAGAAAATCCCAAGGGCGAATTAGGAGGCAAATCTTAAAAAGAGCACATATCTCAATGTTAAGAGGCACCATGCAGCTGCCTACTCATCCCGATTTCTAATAATCAGAGCCTTGCTCAAGCAGAAAATTGGGATGAGCAGCTCCACATCTCATCATCGCCAGCATTCTACACAATGAAAGTTCAGTGAAGACTAGAGGGTGAGATGCATTCCTAAATAGTCACACCCAAATCAACTGGATTAGCAGGTGCATATTGAACGTCCAGACTTTAAATAAATGCGATTCTATATGTAGACTCCATTTACTCAGAGACATCTCCAGGCAGAGAGGGGAAAAATGTAAACTGTTCAGACCTCAGAATTAAGTTCTTTTTAAGAAAAAGAAAATACTTCCTCCATCCTTTATTTATAAATTACTCTTCCACACCACTTCTGAACAAAGCTGCCTCACATTCCAACAAACAGAGACCACGTGGCTGTTGAGGTACAGCATGATTGTACATTGAATGCTACTTGAGGTATTCTAAGATCAGCTGCAGATGTTCAAGAAATACTGTAAGTGCACCTGGTATGAATCTTATCATCAAATTGTAATTCTACTTACTAAAAGGGCAGTCATTTATCCAGCAAAATAAACCATTCTAAAATGGGCTCATAGCCAAAATGAAGGGAGGAGTCACTCATTAACTAATAATTAATTAAGAGATAAGTACTGCAAGTCCCTGGGACACAATACACCTTCAATGGTCACACTGAAGTATCCTGGGAGACCTGGGAAATGCAGTTAACTTTGAAGATCAATTTACAAGTAGGATCCCATTTTAATAAATTCAAAGGGACATCAGAATCATTATATTACATTAAATATTTAAAGGATCTGCAATTTTAGTTGTGCGGGTACTTTCTACCAATGTAGACTGCAACCCTTCTATGCCTTAGTAAATGGTTTAATACACTACAATAGCCAAAACAAAAAAAAACTACGGGAAACCAAACTTTAAACAAATAAAAAAATCTCTGGGAAGCCAAACTTTAAACAAGTCTATCCACACCTAGCTAGGATTGTCCTCCAATCTATACTTGAAGGTTTTCCAGCTTGGTAAAACTTGACAGTTTGTACACTGTTAGCATAGTTTTTGAGAACTCAGGGTGGCTAATTAGTAAAACACCGGAGGAGCTTCATGAAGGACATTAAACTCAGAACAAAAAAAAAAATTATAACAAGGCTACAGAGTTGGAAATTCTTTAATTTGAATAAAGTAAACACATTTACTGGTACTGTATCTGTAAAAAAAAAATGAGAAAGGGAGGGGAAAGGTAAATTTTTGTCTATTTCACATAATCTGAGCTGGAAGGGACTTACAACTCAAACCTCAAAGGTCATCTAGTTCAGGGCTACTTAAACTTTTCCCACTCACAACCCCTTCAGCACTTCTTAAATCCATATAGAGTAGAGACCCACAGTTTTAAGAAGCACTGAGTCCTGCACCTAAACATGAATCCCCTCCAAAACATCCTTCAAACCTCCCCATGAAGTCCTCCAGGGATGACAAAATCACTACCTACTGAAACATTCCCATTTCATTTTGTTTCACTTTCTGGACAATTCTGGTGGTTAAGAAGCTGTTCTTAACATGGAAATGTAAGCCCTATTTTTATGTATAGCTTTTTAGGTTCTAGAAGCCTGTGCCAAAGGACAATCTCTTTCAGGTCCTACCATCAAGTTGCAAAAGCCAAGTGACAAACCATTTGTCTATCAGAGAAAAACAAAGCCAGCAAGAAAACTGGAAAGAGGGGCAGCTAGGTGGAGCAGCGAATAGAGTCCCAGCCCTGGAGTCAGGAGGACCTGAGTTCAAATCCGGCCTCAGACACTTTGACACTTACTAGTTGTGTGACCCTGGGCAAGTCGCTTAACCCCATTGCCTAGCAAAAAAAAGAAAACTGGAAAGACTTTGAGGACAGGCCCAGTGGTAAACTATTTTGTTATAAATTAGTTTGCTATTGGAGGACTAGCCTACCTAAACCTACAAAGAGGCTTAAAATTGGTCACCAGGTGAAGAATAGTTTGGCCAGAGTAACTCATTAAGATTGTCTACTAAAGGAAAGAAGGGCCACAATACACCAGGATGGAGGAAGTACCTCTACTCATAAAATTACAGACCTTTTGAAATACAGCAGTAAAATAAATTCGTAATAAAATTGGACATTTTCCAAAATGTGTTGATGATTCTTTGATGACAAAAATGTTTTACTTTTGAAAAAAGAATACTTCTTGGCTTTTGGTTCACATGTTGATGAAGATTATAAAAACGAAGCACAAGTCAGCTCAAGGTGAAATACTTTGGGAGGAGCCAGTGTCAAAAAATAGGATTTGCAATCAGAAGAAAACTGTTTGAACCCCATTTTGCCTCTCACTAGCTGTGTGACCCTGGACAAGAGTCATCCAAATCTGGGGTTCACTGATGCAGCTGGTGGTGGAATGGATAGAGTGCTGGGCCTGGAGCCAGGAAGACTCAAGTTAAAATTAGGCCTTGAACACTTACTAGCTATGTGACCCCTGGGCAAGCCACATCACCTATTTGCCTCAGTTTCCTTAATTGTAAAATGGGAAGAATAATAACAGCACCTACCTTCCAGGGTCATTGCAAGGATCAAATAAGACAATATTTTGTTAAAAAAAAAAATTGCTCAGTAAAACGCCTGGCACATAACGGGTGCTATATAAATGTTTATTCCTTCCCTCCCTCTCCTCTTCTAGTATGCTTTTGTGAATCATAGAAGGTTAGAGCTAAAAAGGACCTTAGAAATCATCTAATAAAATTTGCTTTATTTTATAGATGTGAAAATGAAGGCCCAGAGAAGAAAATTGCTTGTCCAAAGTCATAGAGCTACTAAGCGGCAAATACAGGACTCAAGTCCAATTCTTCTCACCCCAAGCTAATTACTATTTCCTCTACTCTATGCTTCCTGGTACTACTTTGTGAATTACCTGACTATAAGCTTTGATACCTAGTCTACAAAGCTACTAATAGCAGCACTTCATTTTCCTACTAACCCAGGCACCAAGAGCCAGAGAATATTCTTTATCCTTCCTGCCCAATTTAAACCTAAAATCAACAAAATTAAATACAAACTCCCAAAGGCCATCAACACAATTTTAAAAATCATTTAACATTTTGTAACTATACATAATTACAAAGGTATTTAAATATAGGTACTGTGCACATACTTTATGACAAGGACAATATTAAATAAATTGTTGAATAGAACCATGACTTGGGAAAACAGGCTTTATAGGATTTCTCATTTAAGAGAATTTACCATATCCTGATCAACAAAGCAACTACTGATATGACCTATCTAATACAATAATTAAAAAGTCATTAAAATGGCAATCATTAAAATAGGATTCTACTTGTACCCAGGGTAGATTTTTTTTTCCAATCTAAACTATCCATTTTTAATTTTAAAAAATCATCATTCTAACTCAGTACAATTAAAAAAAAATTCAGAATGGAGTGAGAATAGATGTAAACTTACCCTAATTCTCTACAGCTACTGGAATAAATTAAAAACTTTCAAACTCCAAGTTAGTTAATTATATAGGCACAGCCTGCCTAATAACATCACTAAAGAGTTCTTAGAAAACACAATGGGGAAAAACACTGGGGGGGGGGGGGTATGAAGAGTTAAGGTTGGTTCCATAGGAACAATCAACCTCACAGGTGGTTGGCTGCATGAACCGACAAGAAAGTGTCTCAATATTCTCAATATTGTGGTGGGGTTTGCATCCAGTGTATTAATGACATCACTGCTAGGTGACATTGGCCAGGGCAACATTATGTGGGATACGCCTATATACAGACTCATTCATGGTCGGTCTAATCACTCAGCAAGTACTGCTGAAGAAAGGAAAATACTGAATCCTCAGTAAGATAAATATACTAAACTTATATACAGTGCAAATTAGGTGAAACATAAGCATATTTTACTAGTGTGTTATCTGCTACTTAGGCTGAAATTTCACTATGAAAATTCCAGTTTGACACAGCAATACTACACGAAGCATGAATAACTTAAAGGGCAAGCTATTGATAAAACAAATTTAGGGTTCTAAAATCTAGGTAGTCAGTCAAATATACGGGCTAAAGACGTGGTGTGGACCTTATTCTTGAGATCTGCTAGGGGTTTTTCCCAAGAATGAATGTGTCTTTTCTGAGAGATAACAATTTGTGTAAATGCGCCTAGAGGTTCAGTTTTAGAAATTCTTAATAAATTAAAATTGATGACGATGACGATGATGATGGTGGTGGTGGTCTGCAGCAAGAGCATACTAATAATCCACTACAATCTTCTATTAGAAGCTACGGAGCTATGAAGGAAATATTCCCCATCATTTCACACACATACAAACACATACACACACACACACACAAACATACTTTTCTACAGAGGTAACGTTTATGGCACCCAAGAAAAAGTGTTATGGAATATGTGCTCTGGGAATGAAGGAGCCAGGAAGTCCATGGGTCTACAAACCTGTAAGTGCTGAGAATCTGTCAGGACCCAGATCATCTTTGTCTTTTTCTTGTTTTTCTTTCTTTCTAAATGGTATAGGAGCTGGAAATTAAATAAAGTCAGTAGTGTGATATATAACATACTGCACTGTACTCGGAAGACAGTAGTCAGTCATTTTGGAGATACTGGTGTGCCAACAGTTCTAAATGAAAGGAGGTTTTAAAAGCTGAAAGCCTAAGAAATTATTTGTGTAAATCCTTTCCACAGACAAATGTTCTTAAAAAGAACTGAACTTGAGTTCTCAGAGTCTATTTGAAGATTCTCTTTTATAAGAAAGGATCAATTAAGAGGTAATCAGAAATTAAGTTGAATCCATTGCACTCTGAAACCTGCCAAAAAAACAAAAAAACAAAAAAACACCACATTCAAAGCTCGGAACACCATTCTCTCCTCAGCAAGAGGCCCTAATTACGAATGAAAGGGGTCATCCATAGCTCCGGAGTCCCAGGTTACTAAGGGGAGACCTGCAAAAGTGGCACCTGTTTTTACTCCTGGTGCTTCTCCTTTTCAGGTATAAACACATGTGCAAACTTAAATATTAACATCTCAATAATACCAAGCTGTTCACAGGAAAAGCACATGGTCTCATACAACTGAATTTCAATACCAACACACTAAGATATAAGGAATAAAACTCAACTTATCAAGATGAAAAGTTTAAATTTACTCCAGGTGTTCAAATTAATGTTGCAAATTCTAAAGATCAATCCCATAATGGGATAAAAATTTTTTTTTATTCAGTTTTGAAAAGTGATATTCCTGTCCAAAGGATCTTCAAGTGAACTTCAGCAGTATTTCGTATTTACACATCCCAAACGTACATATTTTCTCCTGGGTTTATGAGAAATCAACACATCATGGGTCGCAGAGCAGTAACCTTAACATCCTAAAGCTGTCTTAACATCCATCTAAGATGAGCCACTTAAAACACATTAGAAGTCAAGTCATAATCAAATTCCCACAAGACCTGGAATACTGACTTACTGAAATCAATGGACTCTATTTCTCTGATCCTAAACCATAGTATTCTAATAATTTTGTGAAATTACCTTTAGGCATAGCTGAAACAAAACGTTTTCTCCACCAAGGTTTGTTTCTGTCTGACTTCTCATCATCACTATCTTTTCGTTCTTCAGTCTGCAGAAAGATTTTTGCATTTTATTTGCAATCTAGATAGGTATAAAATGTTTTCAAAATATCTATGAAATATTTAAAAAATCCCTGGGATGGTTCACTAGAAAAATCACTGCAGACTCTACCTTATGTATAAAATTGCATTGACTACAAAGGTACGAAGTTTTATACATATTTTGGGATTCCATGGGGAAAGGAAAGGGAAGTGGATATGATGGGGAAAGCACCAGAATAGGAGTAAGGAGATATGGGTTCTGGTCCCCTCTCTATCATTAACGCATAGTATAATCTTGGGAGAGCTACTTTGCCTCCATTTAAACCTCAGATTCTTTATCTAAAAAGTTAGCTAAAATTAATTCCTCTGTATACCTCATGGAATAGGAAAGTGTTTTGAGAAAAATTTTAAATCATTTTTTTAAAAAAAGTTCAAAATACAAATTTAATGTACTATCATTAATAAGAGCTGAATTTTGCATCCACAGTCTGAGGATCAGATTTTGGAAAGGATCAAAGCCAAACACGTCCCGTGAGAGTTCTGTCCATAGAACCTCACAGGGGATGTGAACTGAAGTGTGGAGGAGCTATAGTCTGCAGGAGCAGCACCAGGAGAGTTCATGCTAAGAAAATCATGACTTTCAAAAAAGGCACATACTTACTTGTGGACATCTTATACCCTCTACTAGATTTTAAGCTTCTTGAGGAACAAACAGTGTCTTACTTCATCTCTACATGTTAGCACTTAGTATGTTATTTCATAAATATTTACTGAATTGACTTGTGGAATTTCTACCACTTCAAAAAAACAAACTGCCTAGGGATCCTGGGTGTCAGGGTATTTAGCATAATAAGGAAAAGTTTCACTAGATCAATGGTTCTCAAAGCGTGATCCACCAACCCTTGGGTGTCTCCATAGTTAAAACTATTTCCATAATAATACTAAGATGTTATTGGCTGATTAAAACACTCTTCACTTTTCCAACTTTGTACCTATATGAAGCCAGATTTTCTTTATATACTTCAACCAAAACAAAATATTACAATAAATTGAATGAAGAAGCAGATATAAAAATCTGGTTGTCTTCTATTGAGCCAGATATTAAAGGGATTTGCAAAAACATGTAAAACAATGCCATTCTTCTACTTTTTGTTTCGGAAAAGTTATTTTTCACAAAAAGTTATTTGTTCACATGTAATAGATTTATTATTTAAATGAATAAGTATTTTAAAATTTTATCAGTTTTAATTTCAAATACAGTAAATATCAATAGACATAATCCACACAAGCAGTGGGTTATAGACTCTACTACACAGCTCTTTGGGGTCCTTAATTTTTAAGTCTAAAGGAGTCATCAGACCAAAAAGCTTGAGAACTACTATCCCAGGTCATCAAATTAGACTTATTTACAGATATTCCCACCTCTTTGGTCAATGGACTCCATGTCAGTTTGAGAGGCCAACAGTACTAGCTGAGGTCATTCAAACCAACAGTTAACAAAATATTGCTCTACTAAATCTGGGGCTCCTCACCTCTCCTCTCAAGGAATCTTTACTAGGAGATGAAGATGATGATGGAGGTGCAGCCACTAAAGGAGATCCAATGGCAGTTGAAGGAAGCAGTTCTCTCTCTTCATTCCCAGGACGCCGATTCCAACTAGGATCACTCATGGGTCTCCGGGCCGAAGATACAATATCAGAACTCCTGCTGCGGACTAATCGCTCAGGATAGGAATGTCTCTGCTTGAATGCTTCTGCATCCGTTGGAATCAACACATGAGAGCCAAATCCTGGTAGCCTGGCTTCATTCCCTCCCATAGCTCCTTCCAGGATTGGAGGATCTGGTGGTGGGTGTGATGGTCTAGCATAGTGAACTTTTGGTCTTACTACAGCAGAAGCTCCTTGGATAAAGAAAAATTTCCCAAGATACAAATAATATAACAAAGGCTTTAAATTACACGATGAATTTTTTCTTTGGTTACAAATAACCTTAAAAGTCAAGGAACCCAGCAAAATTATAATAATCAAATTTGGCCCCAAAGAAGATACATGACAGGGTAGCTCTTTCAACTTCTCTGCAGGAGTGAGGGACTGAAGAAAGATGTGGAAAACTACATATAATTTTAAGATTTTTTTCAGTATGTCAGATATACTAAATTAGTTTTTTGTCTCTTCTTTCTCTCCCTTTGGTATAGAAGATGACTTTTTAGGTCTAGAAGGACAATGGTGTAGGGATACATTGGGAAATATAAGTGATATAAAAACAAAAGATAGCAATAAAAAAATTTTAGGTTAAAGATGCATATTTATTTTCTTCTTCATAATCATTTCAATCCTGTATTAAAGTTCTCTTTGAATGCTTCACAGTAATGAGTGAAGTTCCCTGGGTTCTTCCAGCAGAGCACCATCTCTCACAGGATCTATGTAGTAGGAAAGACTTCAAATACAGGCCTAATACTGTACTATGTGTCTACTGTCTGAGGACCAAACTAGCTAAGTTCTGAAAGGCTCAGCACCAGAAAATAAGAAACCAAGTATTTAATTTCTTTATCAGCTGTTGCCAGACACCAATGAACAATGAACTCTAAAGAGCTGAAGAAATAATTTCAATAACTTACCTTCATGTGAAGCCAATGGGTCAAACATTGCAAGCAAAGACTCTGATTGAGAGGGAGGAGAAGTCAGCTGGTGGGCTCCTGAAACACAATATGAAACTGAGTCAAAAATAAACATATTTTAGCACTTTCAGTTCCCCACTTGCTCAGACAAATATTTATTTACTTTCTGAGTACACTTCAAAGATCCAAAAAATTTCATAAACAATCAATACTGGAGAAATACTCTCACCAGCACAGTCTTATAGGAAAATTCAAATACATCTATGCTTTGACACTTTACTTTGCAGGAAAATTCTACCAAGCTATGAATGTTCAAGTGAGATACTGTCTGAGGGTCAGCTTCTAGTTAAAACCAGAGGAGTTCATCTCATGAGTTCCTAGGTAATAAATTATTTTACCCACTCCAATTGAAAAAAAAACAATAAAAAATAGACAAATATACATATGTATTCCTTCCCCTCTGCCTACTTCCACAATAACAACAGAAGAATGGTAGAAAGGTCCTAAGAACTACACATAATAAGATAGTTTTAAGGCCACCTATCAACATGTTAGTGTTATCAATGGTCTCCAAAACTAGAGGAAGACAGGCCAGGTAGAATGTGGTCAAGTTCTATAGCGAGTCTGTCATCAGATTAGGCAGATTAAAGGCACAAAAGCTGAACATGTCATGCCATAAAACAAAATGTGATGACCAGAAATATAACACACACAACAGAGGAAAAGTTAATAATGACTTGGCCACATATAAGTATGAATAATGTGAAAAGGAAATGTGGGAGGTAAAAAGGGAAAATCTCCAGACATATCAAATAAATCAGTTGCTGTAATTCAAATAATTTTATTCTAAAAGTGGTATCATCTTTCTACATGTATCTATTTTCATGAATTACTGCTGTTTTATTTTAAAATGTAAAAGGAAGAATAAAATACTTTTTCATTTTCAATGCTGAGAAGTAGCATAAATGATATTATTGAGATATATAACTGGAAAAGGAAATGTTCGAATTGATCTGATTCTATGAATTTATATTCTTTATGAAACTGCAAAAAGCTACTATCTACGATGTAACTTTAAAAGTCAGAATTGAAAGCATATAGCTCTTGAAAACAATCCAGCTGCCAAGCATGATGTGGCACCTCTGTGATCCTGGCTACTACAGAGGCTGGAGCTAGTGGATCACTTAAGCTTTGGAATTCTGAGCTTCAGTGGGCTAAGTCACATGGGTGTCCATACTATGTTCAACACCAATATGAGGAGCCCTTTAGATTTAGATTTGGAGGTGGCAGGAAGAAACTAGGCTGCCTAAGGAAGGGTAAACTGGCCCAGGTGGGAAAATAGAACAGGTCAAAGCTCCCATGCAGTGCAGCAAAGTGCCTGGACCTATGAAAGACCACCCTGTGTGGCCACTCTGCACCTAGCCTAGTGAAAGAAAAAACATAATCTTAAAAAAGAAAAAATAAAATAGTCTGGCTATAAGGTATGTACTCCAATTAAAAAAAAAAGGAAGATAAATGTAAACAAAAATATTTTTAACAGCTCTTTTTGTGATAGCAAAGAACTAGAAACTAAGAGAGTGGGAATGGGTGAATAAGTAATGGGATACAAACGTGATGGATTACGCCATAAGATGAAAGGGACTATTTCAGAGAAACCTGACAAGACTTGTAAAATAAACCGACACAGAGTGAAATGAGCAGAACCAGAACAATTTATACAATAACAAGAAAACTGTGAAGACCAATAACTTTGCAAGACTAAAAAACTCTTGTTTAATACAATAAACAAGGGGCAGCTAGGTGGTGCAGTAGATAGAGCTCAGACTATGGAGGCAATAGGACCTGAGTTCAAATCCAACCTCAGACATTTGACACTTACTAGCTATGTGACTCTGAGCAAGTCACTTAACTCTGACTGCCTCACCCAAAAAAAGCCAAAAAGAGCCAAAAAAAAAAAATAAAAAAAATAAAACCATGATTCCAGGGGACAAACACCCATGAGAGAGGATGGATTTATGCATATATGCATATATACATACATACAGGCATACACAGACACATATATTATACAGAGAGGTTTATATAAATATATATGTTTATATATGTACACACACATTTTTAACATGGCCAATGCAAGAATCTGTTTTGCTTGACTAAACATTTAATCAATATTAAATTTGTTAAAAGGACTTCTTTCTTTTTTTTTTAAAAGGGCAGTAAGAAGAAAAAAGTAATCTTTATTAGATGAAAAAAATTTTAAATGGTATTCTCACTGACATAATCAAAAATTTATCATTGGCTAGCACAAAGCTTATAACCGAAATTTTGTATGGACAAAACTAACTAAAATGTTTTGAGGACAACTTCTTTGTTATAAAATGTACATATCAATGTACTATTAATAGATATCACACATCACCACTGTCATGAATATAAAATTCTTTAAGTCTACAGATATATGGTTTTCAAATCAATTAGCCTCCTAACTGAAAAAAAGGTGACACCTCTGAACTAAAAAAGACAAAAGAAAATGCCTCCAGAACACTAGGTAGATCCCCTATGGAGTATTTGTGGGAAAATTCAAATAAAAGTCAAACAGAATTAGAAATCAGAGAGAAGCTGTTGTGCTGGTCAAGATAAAAAAGCCACACCAATGAAATTGTGTCTCTTTCACAGAATCAGGTATCTCTAGGTAACAAAGTCATGAAATGATGGTGAGAATAAAATTAAATAATGACATATCTGAGGCACCTGGGACAAGAGGTAAATTTATTTGCACACCTCACATACATTGGTCTTTCTTACCATGGACAACTTCATCCATATCTGGACTGGTGACTGAATCTTTGCCACCAAAGTCAGAACTACATTCAGATCTAAGGTCCTCAATCTTATTAGGAATATCCTCAGAGGTTGCACTGATGCCTTACAGAAGAAAAATACACACAAAAAACACAAGAAAATTATTAGAAAAGCCTTTAAATATTAACAAATTCTTTGTGTGCTGGCTAGATCTTATTAGTACCATTGCTTTTATATTTAGGCTTACATGTAGTGAAACTGACTTATACGACACAAAGAACTAACCTGTAAAGGCAGAATATAATAGCAGGCTACTGGGTATTTAGAATAATACCATAATAATAAAAACAACAACAATAATAATAATATGATACCTGACATTTGTATCTTTCTTAATCATTACAAAACATTTTACATTGATTCTCATTTACATTGTA
The DNA here is from genome assembly GCF_900497805.2 of Vombatus ursinus. Classification (NCBI taxonomy): domain Eukaryota; kingdom Metazoa; phylum Chordata; class Mammalia; order Diprotodontia; family Vombatidae; genus Vombatus; species Vombatus ursinus. The sequence continues at coordinate 47,673,161 of NW_020954564.1, read as the reverse complement.
CCTTGTGTGTACCTGAATTATTTCATGTGATCACAATTCACAATACAATGTAATTTCCTCACTGTAACCCCAATAAGTAAGTAGTGCAATTACCATCATCTTTATTTTACTGATGAAAAAACTGAGACACAGAAAGATTAAATGGCCTGTCTGAGTCTACAGTCAGAAGTAGCAGAGTCTGAATCTGAACTTCAGTCTTCTGATTCCCAGACTAGTGATCCTTTCACTCTATTACACTGTCACTCATTAACCACCAAAGGACAAGGAAACACAAATATCAAGTTCAAAATTAAATGGAAAACTCATTGATTTAGACAGTGAAACCAGGCCACAGCCTGTAGGACCCCTTTAAAATCAGTTTTAATTTAAAAAAGGGAAATTTTCCTGATGCAACCCGTAAGTTAAAATGTCAGGGTGACATCAACAGAAAACTTACTGAAATTAAAAAAAAAACCTTAAAATACTTCTTCCATAAAACAAGATAGAAATACCTGAGACAACACTGAGGCCTGGAGTGCTGGGGCGGGAACTGACTTCCCGGACATCTGTATCATCAGATGTGCTGCCCAGTCCAGAACAGCTCTCCAGCTCTTGTAATCTCTCTTCCTGTTTGAGGTCTGGGGCTTCTGGATGGAAAACAGCATGTGCTCATATTAGTGCTTTAGTCAGTTCCTCCTGCCTTCAATTTCTATAACCCATATACAAAAAAGCCCACCTGAGGATTAATAAAACCAGTGTAAATAGATTTCTATATCTAGGCCAGTTATTTCAATTGCTTAGACCACTGTGTTAATGAAGCCAAGGTTAAAGATTCCAATCTTTTACAGGTCGGTTAATTGTGCACAGATGAAAACTGTTTCAAGACAATAGACTATGTCCCCAATTCCAACCAGTCATATAAAAACCATGTACTGGTACATGTACATGGAAGTTTGGACCAGGGTATGTGGATAACAGGGAGCAAACACATCATCACTAGTAAGCAATAATAAATCAAACTTCAATAGTACTGAAGGTCTACAAAATGCTTTCTTCACAATTACTCTATAAGAGAGGCAGTGCAAATACTTTTATCTCCATTAGACAGATAAGGAAACAGGCCCAGAGAAACTAAGTGACTTCCAATAGTCACATACATTGTAAACTTGAGAGCCAAGATCTGAACTCAGGTCTTATGAGCCCAAGTCCAGGGCTCTCTCCACTAAAACATATTGTCTTTAGAAAAACAACTCAGCATATGTCACTATAGTCAATTAGTAGCATAACCTACTTATAAAAATGACACTGGTATATCTGAATTTCTGAAAAGTATTCCAAAATATTCACATTTCAAAAAAAAAATCAATTGTCCCTTAATTAAAGGAATCAGGCCAAACTTTGGGTGAATGCAGTTTTACTTAATATTGTGATAACTGTCCTCTAATAAGAGACACAAGACATTCTGTAAGCGTAAAAAGGAAAATGTGATTCAATATGTAAACTAAAGTACTACATATGGATATACAATAATCCCGCATAAAAGAATTTCTGGAGGCCTATTGTTCAATTTCAAACTTTTTACAAAATGTAGGGGGGGTAACTCTTCCACTGACACAAACCTAGCCATGACTGCAGGGCACTGTCCTACTTAGCATCAGAAAGGCACTGCTAATCCTGTGCTGCATTTATGACGCTAGATTGAAAGACAGAAAAGTAATTCTCCCATCTTGAGTGATCCTAATAATAGTAATTGCTTTTTAAAAATCCAGAATTTAATCATTTAGGAAAAAAAAGCCTGCCCATGATTATTCAAAAGTTCCCAAAGAGTTCAAAATCTCAGATTAAGAACTGGGGGTCCTTTAGAGATCATCTTGTCCAAACCCCACATTTATGTTAAAGAAAAGAGATGCCAGAGAGCAGAGGGAATTGTCCAAGATCATACACCTAATAAATTACAAAATTGGGACTTGAACTTCAAGGCCTTCTGACTCCAATTCCAAGGTTCTCTATGTCATATTAATGGACAGAAAATGTCACAAGTGAAAATAGTTTGCTACCGTGATGAGAATATCCAGTTGTCCATCCCCTCTTTTTACTTTGCTTTATATTCAAGGCTATCCACAATCTAGTACCACCTGTCCTACCCAGCCTAATAACATATCACTCCACACTTAGGTCTGTGGAAGTGCACATGTGAGACATATGCACATATGCAAGATGTTCCTTCCAGGTAAACTAGACTAGTGTTTGCTTTCCCTCCTCTGTGCATTTGCTTATACTTTTCTCAATGCTTGGCATGCCTTCACTTTCCCTCTTTACCTCTCATATGTCTAATCACACTTTAAAACTTGAATAAGAATGCCACCTCTGCCAGGAAGAATCTTCCCTATTAATAAAATGTTCTTTCCCCTGGGATCTCACATAACACTTTGTTTTGTACCTCTCCAATACACTTAACTCTTAATAATTCAATGCACATTAAGTGTCCAATATGTGCAAAATATTATATGCTAGATGGAGAGAATAAAAAGGCAAAAATAAAACAATCCCTTCCCTCAAGGAACTGACGTTCTACTGGGAGGAAACAATTTGTACAAAGATAAATCAATACAAGTAAATACAATGCAGGCTGGGAGAAAAGGACAACAATGACTGGAGAAATAAGGAAAGGCCTCATGTAGAAGGGGGTACTCAAGCTGAATCTTGAAAGGAGCAATGTAATATATATGATGGGGGATTTTATCCCCCTACAAATAACTAGTGAGTTCCATGAAAAAAGGAACCATATCTAACCCAACTTTCAATCTACCCACTGCCAAGCAGAGTACATTGCACACAGCGGTTGATTGATAAATGTTTGTTAAATAAATGTACATTCAACCCATGTATTTAAGTAAATTGATTGCTTCTGTGCAAAGGAAAAAAAAAGAAAATGAGGACAGGATACTAACCTGAGTCACTTGGTAATACCTCTACACTCCAAGCTTCGCTGGTTGTTTCTGATATGGTAGAACCAGTGCAGGGGTCAAGAAGCACTGACCCTGAACCTGGCAGACACAGCAAACTGCCTAACATGTTCTCTGCTGCCGCACCTGTACAACCAGTGGAGCAAAGGGTTAACAAAGGTCTGGACGGAAAAAGCAGAGACAAAAGGAGAAAGACCCAACACGAGCCTTACAAAATTCTTGAGCCTATACTCAAGGGACTAAAAGAAAAGAAAGAATGCTTTGAACCATAATCACCACCAAAAGCAAGAGTCTGCTACTATAAATCATGGCAACACTCAAATTCCATGGACTGCTTTCCTATTTTTCCATACTTTTCTCTCCATGAAGTGAACACACATCATTCAAGTCATTGTAGTCAGCTGCCAATATTACTGATTCAGCTACGATGCTCCGCTTGCAACGTCTCTCTCCTCCAACATACACTCCTCCACAGATAACAAAAGCACTGCAGAGACTCCAAAAGTTCAAACTAAGAGACTCAACCTCAAAGGAACACATTGGCCAAATAAGCTTTCTTCTGGCACCTTAGCGAACCATGGAGTACACAGAGCGATAAAATGTATTTGCAGTAGAATACACACCTCCTCTACAGCAGTCATTCAACTGCAAATATAGCTTATTGCTTCATATATTCCAATGCCAGGAATAATACTCCTTTGGCATCTAGAACAGAGTAATGCAAGACTAATTAAGAAATCTATTTACACTATTTAAGAATACATGTAAAAAGACTCAACATTACTGAATGGCTCTATTAAAACATACAACTAAAAGAAGTTCCATGATTTTCAACTTAGTGTAATGAAAGAATTGTTCTAACTTTGGTTCATTTGGGAAGAAAAAACTTTACCATTTTTAATATGTGGCACTGATACATTAATACATCAGCATTGATCCAAAGATAAAAAAATTATTTTCTAAGAATAGAGAGAACACCTTTTCAAGCTGAATAACACTTTCAAAGGTGAATAAATTCTTTCTGAGATCCTCCATGCTGCAAAGTGCACTGAAATTTACATACTCAGAAAGAGTTAATTCACATCTCAATGATCTGAAGTTTACTCTTGGGGAGGAATTTACTAAAAACAGATGCCAGTTCCTAAAAATAAGAGGAAACTATAAAGTAATTCAGGAAAGTGGTTATTCTCTTTCAGGATAAAGTGCAGGAAGGGAGAACCTTGCCTATGTTTAAATAAATAAAAACTGTAGAAGAAAATGATTCATTTCAATATTAGGTTTGCATACAAGAAAACAATGCCAACTTTACCCCTAAAATGTGATACTTGTTAGAGCATAACAATGAGGGAACAACTACATAAACATCAATAGAGAGCTTACCATACACCCTTATCAGTTACCTGCAATCTCCTGTAATCGATCTTCATCAATGTTGGGATCAAAATCACTGCCCAAGACATCTGTGCTCCAGGTCTCACTCACTGTTTCTGAAATATCCCGATCATCGGTTAGCCCCATCATATCACGAATTTCAAATTTCCGCAGTTTATCATCAAGGTTATCCTGTGTCGTAGCTGTCAAAAACAATGAGAACCCCTCTTTATTATAAAATAGGTATCCATTTGGCTATGGCCAACTTAAAAGAATCTTTCTCTGAGTTACAAGTTAGAAATGTTTTTTCATTTATTCTGAACATTTTTAATTCATGAAAAATCCATTCTTCTCAGTAAGGTGAGACTACAAATTTTACTTACTGAAGAAACTGAGTGCATGCAAAAGAAGCATATAGCCAAAGGGGAAATTAAGTTTAATAGTTACCATATAGAAATTTTTTTAAAACTAAAATCGACATATATTTATTTATTAACTGCTATATGCAAATCAATGAAGGTCTCAGAGAGAATCAGAATGTGACACACTGAAAATCAAAAATATAATTTGATTGAATAAGTAATTATTAAGTATCTATATTGTAAAAGGGCTGTTGGAGGATAGAAAACAAATATGTAACATGGTCCCTGACCTCCAAAAGCTTAAAGCTGTTTTTTATACTTTGCAGTTGTTTTTATCTATTTCTCACCTTGTTCATGTTCCAAAAGCTGTAGAGCTTCAACTCCATTACTCCCAGAAGGCCCTGCTCCAAGTTCTGATACAGACTCTCCTTCCAGGTCCAGAGAAGATACCGAATTAGAACGATTTGAAGGACCTACAGAAATTTTTTTTCTGTTAGTGACTGTCTTTAAGCAAGACACATTGCTGAGCCACATGCAAATTTTCATGCTTTGATAAGTGATTAAAAACTGTTAAGATACTGCTCTGAGAATTAAATTTAAATATTGAATCTGCAATCTCAAAATTCTTCAGGGTAGCAGTCTTTTTTCTGATTCATAGAATGACCAAAACTCCCACTTTGAGAATTAACCATTCAATTTTTTCATTCATATTTCTGTTGTATGCTCCTGGATCAATGAGGTGTGTGAATGGTGCAGCACAACCTATCACTCTTTAATCACTTATATGCTAAATGTGGTGGACAGTACAAGCCTGGCAAGAACAACTGTGAGCAGTTTGTCACCTAGAGTTACAATGACTTAGCTCTACTTTAGAAAATACGTAAAAGCAAATTTGGAAGAAAAATGACATAAAATTTAAAACTATAAATGCTACTGAAACAAAATGCTGGTTTATTTGTTCATTCTAGTTAGACATGCATTATTTATGTACCTCTAAAGGAGCCATAGAGTCTAAAAGGCAAATACGTGGATGGCCATTAACAGGAAATACACAAAACTGCCAAAGACTGGCCACAAGAATATTCAGATTTTAATGAAGCAAACTTACTTCTCTTTTTTCCTCATTTCAACTTTTTAACAATCTCTTGCATATCAAATTTCAAGTATTTATCTTTATAACCAACTGTAGCACACTTACTAAAAGGCAAAGATGGCATAAGCATCCTTCTTAATAAAGCTCCTTTAAAGAAAACTACAAAATCTACTTGAATCACAATTCCTGGAATAAAGTAACCCTTCACCTTCAGATATTCCTTCCAGATTATCACTGCAGAGGGAAAAGCGCAAGGTTTTATCAGGTTTACCGTGGAGTTTGGTTTCATCAACAGGGACATCTCCTTGTCCTCCATCTGAAAGCTGCATGTTTAAGACCTAAGAGATAAAGTCATTCTGGTATTGATATTATAACAAGTGAAAATGAGATGGAATTTTTAACAAACAACAACAACCACCTCACACTTCTATAGTACTTTAAGGTTTACACTTTATTCTAATCAACCCTGAAAGGTAGACAGCACAGTAATTCTACCTATCTACACTACGGATGAAGAAACTAAGCTCACAGAGATAAAAAAAGGTTCAAGAGTCACACAATAATAATAATAATAAATAATAAGCATCAGAGCCAGGATTCCTATTATTATTAAGCTTTAAGCTGAAGGGACTATCTAATACAACCCCTCCTTATAACAGACCAGGACACTGAGGGGAAAAGTGACTTGCCTGTGGTCACATGGATAGTAGGTAGCAAAGCCAACATTCAAGCACAAGTCTTCTAACTCACAATCCTGTATTCTTTCTATTATACTGCAGGTCACAGTCTCCTAACATCAAGTTTAGCCCTCTTTCTACTATACAGTGATAGCACTATTTTAAGGTTTTTTTCCTTTTTCTTTCTTTTTTTTTTTTTTGGTCTAGGCAATGGATTTAAGTGACTTGCCCAGGGTCACACAGCTAGTAAGTGTAAAATATCTGGTCTGAGGCCGAATTTGAACTCAGGTCCTCCTGAATCCAGGGCTGGTGCTCTACCCACTGTACCACCTAGCTGCCCCTAAGGTTTTTTTCTTAATTAGAGAAATCAATTTTCAAGAGTCTTTTGGTACTACATAATTTTAATACTATTAGTATTTTAGTACTAATAAACTTATTATTTTATGACCACTTTCAGCTATTAGAATCTCTAAGGCAGGAAATGAAACCCTATCTTATAACTTCCCTAACAATTTTCCTTAGAAATGAACATCAACAGAAAGGCTGGGCTCCATGACACATCCCTGAAGTACTACTTCTAGGAAGGCTGAGAGGCCTGACTCCAGGGATTCTGAGCTGCTGCAGCAAGGTTAAAGTCTACTGGGTGTCCTCACTAAATCTGGTACCAAAGTGTGAGACTCTAGAAGCAAATGGCCACCAGGTTTGACTGAAGAGGGACGATTTGGCCCAGGTCAGAAAAATGGAGCGTTTAATTAAAGCCTCTGTGATGATCAGTATTAGGCCCAGAAGGGGCCACTGCACTTCCAATCTAAGCAATCTAGATAGTTGTTATTGTTCAGTTGTTTCAGTTAAGTATGACTCTTGATGACCCCATTTGGGGTTTTCTTGGCAAAGATAATGGAGTTGTTTGTTATTTCCTTCTCCAGATTATTTACTGATGAGGAATTGAGGAAAACAGGAATAAGTGACTTGTCCAGGGTCACACAGCTAAAAAGTATCTTAGGCCAGATTTGAATTCAGGAAGAGGGATCTTCCTGACTATAGGCCCAGAACTCTATCCACTGCCCCCCCTAGCTACTGGAACTAGGGAGACCCAGTGTCAAGTTGGATAAATAAGTACAGATAGCTCATTTTATGTAAACTCATATTACGCAAATTCAATTTTACAAAAAGAATTCTGAAAGGTATGGGAAGATCAAACAGAAACATGTATGAAGAGACTTTGGAAAAAAGCACGGATTTGACAAAGATAAAACATTCAAGGAAGTTAGTAACAAGATTATAAAATTAGCATAAAAACTGGAGCTAGAAGTAAATGAGAATGATGTGGAAGAGTTGATTCAGTCTCATGAAGAACTGTCAAATGGTGATCAATTGAGCTCCTAGCTACGAAGATTACAGAAAAAGAAAGGGAAGTTATGGAACCTGAGGTTAAAAAAAAAAAAAAGGCTCACAAAAAAATAGGTGGCAGAAATATTTCATTATTTGATTTATTTTTTTTCTTGTATTAAAATGATGGATCCCAAACACTTCAAGATTTTCAAAAGTTAAAAGACTAGTTAAGGATAATATTGCTTGCTATTGTCAGATATACAAGGAAAAAAAAAAAGAGAGAGCCCCTGTCCAAATATCTCTCAATAGTTTCATAAAAAAAATTGCACAGCCAGTGGACAAAGGCTAGGCACAGTGGGTGGGGACGAAGCAACATAGCACACACCTGTGTTAATTTTACTGTGCTATACTGTGCATACTTTATAATTAACTTTACCTTTCATTTCATAATCCTGTCTATTATCATGGTACGGTAATATGTCTGCATTTTAGTACACTTTGTGACTTCCATAAAGGTATTATGTTGGTGTATGCCTTTGTTATATAGGCTAAATAAAGTGGGTGAGTAGGGGCACTTGCATTACATCAAAATCACTTTATATAGAGGTCTGCTGAATGGTCCACTTATGTTAAGAGAGATCTGTCTGTGAAATAAAACTGTAAACAGGAAAGATTATATTTAAGCAAATTATTTTTCTGTGATTCTCTTTTTAAAAAGAATTGTTGAGATATCATAAAATTTTTCAAATTTTTCCTTGGAAACAGAAAGCACTGTAATTTAGTGTGAGTTGAGCTTGCACTTAACTTTACAGGATCTGGTCACATATGAAGGCTCAATATTGCTGCTAACCCCAGCTCTTAATCTCTCAGTGTTAATCAATATGCATTTTACAATGTCTTGTATTTGTAAAGCACTTTCAAAATATTTTTATTAGTTCTCACCACAGTCCTCCTGACTCATCTTTGAATGAGATGTCCAATTTTTTAAAAGATTAAATGACCTATTCAAAGTCAACCAGCACATTAGAGGCACACCAGGAATCTGAACCTTAAATATCTTATTTTCCAGGCAAATGTTGGAAATATGTAGGAGAAAGGATATCACTTTACCCCATAAACATAAGAAATTTCAATCCATAGAAAGGTCATTTTAACATCTATATTTAAATAACTAATTGTTAATAGTTTAAGCACCAGCACATTATAATGTCAAATATAGTATAAACAATTACACTGTACAAATTTTTTAAAAATCTACTTGAAAATATATTTATCCATACAAACTAAGTTGTGCAGTAAAAGTTCATGTTGCTACAATACTTTAAGGTTTATGAAGAGCTTTCCTTACAACAACCCTACTGGGTGGCAATGTATAAATCACTGTCCTCATTTCAGAAATAGCGAAACTAGGGCTCAGAGAAAACCACGGAGCTGGAGAGACCTCCAACTTCCACATCCAAAAGGCCCTGCTTGAAAACTCACAGGAATAAAAAGCTGCTACTGCTCTCAACGTGACCCTTCCACTTCTTTTGCTGTTGTTCCATTGTTTTTCAGTTGTGTCCAGCTCTTTGTGACTCTATTTGGGTTTTTCTTGGCAGAGATACTGGAGTAGTTTGCCATTTCCTTCTCCAGCTCATTTTACAGATGAGGAAACTGAGGCAAACAGGGTTAAGTGACTGCCTAGAGTCACACAGCTAGTAAGTGTCTGAGACCAGATTTGAACTCAGGAAGATGAGTCTTCCTAACTGCAAGCCCAACACTCTATCCATTGTACCATAGTCATTCTACTAACTAGAGTCAAAATGTAAGATCTGCCTCAATTTATGCTATACTAGGTTCTAGAAGGTCATACCAGTGGACAGTAAGTTCAGGCATGCCCTATATTATGTTGTAACAGTTTCATAAATGCCTGGAGACAGATCACATGTCTGCCTACAGATAAACCCAGTCAGTTACACAACTACAAAAATCACAAATCTTTTTTAAGAATAATAAATTCTTAATAAAAATTCATGAATAATATGCTTTACCTGCAAAAAAAGAATAATGCCTCTTGCCTATCTGTTCAAGTGCTCACAGAAGCTTGAAAAGGACACCAGACATTCAGAGTAACTTCAAAAGATGCGGTTGGTATAATGGAAAGAACCTTAGTCTTGAATCACAGAAGCTTGTCCCACACCACAAAGCCAGTAAGTCACAGTTATGACTCAAACTCAAACTTGGGCCTTCACATTGCTAACATCAGTACTTTTACTTGCTATATTTACAAAGCATCCTGAATTGTCAAAACCATCAAAGAAAGATCCTTATAATAAATAACTTCATGAAGAAAGTTCCTCCTAAGGAAAACAGATGTGGAAAGAAAGAATATAAAACAATTACACATCACAGTGAAAAGAGTAATGAATTTGGGGTTAGAAAATCTGTTTCAATTTCTACCTTTAACACTAAGTGACCACGGGCAAGTCATTTTACCTAAGAACTTCAGTATTTTCAGTAAAAAGTGATAATAATCCATGTACTGCTCAGGCTATTTCACAGGATGACTGAAATAAAAGCATTTTGTAAAACCTGAAAGCACTACAGAAACGGGAATTTTTATTACTATAAAACTGAGGACTATATCTAACATTCAGCAAAACAGCCATACCTCATTTTCTGACATCATGCCTGGAGTAAGCTGGGGGCCTGTCCCCAAAGAAATGACCAACACTTCTTCTGGCTGCACTTCCTGAATCGTCTCTTGGGATAATCCATCATGGTCTGGGTGCTGGTCAATTAGCATATTGGTACGACTTCTGCTCCGAGTTGCTAATAAAAAATTTCAGATACAACTTTTGAGGAAATTTTTTAAATGACCCATAAATGGCTCACAGATGAGGGAAAACTTAAAAATAACATAAAAGGCTCACAAATAAAAAGTCAAAATAAACTTAACACAGAATGCTTGCACATGCACAAAAAAAAGAGTGGACAAAATACAGAATATATTTATGGACGACATAAAAGTAGGACTACCCTGCTAATCTACCATAACATTACTGACTCCTTTTTCAAGAGTTCAACTATAAATTTCTAACTATACAAAATGGAATTCAAAATTAAACATCCCAGTACAAAAGACAGAAATACTATGTTAACTAGCATGCCTAAAATAAATATGAAATATGATCTTCCTCCCTCATCTCTCACAAGGCACTCAGTCAAATATTACTACATAGTACAATTATTTCCACAATATGTCTTAGCCTCCTATGACAGCACAAGCTGTGTGACAGCAAGGCCCAAAATAACACCAGGAAATATTATAGTATGATGGAAGGAGTTTTGGACTTGAATTCAGAGAATGTAGATTAAGATGCCAAGTCTGCTACTTTCCACCTAGGTAATCTGTGTACAGTCAGTCATTTTCCCTCTTTGAGCCTTAGTTTCTGTTATCTATAAAGCAAAGGAGTTGGACTAGATGATCTCTAAGTTACACTGAAGTCTCAAACTATCACTATGTCTTATTTAAATTCTGTATTCTCCTTACATCAAGCATAGAATTCTGAACACAGTAGGTGATCAATAAACGTTTGTTAACCTGAAATGAGTAGATTTGTTTCACAGCCAATGTGCATATGGGGTAGTAATAAAAGCACCCTCTCATCAGGTCTTATTTCCTAAAATATGAACATTAGCTTCCTGTAGAAACTGATGAATAAATAATTCCGTTTTTACAATGTACAGAGCACTGTATGCTAGGCTAGGAGAGACAGAAAGATTAGATGCAGTCGTGAAGCTCAGACTTTAGGAGAAGGATAAGACACAAATAAAGGTAATGATAATACACAATAGTCCATGGTAACTAAGAGACTGCTGTTGAGGATATGAAGGGGAAGATCATTAACTAGGCTCTATTACACAAATGAGATAAACTTTAGGTTAAATAGTATTGTGGAGAAAGAGCATTAGAACTGGAGTCAGAACAAGGTTCATGTCCTAGCTCCATCCCGTTAGGACTGTGGCCATGGGCGAGTAACTTTAAAATTCAGTATTCTTATCAGTAAAATGGAAATAACAATCATGTACTACTCCCAAGAGCTACTGTGAGAAGATCACACTGTAAATTATAAATAAGGCATTACAGAAACAGTAACTATTCGAACTATTTTTTCAAATTCAAATTTAATAAGAATTTGTTAAGTGACTACTGGGTGCCAACCATATTCAGAGCAACCAAAGATTTGGAAGACAAAAACAAACACAGTCCTTGCCCTCAGCAAGCAGTGAATATTCTGCTGATGGGAAATAGCATGTACACAGATAAGTAAATAAAAAATATAAGCAAAATCAATACAAAGTATTATCAGGAGGGGTAAGCAGCATCCTAACGAACGAGGGAATCAGGAAAGCCTTTTGTAGGAGGTGGTACATAAGCTGAATCTTGAAGGAAGTTAAGGATTTCAGAGGTCAAGGTGAGGAAGTAGAATATGGAAGAAGATGAACCAGGAACTAGGTCAGTTTTGTGGAAAAGAATTAGAAGTTAGGCTTCCACAGCAGAACAAGGGAATTCTGAGGAGAACTTCCAAGATCTTGTGGATAGTCCCTCAACCAATCAGAAAGTGCCCCAGACATTCTGCAAAACAACTAGTTCTAGGGGCAGCTAGGTGGCATAGTGGATAAAGCACCGGCCCTGGAGTCAGGAGGACCTGAGATCAAATCCAGCCTCAGACCAAACATTTGACATTTACTAGCTGTGTGACCCTTGGCAAGTCATTTATCCCCAATTGCTTTACCAAAAAAAAAAAACAAAACAAAACAAAACAAAACAAACAAAAAAAAAAACAACAACAAACAACTAGTTCCTTAAAAAGAACTCTGGAGGCTAAACCAGTTGTAACCCGCTTACTTAATAATCTTATTGAATACTAAGTGACACAGGGGCAGCTAGGTGGCACAGTGGATAGAGCACCGGCCCTGAAGTCAGGAGGACCTGAGTTCAAATCCGACCTCAGACCAAACACTTGATACATACTAGCTATGTGACCTTGGGCAAGTCATTAAACCCCGATCGCCTCACTTAAAGAAAAAAAAATATTAAGTGACACACCCTGAGGGTGGAGATAGCTGCAATTTTTGAACATGGGACATATGAACTGGGAGGGATTAACATTACAAGGAGGAACATGGGATGGGTGGTTCAAGAAGAATGTAACTCAGTTAAGCTGGTTCAATCCTAGCTCTGATGGGAGGAGCAGGATCATACTAACAGTATAAAAGCTGGCTCTCACTTCTGTATGGTGTGCCTCTTCCACCAGGGGGTGCACACTTCTTGCAAGAACTGTAATAAACAATTCTTTCACTCTGGACTTAGTTTCATTACCGAGCAAGACTCCACTCAGCATTGCAAGTGGGAAAGCAACGGACTGCAAGAGCTTGCCTGGGCTAACTTCCCAACCCTGCTGAGAGGGTTCAAAGGGCTCTATTTCTAACAGTTTGACTGAAATATTTCATGTGTAAGAGGAAGAAATGTGTAAAATCAGCCTGAAAAGAAAGGTTAGAGCCACATGGTAAGGGAGTTTAAACATGAAATAGATGAATTTCTTTTTTGTCCTAGAGTAAATAGGGAAGCACAGAAGCTTCTTGAGCACACCAGAGACATAATTAGACCTATGCTTTAGTAATAAATTTTAGCAGCTGTGAAGTGGATGATGTGAAGAGGGGAAGACACTTAAGGCCAGAGGTTATTGCAACAGTCCATATAAACAGTGATGAGGCCTGAAACAAGACAGTGGCTGTATGAATGGAGGGAAGGGACAGAGGTAAAGGATGTAGTAGAAACAAAATCAAAAGGACTTGGTTACTGATAGGACATAGGAGATGAAAGGGCAAGAAGAATTATGCGTGACTCGAAGGCTGTAAACTTGTATAACAATGGTGGTGCTTAAATAAAGTCAAAAGGAGGGATGAGTTTAGAGTAAGGAAAAATGCTGCTCTGGATATGCTGACTTTTTATATGCCAAGAGACAACCAGGTGGAGATGTCCAACAAGCACAAAGTGACAGAGGGCTAGACTTCAAAAGAAGCCTGAGTATATAGATTTAAAGGTAATTTATGCAGAAATGATAGCTGAATTCATGGGAGTTAGAGACCAAGGAGGAAGAATTTAAAAAGAGGAGAGGATTTCGGAGAGAGCCCTCCTCTGTCCCTCTCTCTTCATAAATTCTCTTGGAGGGCTAATCAAATAGCCTAATGTACAAAAATATAAGCAGGAAATTTTTCTTATGTTTGAATTTAAAGATTGTGCCTTCTTGTCAAATTCAAGCCTTTAAGAAGGATCTGGCTACTATTCCTTTTCCTTTCTCCCTCCTATAAGCCAAAAACTGACTGGCAGCCCATCAAGTAGGCTCCCAGAAGTCAAACCACCATCTATTCTGCTTCTAGAGTTGAAGAATCCAATGGTTCTTTTGAAAATTACTGGTCAATATTATAATGTAATCGTAGAATTTTATGAGTTAAAAGGACCCTCAGAAGTCATCTAGTCCAACCTTTACCACATCATTAACAAATATGGTCACCTATCCTCTGCCTATCTTTGGTGATGTGAAATTCACTGACCTCAAAAGAAGTTTTAGAGGATATCAGATGCCAAACTTATGAACTCTACTCTTCCTAAGATAATGGTCAACCTTCTTTCAGTGAACCATAAAATTAAACATAAGTATTAACTGTAAACAAACAAAAACTCCTCTTCCAATGCCTAATATATAGTACAATGAAACATAGACAATTGGAAAAACAAAGGTTTTCCAATATCCCTTTGATCAAAAGCCACCTTACTTCCAGGATAAGATGGAAGGGAATGGAAATAAAAATAAACTAACTTATTATATTGCCACCTTTTAGAATTAAATATTGACAAAATTAAATACACTCTTTTTTGTCACATGGAAAAGGGATTCTACTGGCTCATCTCCACTCTAAAAAGATGAACTAGTAGCAAAATGCAAGCTGCAGAGAGACAGATTTTTGGCTCCATTTAAAGAACACCTTCCTAACAAAGAGAGCTATTCAAAATCTGAGTGGGCTATCTCTGGAAATAGTGGATTCATTTTCAAGCAAAACTCCAGATGACCTCTTATTAGGAATGTTGTAGAAAAGATTTCTGATTAAGTACAGGTTGAAGTAGATGATCTCTGAGGTCCTTTCCAGCTCTGAAATTCTGTGAAATGCTTTAAGTGTAAAGCTTGATTAAGGGGATAAAAAAAAGCACTTTCTATTTCAAAATTCAGAGTACTTAATTAACAAAGCAAACCCTAATTGTATTTCAATTTACAAGAAAGCATAACACATAGCCTATGTCAACATTCAGTGTACAAGAATATTACAAAAATTGACTTAATTATCTAAGTAAACCCTGTTTCTCTTACATGTACTGTGTCACAATTGATAAATATCATAAGACAGTATCGTATTATTTTATAAGTAAAAGATAAATCTTGACATATTAACAAATAAAAACTTGTACTATAAAAGAAGGCAAATTCTCCTTTGGTTACTTATTTCACAAAGGTGCAAAATAAATACAATGACATAGAAAAAAGAATTCAAATTATATACATTCCTTAGACCACATGTGTGAATTTTAAGGGACAAATGCCCCAAGGACCTTAAAATATCTAAATCTCAAACACCCATTTACACAAAACAAGTAAGACATGCACATGAAGCATAATTTGTGAAATAATTTTTTAAAGTAGAAGAAAGAGAGCCTATTACCCACCAAATGGGGTTACTAGAGTAATGTGAGCTGTGAGATTGGTGGCTGAGGGATCCCATGCAGTGATGGCTGCTAACTGTTGTCCTGGGGTTCGACAGCATTAAACAGAAAGAAAATCAACCCTTTGAACAACAGAAACATTTTTAGAAATGTGAAATAAAACGCAATGATCTGGTATCAATTTCATAAAAGAATTATGGGGAAACATTTAAAAATTATTTTCCATTAGTTTTAACCCTAAAATAGTTTCAGAGTATAACAAGAGAAAGCTGTTACACTGAAATAAGCTATGGACATGAATAACTCCAAATTAATAAACATCATTTCTTTCTTCCTTTTTAAAGAATAGAAGCCCTTGATATTTTAATCTCACATAAAGTACAAATGCAATATAACAATATAGCAGAAGAAGTAGGTGATTCATTTAGATAATAGAAGTTCCATTATTTAGTTATACTATATGCATGACATTAGGCAAATCACAGACTCATTTTCATTTATAAAATATAACATATGCACTACACAAACGATTAAACACTATACACATAAGCAATCATTACTATTATTCTACTTCAGTAATTTTCTAATGCTTCCAGCAACTTGCATGCTGATGTCAACACAAGCTCCAGCAAGGCCAAACCACTTGGAAGGAGTCAAAAAATGGGATCGATAACAGACTTGTATCTACCATGGTGAGGCCTATTACCAGAAGACTGGCCATCAGGAGATGATTTTTTCCCCCACAACCATAGTGACTCAAGAAAACAATCCACTAAATCTGCTGAGGTTAAGATCTACATCAGTAGAAGGAAAACTCACACCAATGAAATCAGAGTTCTCTGAAGTATTACTATTACTAATATTATTTAATTTGAAAGATCACATGATGATATTAGTTACTAAAAAGAATTAACACACTAATATTCCTAAGATTCAACACAGCAAAGCCCTGAATTGGCCAGAATTAGAATAAAAGTCAAAATGAAATACTAAGACATTATTCAATAAATGAGCTGCTTTAGAATGAACTGTCATTTTACTTTCGGCCTCAGAAAATCAGATTTCATCAGTATGGCCTTTCCCTCTACCAACACAGATAACAGCTGTCCACCCCATGGTGGACAAGGTGATAAGACCAAAAGTAAGCAAACAAAACATTTATCATCTAGAGGCCAACTTTCTGAACTTCAGAGAGGAGGTCCTTCATCCTTAGCTAGGTTAGCCTTGGACTGCAGATACATAAAGCCCCAAGGAGAACCATACTTAAAGACGTTCCAGCTTATCTGTATCCGCCAAACCTTATGGCAAACTACTCTTTTCTGACTCCAGAATCAGAGTTCTTTTCACTACACCACAGCTATAGCAAAGACAACAGCTAAAGAAGAAATACTAAATAAAAACATTGTCATACCTTACCATCTACTATTTTAGTTTCAGGTATAATCCCACCTAACACTGTTAACTGGTTTAGCAAAAAAGAAATAGTGAGCAAAACAATTAAGGACCATTAGTTCCAGAGGAGTAATATTAAAAGGAGGACAGGAAACACTGTCACTCAGGTGACTTAAGGACAATGAGGTTCAAATGCTTAACCTCTATACTGGATAACTACAAAACTATATAATGGGATTTTACAACATCACAATAGGATTTTGTTATAATTAATAAGTACAATTGGTCAGGGAATGCCTAAATGAGTTAGTTACAAGCTACCTACTACACCAGGGGTGGGGAAACAGCAGCCTTGAGGTCACATGTGGCCCTCTAGGTCCTTAGGTATGGCCTTTTGACTGAGTCTAAGTTTTACAGAACAAATCCTTTTATTAAAGAGATTTGTTCGGTGAAGTTTGGATTCAGTCAAAGGACCACACTTGAGGACCTAAAGGACCACCTATTTCCCAACCCTGCATTTGATGATAACCATTTTGTATATACAATGCCACAAACACCAAGCATAGTGACTTCCAACAAAGAAGATGCTCAATAAATGTCTGTGGAACTGACCTGAAGTTAGAACAAAGCTGGGCTAGATGCAGTTCCTCACTAACCTATACTCACCTAAGGGTAAGCGATTTTTTTTATTAGCTGGAGTAGCTGCAGGAGACAACTGAGGAGTATTATACGAAGTCATTTCCAAACTGTTACTTTTTCCTGGCTTGGCCTGGGGTAGGTTTGCCAACAAGTTTTCAAGAGCCATTCGATCTTCTCTCAGTTGGTCACCCAACATGACATTTTTCATAAAACCAACCTGCAAAGAAAATAAGTCCTTAGTCAGTGTTCTAATACCTAGCTTCTTTTTCACACACACACAACCATATAAACTATAAAACACTGTCCCCACTAAGACCATTTTGCAATAAAGTCATTAATACACTATAACCAAACCACACTACAATGTCTCAAAATCCTGCTATAACATCTTTCTGCTGAGAACCTGAGATACAAAATAATAGCTAATGACACTTCCTTGACAATCCAAAAAACTTATCTTCAAAACTCATTAAGGGGGCAGCTAGGTGGCACAGTGGATAGAGCACCGGCCCTGGAATCAGGAGGACCTGAGTTCAAATCTGTCCTCAGACACTTGACTCTTCCTAGCTGTGTGACCCCGGGCAAGTCACTTAACTCCGATTGCCTCACCAAAACAAAACAAAAAAAAAACACATTAAGGCTTACTTGTAGCAAGCTGCCTCTGGTCAGGAATAGTCCCTTTCTGATATCTAACATCTAACCCCTTCCACCCATCCTCTCTCACAACTTCCATACTAAATGCTTGCTTTCTTGATTTAATTCACTGCCCAATCCTTTGTCTCTCCTTGCCTGTGAAATCAGAGGTGGGAAAGTGACCAGACACACATGAGTGATAACCTCTCCCTATCTTGTAAAACTTATGGTCCTAGTCTGAAAACCATGCACCTGACATGACCTGCTCCACAAACTTCCCCCACCAACACAAACACACACTGATCTTTGGCAAATGAAAAAGTTGTATCTGACCTCTCCTCTCTGAAGATGAAGAGGAATGTATCCTTCACCCTTAATCTGTATTTCTCCACTCCTCTAGCATTTCATTCTAAATCTTGGGCCTTCCCTTGTATGAGTTAAAAGCATACCATAATTAAGTCCTATTATATTATGCATTACTCACCTCTCTGACTTTTTTGGAACAAAAAGTTCTAAAACTGCTAGGACATTGATCTTAAACTGTCTTTTCATGGAATCAATAAAGGATATCGACTGGACGATTCCTATAATTACCTATGCCCATTTACTTTTTTAAAAAATGAATTATTTCTTGGACGGGACTTATAATCTCATAAGTATGGGAAAACCCTAGGACAAAAACTCCCTTTACTAATGAAGAAAGGCACCCCCTCTGCAATTCACAGCTTCATAGAGTTGCCTAAGGCACCAAGAAAGTTAACTGACTTGTCCAGGGTAATGTAGTCAATAAGTATCAGAAGTATAACTTGAACCCAGGTCTTCCTAATTCCAAAGTCTACTCTCTATTCATTATATAACACTTCTGCTAGAAGGAGCTAGTATTAATATTCATTAGAATAGTTAACTATCTGAACACCTCTCAAATCCACTCAAAAATCTTCAATAGCCCCCTATTGCTTCTATGATAAAATACCAATTCCTCAGTATGGCATCTAAAACCCTCCATAATCTGGCTCCTGCCTACCTTCCCAATCTTATTTATCATTACTCCCTTTCATATGCTCTCTATTCCACTCAAACTGGTCTCCTCACTGTTCCACAGACACAACATTCCATCCTGTCCTTTTGCACATATCTGGAGTGTGGACTTCTTCTCCTCACCTCTGTCTCGTAAACTCTCTCACTTCGTTCAAAGCACAACTCCAATGCCATCTTCTACTTTGGGCTTTCTCTGATGTCTTCTACCCCCGACTTCTCCCTGCCCAGTTTTCAGTGGGCTCTCCATCTTGAAATTACTTGGTACTTATTTGTGTGTTTACTTAATGGTATACAACGTGTTAATCTCTCCCACAATAGAAGGTAATATTCTTGAGGGAAGTGATTTATCTGTACTATCTTTGACTCACCAGTTTCCAGCACAGAGGAGACATTAAATAAACACTAGATGAATTAAGCTAAATTTCATAAGGTTTGTAATTATATTATAAAGTATTTCAAAAACATGATACCACAAGAAGTTCCAACAAAGAACAAAGCTATTACCAGAGTGATGAGCTGGCTGTAGGTCATATACACCACAGTTCTACTCAACCCTTCTAGAAGGTTAACTGAAGACATTGGGGGAGTCTCTACTGCCCGGCCACCAATTACAACATCAAGGAAAGCAGCAACACAACTCTGTTGACAGAAGAAAAGAGCTCAGTTAAATACTAACACCATAATTATAAAACAATACTTAGAGTAATGGCACAAAAGGTGCTTCTTCAAATGGTTTATAAAAAAACTAAAAAATGTCATGTGTCAACATATGAAACATATGTAAGTTACGCTATTATTTGTGCTTAACCTTCCTATATACAATAAAATGGTAATTTCCTTTTCATAAATCAGGTTCTTTTATATAAAAGAAAAGTTTTATAAAGACCACTTTTATGAATCCATTATCTTCCTTAAACTGAATAAATTTAACTCTTTTTACATAGAAGAGCAAGAAACTTTTTAAAGTGATCTTTTCCATTAAGGATCTTTTCTATCAGTAGTACTAACATCTAAATATAACCTAGATCAGATACAAATAAGAGAATCATTTACTACAAAAATAACTTATAAAATCAAAGGATTAAATGTCAAATGAGACTTCTCAGACTCCTAAAAATAATAACATCCACATTTATTCTTACTTTGTCAAATTTACCAAGGCTGCTCTTTGCTCGAGGATCTCCATCCTCAGAGCCAGTCATTGCTAGCTGCTGTAAAAGGCGGCCAACCTGCAATTAGAAACAATATTAGGGATATATATTTTATAACAAAAGATTATCCACTAATGGATCTAAACTGGCAAATCACCAGTTGTGTGACCTTAGACAAGCCACTAATCATATCTTCGCCATAGTTTTCTCACATATAAAATAAGAAAGTTGGATTAAATTATCTCTAAGGTGCCTTTCAACTCTAAATTTTATGACCTATGACCTTGTGACAAATAAAAGACATAAAGAAATACAAACCTTTATAAAGGAAAATTAAGAAAATGGAATTAGAAATGCCTATACATTGACTGTGAATTGAAGTCAACTTGACAGGTCTTTGGTGGAATGCACCAGAGATCTGTGTGTGGCCCTTTGCTTTTGAACATTTTTATCTAAGAACAGAATAAAGGCACAGGTGACACGCTCATAAAGTGTGAAGATGACAAATGAAGATAAGAAAGGCTAACATACTGTATGATAAAGCCTTGATTAAAAAGAAGATAATGATAAACTGGAGCATCACATCTGAATCAATTAAAAGTAAATTAAAGTCTTAGACTTGAGTTCAAAAATATCAATTTCAGAGAAAATATCTTGGAACCAAAATGGCGGATTAGAGGAAACCCAGATGAACTCTCTCAACATTCCCCTCCAAACAACTTTAAAATAATGCTTCAAATCAAATTTTGGAATACAGCCAACAAAAGGTCAGAGTGACTTTTTTTTTGCCTAAGAAGTTTGTAGGAAGTTCACATGAAAAGTTTGTAACACTGGGGGTAGAAGCTTGTCCAAAGCTTGTACAACGTGGCAGAAACAGCAGCACTTTCAGAAACTCTTGGCCCAGAGATGTTAAGAGGCTTGGACAACTTGACAATAATATATTATAGGGCACCCTATCCTGGTACTAGGTACACAGCTGACACTGACTGGCAATACTGTTGCCCATATGCAGTTCTGGGTTGCAGTTCCAGGGTGGAGAGGAGCATTGGGGGTTGGTCACAAGGCAGCAGGGGCCCTAGTCCCAGTTCTAAGGCAAAGAGAAGTCAAAAGTGCTGGTGCTTGTGGCTACAAGGGAAAAAGGGCCCTTCCTAGACAAAGACTAGAACACAGACCAGGAGATCAGTGACCATACCTCTCCCAAGATCATACCACTTTGGAAGCACCAAAAACTTTCAAACTTCTAGAGATAGCTCTGAAAACAGCAACAGGAAAAAGGCTGAAGCTTGGGACAGGGTCTCACCATCCCCAGGCGAGCAGAACCCAATGTTAACATAAAGTTCAAAGTCAAGAAACAGACTAGAAAAATGAGCAAACAACAAAAAAAGAATTTGACCATTAAAAAGCTACTAAGGGGGCAGGGAAGACCATGACATAACCTCAGAAGACAACAATGTGAAAATAACTATTAAAAAAGCTTCAAAGAAAAATGCTAATTGGACACAAGCCCAATAATAATTCCAGGAAGAGTTAAAGAAAGATGAGTGGTAGAAGAAAAATTGGGAAAAGAAATCAAAGTGACGCAAGAAAATTATGAAAAGAGAACTAACATCTTGGTAAAAGAAGCACAAAAATCCACTGAAGAACTCCTTAAAAAGCAGAATAAGCCAAATGGGAAAAGAGGTACAAAAGCTCAATGAAGAAAATAATTCTTTAAAAATTAGAATGGGGCAACTGGAAGCTAATGACTCCATGAGACATCAAGAAACAATAACACTAAGTCAAAAGAATGAAAAAATCAAAGAAAATATGAAACGTCTCATTGGAAAAATAAGTGACCTAGAAAATAGATCAAGGAGAGAAAATTTAAGATTAGATGAGAAAATTTAAGAATTATTAAGACTATCTGAAAGTCATGATCAAAGAAAGAGCCTAGTTATCATATTTAAAGAAATTATAAAGGAAAACTGCCCCAATATCTTAGATCCAGAGAATAAAATAGAAATTGAAAGAATCTTCTAATCACCTCCTGCAACTCAAAGGAGAAAGAATCCAGAAATACCCCAGGACTATAAGTGATTATTAAAACTAAACTATTACCAAAAAAATGCATAGACAAAGGAGAAAGAATCCAACCACAGAGAGCTACTATGGGAATAGAGAAGATCTGGGTTCATCTTCAGAGCATACTGAAAGAGATCCCAAAAGAAAAATTCCCAGGAATATTAGAGCCAAATTCCAGACCAAAGAACAAAAAGAAAATACTTCAAGCAGTCAGGAAAAAAAAACAAAAAAAAAAATTCAAATATTATAGAGCCACAGTCAGGATTACACAAGATTTAGTAGTTTCCAAGTTAAAGAAGCAGGCGCAGCTAGGTGGCGCAGTAGATAGTGCTCAGACCTTGGAGTCAGGAGGACCTGAGTTTAAATCTGATCTCAGACTCTTGAAACTTATTAGCTAGGTGACCCCGAGGCAAGTCACTTAATCCCGATTGCCTCACATACACACACACAAAAAAAAAAAGTTAAAGGAGCAGAGGACTTGGAATACAATATTCTGGAAGGCAAAGGAGCTAAGATTACAACCAAGCATCACCTCCCAGCAAAATTGAGTATAATCCTGCAGGGGGAAAAATGGATATTTAATGAAATAGAGGACTTTCAGGAAAGGATTCTGGAAAAATGGAAAAGTAGGTCAGAAAATTTCAAGCTCTCAAAATTTTCCTCTACAAAAGAGATAAAAGTAGCACCTCTGGGCAAACTTAGATCCCTGAAAACAAATAAGAGTAGGCGGAAAAGAGGGGTCCTCTTGAGACAATTAGAGAAGATCTGAAGAAAAATCCCAGGAAGAAATTAACACCTCCAGGCTATGGTCCACTTTAACAACAAGCAGCAAGCCCTGGAGTTAGCTGGTTTGAGAGGCTGCCTCGCCAGCTACAAGAACTTTTACCCAGGGACAGTGAGGGGAGTTGGGTGTCTGACCTGGGGGAAATCCCCAGATCAGAATTGAGGGAACCTCTGCTGATGGGCAATGCCAGACCCAGCTGTGCTGTGGAGACACAGTGGGAGCGAGAAGGAACCAGCACATGCCTGGTAAATGCAAAAGCAGTGGGGCAGGGACCCCACTGGCTGTGGGCACTTACAGGGGGCTGGAGTTCCTGGTTTGAGTTCAAGGTCAGAAGGGAGAACTGAAGAGGATCAGAGGCCAGAGGCACCATCCTCTATACCCCAGGACTATAAGTGATTATAAAAACTAAACTATTACCCCAAAAAAATGCATAGACAAAGGAGAAAGAATCCAACCATAAAGAGCTACTACGGGAATAGAGAAAATCTGGGTTCATCTTCAGAGGATACTGAAGCAAAGAAACCCTCTTCTACCCCAAAGAGTAATGTCAAATGGCCACCTGCCCAAAAAGAATTTAGTGAAGAACTTAAAAAAGACTTTAAAAATCAAATGAGAGAGATTGAGAAAAAACTAAAAAGAAAAATAAGAATAATACAAGAAAAACAAGAGGATTATGAAAAGAATGTCAATCAATCAGAAACAGAGATCCAGCATCTTAAGGAAGAAAATGACTGCCTGAAAATCAAAATTGAGCAAGGGGAAACCAGTGAAGTTGTAAGAGATGAAGAAATGAAAAATCAAAATACAAAGAATGAAAAAATAAAAGAGAATGTGAAACATTTCATAAGAAAAACAACAGATTTAGAAAACAGATCAAAAAAAGAAAACATAAGAATAATTGGACTACCTGAAAGTTCTGATCAAAAAAAGAATCTTGATACAATAATACAAGAAATAATTAAAGAAAATAGTCCTGAAGCATTAGAACGAGAGGAAAGTAGAAATAGAAAAAAATTCACTGATCACCACCTATAAGAGATCCCATGAGGAAAACTTACAAGAATATTATACTCAATTTCCAAAATTCCCACATTAAGAACAAAATATTACAAGCAACAAGAAAAAAACAATTTACATACAGTGGTACCACAATTAGAATCACACAAGACCTAGCAGTGGCAACACTAAAAGATCGCAGATCTTAGAACACTATATATCAAAGAGCAAAAGTACTGGGCTTTCAGCCAAAAATATCATACCCAGCAAAGCTAAGTATAATTCTAAATGAAAAAAAAAATGGATGTTTGATCAATTGTTAAACTTTCAGGTCTTTGGGGTTTTTTTGTTTGTTTGTTTTTTCGCTAGGCAATGGGGTTAAGTGACTTGTCCAGGGTTGCAGAGCTAGTGTTATGTATCTGAGGCCAGATTTGAACTCAGGTCTTTCTGACTCCAACCTGGAGCTCTATTCACTGCACCACCTAGCTGCCCCTTTCAGGTTTTTGTTTAAAAAAAAAAAAAAAAAAAAAAACCTGAACTCAATAGAAGACTTAATATACAAGAGCCAAGAGTAATATAAGGTACATACCAACGACCAATTATAAGAGATTAAATAAGGATAGAAAGTTTACCTTTTATGTATGAAAAAATGTAAACCTATGTCTAATTATGAAAGGAAGACTGGAGTAGACCTGAGTATGATATATGATATGACTTCAACAAGTAAAACCACTCAAGTACACCTAAAAGAGTAATCATCTTTTACAAATGAGATACAAGAGGAAGAACCAATACAAAGGAATTAGGGGAGAGGGGCTGTTAGTTCTGGAAACCTACTCTCATTGGGAATGAGTTTAAGAGGGGAAAATACATATACATTTAGAAGAGTATAAAAATCTTCTAAATTTAGAAAGAAATAAAACTCTAAAGGGATAGGAAGGGGGAGAGATAAAGGAGGAATCTTTAGAGAGGATGGTGTGGGAATAGGTTAAAAGGGGGATCTAGAAAGGGGTTTAGACTTAGGGGAATGGGAGAATAAGGGAGGGACTGTTGGAGTAGGGGTAGGTTAAGTAATAGGAGGATAAGGTAGCAGGTAGAAATAAGGTAGAGTAAAGAGAAATAGGAAAAAAGAGATATGCACAAACACAAAGGTAAGGACTAGAATCTCTTAAGGAAAATATATGTTTATGTATGTATGTATGTATGCATAAGTATGTATAAGTGTGTGTATATATACATATATATACACATACATATATATAAATATATCCAATGCTCAATTATAGCCTTGGGGTAGTGGGTAGGGGGGAGAGAGGGGGAAAAAAAGAACAAAGTAAAAAGTGTACAGCAGAGAACAAAAGAAAACCTACAAGGAAGCAAAGAAAAGATGGACAGCTTTCAACATAATGCACAGTATTTAATATATAGACTTTCTCAAAATGAAAAGTTATTGCTATATATTTTGAATCCTCTCCTATGTTCTACTGTACACATGACTTTTTTGTTTTTTCTTATTTTATATTTAAGTTTATAACATTTCTTTTTCTTTTTTTATTATGTATCAAGTTTTAGTATTTGTCTAAAATAAAAATTTTTTAAAAAGAAAGAAATAGAGGACTTTCAAGCATTCCTGGTGAAAAGCACAGAGCTAAATAGAAAATCAGACATTCAAACACAGGACTCAAGAGAAGCAGAAAAAAAATGAGTGAGAACTGATAAGGGACTTAAAAAGGTTAAATTGTTTACATTCCTATAAGGGAAGATAGTACATGTAATTCCTAAGAACTTTATCATTATTAGGGCACTTAAAATAAGTTTACACAGACAGATGGCATGGATGTGAGTTGATTATGTTGGAAAGATCTCCTAAATAAAATGAAAGGGTGAGAAACAGGGATGCACTAGAAGAAGGGGAAGGGATAAGTGGAATAGGGAAAATTTTCTTACATAAAAGTAGCACATAAGGAAGACCTTTTACAGGGTAGAGGAAAAGGGAGAGGGGGCAGGCAAGACATGAACCTCACACTCATTGGAATTAGTTCAAGAAGGGAAGTATATACACTCAGTTGTGTATAGAAGTCTAACTTACCCAATATGGAACTAAGAAGGGAAGGGGATAAGAGAAAGGGGGAAGGGGAAGAATGATAAAAGGGAGGACAGATTAAGAGAGACAGGGGTTAATAAACAGACTTTTGAGGAGAGACAAGAAAAAAAGAGAGAGTAAAGAAACAGAAGAAAATGAGATGGAGGGAAATTCACAGTTAGTAATTCTAACTGTGAATGTGAATGAGATGAGTTCACCCACAAAATGGAAGCAAATAGCAGAACAGATTAGAAACCAGAATCTAACAATATGGTGTTTACAAGAGGTACAGCTGAAAAAGAAAGACACTAATAGATTTAAAATAAAGGGCTAAAGCAGAATCTAATATGCTTCAGCTGAACTTTTAAAAAAGGCAGGACTAGCAATCATGATCTCAGACAAAACAAAAGCAACAATATACCTAATTAAAAAGGATAATCAGGTAAACTACACTTTGCTAAAAGGTACCATAAACAATGAATCAAAATTTTTCACAGCAAGTGTCTCTGATAAAGTCCTCATTTCTCAAATATATAAAGAGAACTAAGTCAAATCCATAAGACTACGAATCATTCCCCAATGGATAAATTGTCAAAGGATATGAACAGGCACTTTTCAGAAGTAGAAATCAAAGCTATCTATAATCATATGAAAAAATGCTCTAAATTACTATTGATGAGAGAAACGAAAATTAAAACAACTCTGAGGTACTACCTCATACCTATAAGAATGACAAATACTAGAGGTGATGAGGGGAAAAAAGGTATACTAATGAAATGTTGGTGGAATAGTAAACTGGTCTAATCATTCTGGTGAACAATTTGGAACTAGGCCCAAAAAGATACTAAAACTGTGCATATACCCTTCGACCCAACAATAACACTACTAGGTCTGTATCCCAAAGAGATCAAAGAAAAAGGAAAAGGACCTGTATGTACAAAAATATTTATAGTAGCTCTTTTTGTGGTGACAAAGAACTGGAAATTTTGGGGATACCAATCAATTAGGGAATGGCTGAATAAGTCATGGTATATTGATTGTGAAGGAGTAATATTTTGTGGTAGGAAACCATGAAGTTGGTGATTTCAGAAAAACATGACTGACACAAACTGATGCAAAGTGAGGTGAGAAGAACCAGGAGATCATTGTGCACGGTAAAAGCAAAGTTGTAATGACGATCAATTTCGAAAGACTTGGCTACTCAGATCAATACAATGATCCAAGACAATTCCAAATGACTTATATGCTCCTTCAGAAAGAGAACTAATAAACTCTGAGTGCAAACTGAAATATAATTTTCTCACTTTCTGTATTTTTCTCACTTTTTAAAAAATATGGCTAATATGGAAATGTTGTACATAAGTTCACATATATAGTCAATATCATATTGCTCACCTCAGAGTATGGGGGAAGGGTGAAGGCGAGGAAGAGATTTTGGAACTCAAAATTTAAAAAAGAAAAGAATGTTAAAAACAAATAATAAGCTTAAGAAATTTTTTAAGAATTTTTTAAAAATATCAATTTCACAAGAACATGATAAGAAAGGAATGATGAGATGACAGTTTACCTAAAAAAAAAAGTATACTGGAAACTTAATTAATCGATGATATGATATAGCAACAAAAAAAATTTAATATATCCTTAGGATACATTAATAGAGGTACAACCGCCCTGGCTCTTCCCTTATACACAAATCTCTTGTCAGACCACACACAGAGTAATTTGCCCAGGTCTAAGTGTCACAGTGTAAGAACAATGATAAGGTATAGCGTTTCCAGGAAGGCAACCTGGATAGTTTTTCACAATAGGGGATAGTCTATTGTGATAATGATCTAAGTCACAGAATTTTAGAGTTGGAAGATCCTACAGGAGAACAAAGAATGTGAGATCTGGACAGTATCTTATCACACAGGACATAATAACCCAGGATCAAAAATTCAGAGCTAGAAAGGACCTCAGAAGTCATCTACTCCAATCCTCTCCTTTTACAGATGAGCAAAATGAGGTCCAGAGAAGTTAATGACTTGCCCAAAGAGGTTAACATTTACTAAGTGTCAAGAGCCAGTATTTGAAGCCAGATCAAGACCTATAGTGATGGCAGTTAACTACACTGATGAAATCACAGCTCTTCTAAAATATAATAAATAATCAACTGGGATAAAATTTAAGGAAAAGAGATGACAAGAGATAATATTGTACCTCAGAATATTGCGAAATAAATTGTACTGATTTCCTATATCACAACATAATAAGGGGAAAAAACAACCAGATTTGAAAGTAGAAGACCTGTGCTCTATTTCTGAGCTCTTCCACTTATGTGACCGCCTCAGACACTTAACAGATGCGGTCATTTAATTTCTCTTGAACTGTTTCTTCATCTGTCAAATGAGGATAATAACAGCACCTATTTCAAAGGGTTGCTGTGAGAGTCAAATGAGGTAATTTATGTGCAGAGCTTTGCAAACCTTAAAACACCATATATAAAAGCTACCTATTATTTTAATGGTTAGAGTATAGACTTGAAGTCAAAAAGACCAGTTTTCAAATCCAACCAGAGACACTTAGTATTTGTGTAACCCTGGACAAGTCACTCAGCCTGTATGCCTCAGTTTCCTTATGTGTAAAATAAGGATAATGATAGCACCTATCTCCCAGAGTTGTTGTGAGAATAAAACAAGAAAATATCTGTAAAGCACTTTGAAGACCTTAAAGCACTGCATAAATGCTAGTCAGCTATGTACCATATAGGGCTAGGGTGGACAGTAAATGATAATATATGTAAAGCACTACAGAAATATCAGTAGTTGTCATTATAATTTTTTCATAATTCTTAGAAATAATAATGTCAAAAATCAATCCACGTAAGACCACATGTCTTATTAAAATTATCAGAAAATACATACCTGCATCAAATTAAATCTTGCCACCTCATTTATGGGAGCATCAGAAATAATTCCATACTGTTCTGGGTTGACAATTGCAGGGCAAATGAAGCAGGCCAAGAGGAGATCAGTACACATTGCCCTCACTTCCCCTACATCAAGCCGATCTACACAGGAAAGTGTCTTATACATTTGTGATACAATCCACCGCAAACTATGGGGAAAGCAGTATGTATTCTGCTTGAGATAGCCAATAAATTTGTTCACCAAAGCCACTAGTTTGGATTCATTCAAGTCCACCATCTCTTGGACCTTTTGTCTGAACCTATCTGAACCTCTCTCTCCAAAAAGCTTTTCCTGCTGGGATGGAGAGAACCTCTCAATCAACTTATTTGGATCTGTTTCCAGATGGTCTTCATCTTCAACCAGCAACTGCATGATTGGCTCATGTAATGTTGCTGTGAGGAACAGTTTGGCAGAAAAGAGTCCTTCAGAAAATAGCTTGAATAAAATGCTGAATGCACAAGTTCCTCTCCTCAAAAGACGCCTAGGGTTGTCACTTTCTTTGAGTTCAAATTCAATCAGATATCGCAAAACCTGAAGAAGGTAGCTCTCATCTTCTTGCATGATACAGTTGCCATAGAGAGAGGTAAAAACTGTGTGGATAACACTCTGAGTGTTATCCTGGTTCAGTTTTTCTCCAGCAACCAAAGAGGAGGCAATGAGTCGAGGGTTTTCCCTTAACCTATTTAAGAATTCTCCATAATAAGTCTCTTGAAATCCCAGCTGCTTATATCCATCAACAAACTGTGTATCTTCCAAGATCTTGGCATGTTGGCAACATTCAGCAGGAGAAGCTTCAGCACTAAAAGACACACATAAAATACACAACAAATCTCATTAGAATAGGTGAATAATGCTTTCATTTATCAAGGAATATCATCTCAAGTTGTTAAACCATTTAAGCCTTTGAGCAATTGAATCAGTAAGATCATACACAGTAAGATCATACACCCAACAGTGGTGGGGTGGAACTTGCATGTTATCAAGTGTGATTTAAAAAGAAAGAGTACGGAGCACTGGCAGCAACTTCGTTATAAGTGTTCTCTCCGATATTAGCTGAATTTAAATCAATCATTAGTCAACCTACAAGCATTTTATTAGTTGCCTAATATAACACTGGACATTAACTAACACTTATGAAAAGTAAGATTATTCATTCTGCTATGTGTACTTAAAAATTGAAAGAGACAGTTCAAACTAGGTCCATATGAACTTTTATTGCTGGTTTTTTATTGTTATTTCTTTTAATTCTGAACTAGTTGAACATCAAAAAAGGAACATTCCTACATACAAAGCAGAACACATAAACTTGCCAACAAGCAAAAATCCCACACAGCAAGTACTGAAGGAGAGGTAAACATCTCAAAATGTACAAAAAGGGTCATTTTTTAATCTGACAGTATAAATGCCAATATCTGAAAATTCCACTCTCC
The DNA here is from genome assembly GCF_900497805.2 of Vombatus ursinus. Lineage (NCBI taxonomy): Eukaryota > Metazoa > Chordata > Mammalia > Diprotodontia > Vombatidae > Vombatus > Vombatus ursinus. The sequence goes on along the minus strand of NW_020954564.1, from coordinate 47,642,464 downwards.
ATGGTCTGTGAGCAATTTTAATCTATGATGAATCAAGCATGTGTGTTACAGCAATGGCTCAAGTCTCCAGGGGAGAGTAAAACAGAAGGGCACAAGTTCTAGGCTGTTGTGGAACAACCAGTTCTGCTGGAACCCTCCTGATACTGACAAAATATCAGTGACATATCTGGAGCATTCATTTGGTATGCCATGCAATTCAGAAGTAGAAGAGAATTACTGTGTGTCATAAATGTTAAAAGCTCAAATACATTTATACCTTGTTATGATAAGCCTGTCCAAGTTAATTCTCTGCTGCTTGGCAATCCATGCTGTTCGGTACAACTTTTCAGCAGTCTTAAGCACATCTGCATTTAGCCTCTGGATCAGCTGTTTCTCCGAATTCACATAGAGTCGTTCCTGCTTAAGGTGATGAGCCAAAGTGTGAATATCCAGCTTCACCATCTTCAAATGTGAAAGAAGTACACAGGTGAACACTAAAGAGAAAACAGACATTTTTTAAAAATGTTAAAGTGCCATTTACAACTTTTAGCCAGGTCATACTTCTTACAATATATATAATGTAGAGAGGTAGCCTAACGGAGCAGAAAGAGCATTGAATTAGAAATCAAAAGACCACAGTGCAAGTTCCACCTCCACTGCTTAATGACCTAGTGTATGTCACGTAACTTCTCTGTTTATCAGACTTAGGTGATGAATTGGCTGGTTATGCTGAACTTCTTGTTCTGTTTTTTTATTCTGTTACAAGGCATGGCTCTCACAGGTTAGGGGATAGAGGAGGGATATATTCAGAAATAAAAGGGATATAAAAGCAAAAAGATCATTCAAATACTTTAAGATATTAAAAGTTTTATAACAACAATAAATGACAAATTTGCTTAACTTTTCCTCTGTGTTAAAAGAAAGAGTTTCATGGAGGAGAATTTTTTTAAAAACCTGTGAACTGCACCTAGAGGCAGCTAGGTGGCTCAGTGGATAGAGTGCCAGGCCTGGAGTCAGAAAGACTCATCTTCCTGAGTTCAAAGCTCAGACACTGGTCTCAGACACCGACTAGCTGTGTGATCCTGTGAAAGTCACCTGACCCTGTTTGTCTCAGTTTCCTCATCTGCAGAATTTGCTGGAGAAGGAAATAGTAAACCACTCCAGTATCTTTGCCAAGAAAACCCCAAATGGAGTCACAAAGGGTCAGACACGACTGAAACAACTGAACAAAAAGAGCAACAACATGAATTGCAAAGAAAAGAAAAGAAAAGAAAAGAAAAGAAAAGAAAAAAGAAAAGAAAGGGGGCAGCTAGATGGCGCAATGGATAGAGCTGCGGCCTTGGAGTCAGGAGGACCTGAGTTCAAATCCAACTTCAGACACTTGACACTTACTAGCTGTGTGACCCTGGCTGGACAAGTCACTTACCCCAAGTGCCTCACCAAAAAGAAAAAAAGAAAAGAAAGAAGACCAAAAGGAAAAAGACAAATAGAACAGCTTTGAAAGTTACATGACTTTTTACATACTTTTAAAAAATTAAGTCTACATAATAGCTTCATGTACAATCCTCTTTCTCTGTTCTACTATGTATATAGAAAAATGCTCATTTTATTTGGTGCTTAAGTTCTGAATTTTGTTACAAATTCCCCAAAAAAGAAAAGCTTTTAAAAAGGGTAAAAAATTAAATTAAACCTGTGAACTAAGCTCTATATCTTAATACTGCAAATCACAGAATCTCAGAGTTGGAAAGTTTGGTTAGATCCAAAGACAAATAAATCAGAGGACTTGAAACCAGAAAGGTCTTTTGAGATTATCTAACATAACCCACTTTACAGATGAGTAAACAGAGGCCCAATGATTATGTAACTTGCCCAAGGTCATAGATTAAATATATATTAGAACCAATATTTGAATCTGAATCTTCTGACTATAGCTCCAATGTTCTCTTTCTACTATGCCATAATCAGGGTTTACTAACTATGCAGGCTGTGCCTGCATAGAGCTACAAGTTTTACCACATGAGTGAATCAACCAATCTAATTTGTTTTGGCTGCTGTCTAGTTGAGGCAGCTCATAGTACAATGGACAGAGCAATGGGTCTGGAGTCAAAATGACCCTAGTTCAAATTTGGTCTCAGACACTAGTGCGATCCTAGGCAAGTCACCTAACCTCAGTCTGCCACTATAAAAGAGAGATAATAATAGCACCTACCTCCCAGGGTTGTGAGGATCAAGTGAGATAATATTTATAAAACATTTTAGCACAGTGTGGCACACAGCAGGTGCTTAATAAATAATTTGTTGCTTTCCTTCCTTCCCTATGGAGCAATGATGTGGGAGTCAGAAAACCAGATTCAAGGCATATAATACCTAGACATCACAAATCACCACTATGGGTAATTCACATGACCTCTTAGTAATCCCAGCTTCTTTATTTATAAAATAGGGATATTTGCTTATATATTCACTTCTCCCTTCTTCATGCCTCAAAACCATTCCACAACTTCATAGATCACTTCCTCTTTTAGTCCGTATCTCACACACCCTTCTCCCAGCCAAGACAAATATTTTCATTTCCTTCTGGAATTTGTCCAATCAGTCACTGATTCACTCTCTAATTTTCAATCTCTGCCTATATACTGGCTTGTCCTACACTGACCACAAATAAATTCAAGTCTTTCCTATACTTAAAAAAAAATTCCCTTGACCCTGCCATCCCCACAAGACATTGTCTTGGAATACTTCTCAACTCCTACCTGGAGTAATCTATACTTACTATTTCTACTTCCTCACTACCTATTCACTACTCAATCCTTGCAACCCATCTTCCAACCTCTACTTCCAAGAAAATTCTTGGATTAAAAATCACCACTTCTTCTTGATTAAAAATCACCACTTATTTTTTCCCTGCTCAATCTCTTAGTCTTTTCTCAGTCTTCATATTACCTGACTTTTGTGTAGCATCTGGAATGACCAGTGACACCTCTTGGATATGTTCTCAGCCTCACGCTACCTAAAGACATCATGCCCTGAATTTTTTAATGGGTCTATTGTTTTCCAATAGTTAATTTTGTTTTTTTTTTTAGTCAATACAATTTATTTTAACATAGCAGATGCTTCCCTAGCCCCTGACCAAGTACATTCCCAAAATGTTACACAACACTGACTAAAAGAATAATTGTGAATAACTGAAGTTTACTTATTGTTGCTAGAAAGTAAGGAGATATGTATTAACTTTATTCATTTCATATTAACATTGTCTGCTGTATTTAACTTGAGCCTTATTGCCTTTTACTGCTGGTTGTACTTATACTATTGCAGTCCCGTGTATTGTTCTTTTGGCTTTGCTTTCTTCACTCTGCACCACTTCCACAAATTTTCAAAACTTCCTCTAAATTCTTCATATTCATCATTCTTTGTGACCCAATGACTTTTCAGTTTGTTCATAACATAATTTGTTCAGCCATTGCCCTATCATTGGGCACATATTTCAGTTCTAGCTTTCTGTTATTACAAATAGCATTATTATGAATATTTTCCCTATGTTAAGGGTCTAAACCCAGTAATAAGATCTTCTTTCTTTTTCCATCTTCCTCCCTTGACTTCACCTGATCCTATGAATCCACCAAGGTACCCAAAATGAGGGAAATAATAGTCCTGTGGTCCAGATTAGATCACAACTGAAACTCAGCTCTGGGGGACATATTTTAAAAAGGACATCATTAGGCTTAGAGACATTCTAAAAGAGAGTAACCAAGATGGTAAAAGGAGTACATGATAACTGTTTTCAAATGTATAAAGGGCTATCACATGTAAAAGGTTTAAACAACCACAAAACAACTAAAAATGGATAATGCAAAATTCCACAGAAACTTGGCCCCAAAGAAGTGGTATGAGAAGACACCTCCTTTCTCTCCCTAAGCAAGCCTTTGCAGAGGTTATGAGGCAGGAGAAAGATCTATGAATGAGAAACACTGTATACATTGTCATTTTTTTTTCACCATACTGATGAGTGTTGCTGATTTTTTGTTCTTCTTCCTCTTTTCCTTTTTGCTTTAAAAAAAAAATCTTTGTTATAAAGGATAGTTCTCAGAGGAAAAGATAGCAGGAAATTCTGGTAATATAAAAACAAAAATATCAATAAAAATTTGTCTTCAAAAAAAAAGGAAGAAAAGGGGTTAGTAGAACCAAGAGAATATTGTATACAGTAACCACAGTACTGTTTTAAGAACAACTTTGAGCAACCAAGGCATTCTAACTATTATAAGTACTCAAATGAAGGCAGGAAGATGCTGTTTGCATCCAGAAAAATAAATCTCTCACACACACACACACACACACACACACACACACACACACACACACACTTGTGTCTAATGGCAGCCATCTCAAAATTGGGGGGGGAAGCTATACAATAACTTCGTTGCATATTTGAAAGAAATAGCAAGTTGTACACAATGGATCTGCAATTTTACATGCAATCCTGTTTTTCTATTCCACTTTGCTTTGGAAATGCTTGTTTTATTTCTTAAGTTCAGAATAAAATAAATAAATTTTAAGAAAAGAAAAGGGGTTGGGAATTTGTTCTGTTTGTCCTCAGAGCTAAGAAATAGGAATAACAGGTAGAAGCTGCAGAGGCAGATTGAGGTTTGTTGTAAAACTTGACTCAAAACAGAACTCCCTAATCCATCCTCTGAACAGCTGCCAAAATAATATTCTTAAAGCATAGATATGACCATGTCATTCCCCTGCTCAATAAACTAGAGTGCTCCCTATTCTCTCTAATATAAAAAACAAATTCCTCTGTCTGGCATTTAAAGTCCTTCATTGATTGGTTCCATCCTACCTTATTATACATTACCCTTTTCCACACATCCTACAATTCATTCAAACTGGCCTTTTTACAGTTCTTCACACACGACATTACATGTCCTTTCTCTGTGACATTGCACTAGCTGTCCCCCCTCCATGCCTTGAATAAATTCACTCCACATCCCACCCTCTTTAAATCCAATTTCCTTGTAAGCTCAGCTCAAATACTACGTGAGGCCTACCTGAATTCCCTCCCCTATTTACTGAATAAGTGCAAAATTACTTTTTATTTGTTTTATATGTATTTTGTATACCCAGAGAGACAGCATAATATAGTACAAAAACTCAGAGCCTGGCAGTTTTCAGATGAAGAAATCAAAGCTATCTACAGTCATATGAAAAAGTGCTCTAAATCACTTCTGATTAGAGAAATGCAAATTAAAACAACTCTGAGGTAGCACTTCACACCTATCAGATTGGCTAATATGACAAATTAGGAAAATGATAAATGCTGTGAAAATTGGAACAATAATGCACTGTTGGTGGAGCTATGATCTGATCTAACTGTTCGGGAGAGCAATTTGGAACTATGCCCAAAGGCAACCAAACTGTACATACTTTGATCTAGCAACACCACTACTAGGTGTGTATCCCAAAGAGATCATAAAAAAAAGGAAAAGGCCTATATGTGCAAAAAATATTTACAGCAGCCATTTTCATGGTGGCAAAATATCGGAAACTGAAGGGATGACCAACAATGGGGAGTGACTGAATAAGTTGTGGTATATGAAGGTAATGGAATACTATTGTACAGTAAGAAATGATGAGCAGGCAGATTTCAGAAAAACCTGGAAAGACTTGTACAAAGTGAAATGAGCAGAACCAGGAAGACATTGTACACAGTATCAGCAACACTGTGTGATGACCCACTATGAATGACTTAGCTCTTCTCAGCAACACAATGATCCAAGACAATTACAAAGGACTCATGATGGAAAATGCTACCAACATCCAGATAAAGAACTAATGGATTCTGAATGCAAATCGAAGCATACTGTTTTTACTTACGTTATTTTTTTTGTGGTTTTTTTCCTTTTGATCTGTTTCTTTCACAACTGTGACTAGCATGGAAATGTTTTACATGATTGCACATATATAACCTGTATCAAACTGCGTGCTGTTTTGGGAAGAGGGAAGGGGAGGAAGAAAGGGAGAAAAATCTGGAACTCAAAATCTTGTAAAAATCTTGCTAAAAATTGTCTTTGCATATAATTGGGAAAAAAATACTATTTAAAAAAAGTGAGAGCCTGGGTTCAACTCTCACTCCAGACAAATACATAATGACTATGCAAACACACATCAGGCAAATCACTACACTTCTCAATACTTCAAGTAACTTATATTATAAATTGCATAGAAGGTGCCAAATTGCATTGATAGAGGGAGTTTCCTCATCAAAAAATTATCTATACCACAGGTCCAGTCAGTCTCTATACCCTATATTTTGTATATACTCATCTGCATACATGTTGTTTCCCCCAACAGAATGCAAGCTCTTAGAGGTCAAGGACTCCTTCACTTTTGTCTATCTCCAGCTCCTAGGACAGTGCCTAGCATACAGGAGATGCATAATAAATACCTGCTGACTAACTGAGGGAAATGCTCCTATTAATTATATCTGTAAGGGGTGGTGCAGTAGATAGAGCTCCAGCCTTGGAGTCAGAAGGACCTGGGTTCAAATCCGGCCTGAGACACATGACACTTATTAGCTGTGTGACCCTTCGCAAGTCACTTAACCCCGATTGCCTCACCAAAAAAATATATGTATATATATATATATATACACACACATATATATAAAAGTGGAATAGATGCCTCAGGAGGTAGTGAGTTCCTTTTCACTACTGGCCCTTATTATTTGTCCTTCATTTCGAAGAGGATCAATGACATCATGGAATGATGCCCTGATTTGAATGTGAACTGAATTTAAGTGAAGCTGAGTTGCACTCACCCTCTCTTCCAGAATCATCAAAGCCCAGTAGCAAGACAACAGTGAGGATGACTTGCGATGGCCCGGAGATGACCTTGGTGTCTTTGAGGCATGACCAAGCTCTAAGGGCTCCACAGACCCTGCTTCAGCTGTCGCTGGAACAAATTGTTCTCATCCTCCCATTCCACTGGGGGAAGTCTTCACATGCTTCAGGTAGATGCCCCACTAACTCACTGACAGGTTTGTAGCATATAGGTTACCCTCAACCTGGTTTAACCCATCTGCCGAGATGGTTTTACCAGACACTATGCATGCTACAGCTTCATGGAGCCGCAGGCGAGAGTTGGGTGAAGGTGGACACCAAAGGTGGATGAGGGGCAGTTAGGTGACGAAATAAATAGAGCACAGGGCTTGGAGTCAGGAGGACCTGAGTTCAAATCTGACTTCAGACCAGAAATTTGACACTTACTAGCTATGTGACCCTGGTCAAGTCACTTAACCCCAACTGCCTCACAAAAAAAAAAAGAAAGAAAGAAAAAGAAAGAAAGAGGTAGATGAGCTGCCCTGAAAAGGGCTCAGCAAGCCCTCACACCAGAGGCACTAAGTTCCCCCTGAACACCCCATACAGGCCTTAAAGCCAATTCTAGATGATGGCTCATTGGGTATATTGAAGAATGGATTCTTGTTTGGGTACAGGTTGGACTGGTTTCTCAGATCCCTTCAAATTGTAAAATTCTGCAATTCTATGACTCTTCTAATTATATATCCAGTCCTAATTTCTTTCCTGATATTCAGTCCTACATGTCTAAATGCCTACTAGTCTCTTCCACATCAGTGTCCTCCAAGCACCTCAAACAATACATTCAATCAATCAGCACTTACTATTAATTACCTATTATGTACCAGGCAATATGCCAGTGACAGTCTCTGCCTTCATGACCTCATTCTATTTGGAAGATAAAATATGTATATGGATAAGCAAATATGAGATATATGCATGCTAAATAAATACAGAATGATGTTACAGGGAGGAATAACTAGAGTAATCAGGAAAGGTTTCTTGAAAGAGGTAGCTCTTGAATTGAGCCTTAGAGGGAACGAGGGGTTTTAAGAGGCAGAGATGAAACGGAAGAACATCCCAAGCATGAGGATAGCTGTACAAAGGGACTAAGGTAGAAGAAAGAATATGATATACAGGGAATAGCAAGTACGCCAGTATGACAGGAACATTAAAATGAGTAAAGGGAGCAAATGTGTAATGAGTCCAGAAAGTCAGACTGGAACCAGACTGAGAAGGACTTTAAATGCCAAAGAGAGCTGGTTTGTATTTTATCCCAGAAGCAATAGAGAGCCATTAAAGCTTGAGCAGTGTAGTAATACGTGCTTTAATCTCAATATGGCAATTATTGATGGATTTTAAGAGCAAATAAGATGGAAGCAGAGAAATTAACTAGAAGTCCAAAACTGAACTCCTCCTCCCATAAACCTGCCCTTCCCACAAATTTCCCTACTTCTCTTCATGGCACTGTTATCCTCCTATGCACCCAGACTCCATCCACTAGAATCAGCTTAAACTCCTCTCTATCCCACCTCTCCCCCCTTTCTTTCTCTTTCTCTCTACCTCTCCCCACATCTAATCATTTGCCAAATTCCAATTATTCTACCTCTGCTTGCATTCTGCTGCATATGCCCCCTTCTTTCCACTCATGCTGCCAGCCTAGTCACAATTCACCAGGACGACTCAATAAGCTCATTTACTTGTCTTCCTGATTCTAACATCTCCCCAATCCAATCTACCCTTCACACAGCTGCCAAAACTATCTTCCTAATTTAGATCCCTAACCATATTACCTTTCCCGAAACTTTCCTTCAGTGGATCTCTAATTGCTTACAGGATAAAATACAAAGTCCCTATCTTAGAATTTTAAGGCACAATTGTCCAACCAAAATGGACAATGAACTACTCCCTGAATTTGACTTGCCATTGCCCACTTCCATGAATCAATGCAGATCACTCTTTATACTTCAAATGCAGTCAATTCTGCCTTGTAAAATCTCTCAAGGTTCAGCTCAAGTGTCACCTCTTCTACGAATCCTTGCCCTAATTTCCTCAAGCTAAAATGGCTCTCTCCCATCTCAAACTTTCCTAAATCATTTTGCCTGGATCTCTTCCTTTTGCCTTCACACTGAAGCTTATCATCCTTACCCATGTACAAATTACAGGGGGGATCTCCCTGATCATGAAATTCCCTCTACCAACATAGATCAGTATGTTCTCTGCAACTTACTACTGTATATATTACTATCCTCTAGAACAGAAAATAAACTTGCAGGGAGGTTTTGTCATTTTTTGTCAACAATACATACCACAGAGGCAGCTAGGTAGCACAGTGGATAGAACTCTGGCCTTGGAGTCAGGAGGATCTGAGTTCAAATCCGGCCTCAGACACTTGACACTTAGTAGCTATGTGATCCCAGGCATGTCACTTACCCCCAACTGCCTCACCAAAAAGAAAAAAAAAAAACCCACCACAGTACTGTAAGTACAACATGGATGTAATAAACGTTTGTTGAATTGAAGGTGGTTGACTAATGGGACTTATCTTGGTATTTTATGTACACATGCTACACTATATGTATGTGTGTGTGTTTTTATGCATGTCAGTGTGTGTGTGTGTGTGTGTGTGTGTGTGTACATATATATATAGCCATGTTAATGATAAACACAGACACCCTGGATCTATAATTTCAATTGACATCTCGACATTCTCTTATCTCATTATAGCATTAAGGGACCACATTTATTAGAGCCATGGCTCTGAAACTTTCTACTCATATAAGCCTATAGTTTAAAAAAAAAAAAAAAAAAAAAACCTTCGTAAGCCTCAGTTTCCCCATCTGTAAAATGGGAATGATAAAATTCATACTACATACCTTACAGAAGTGTTAAAAGTGCTTTGTAAACTACAAATCACTTAGAGTAGGAGTTATTATCTCTTCCAAAGCCCTTGATAAATCAGAAGGCAAAGTTAATTAAAATTAAAAGATAAAAAGCAAATAATTTACCTCTTTGCTAACATCAACATTGGCAAGAAACTTAAGTGCCTACTGTTTATAGATCACTTTGTTAAGTGCTGGAAGAAATTCCAAATTTGAAGGATCTGAGTGTGAAGATACCTTGGAAACCACCTAGTACAAATTAGTGTAAGTACTAGAATGCCCTCTTTATCATCCTCAGCAGTTTAAATATGGCATATTATTTCCAAGGAGTTTTTGATCTAGTAAGAGACAGGTCTTAAAAATAGAAATTAAAGTCATCTAATCTCAATTTGTTAGGAGTATTAACATACCAATACAAATACACCTAAGTATAAATGTGAGCTTGCTTCTGACATTTTAATGAAGTATGCAACAAGCAAATGAGATGCCTTTCACCTGACAGGGCAAAGGCAAATATTTTATATTTGTTCCATCCAAAACTAGCATCCAAACTAATAAGAATTTGCTTCAGAGAGATACAATATAAAAATTCAAAGAAATGACCTCAGACATTGTAACTTAATGTTTCCTAACAATCATCAGTTAGAAATGTAATTCTCACGCTTCTCATCTATTTGCTCTGTTAACCCATATGGTAAAAGATCACAGCCTAAATCAAAGAATGCTTTCTTTCAGTTCCACGTTAACTTGTCAGAATTCAAACACAGTAATTTTTGTCTAATATAAAACTACCTCAAATCTTCTACAGTCACAAGTCTTCCCCAGAAAAGCTGATTAAAGCAATACATAATTTGTTTTGTGTATGAACATATACGTGTCCCAAAAATATTAGTTTTTATACATACATACACTTACATATGTACGAAGGTATGTATCTTTTCATCTTAGAAAACTCAAATTAGGCAAGTGGGAGATTATGAAATTTTCATTTGACAAAACCTAGGAAAATACAACTAAAACATCAGACGACAGCCTCAAGATTCAAAAGAGTATGACACACTAGACCAGTGGGATATCTATAAAATCCTGGATTTGAGTTTTAAAAAATAAATTTCACATATAAAAGATGAAGATATGTCTGGTAAGTAGTTTGAGTGGAAAAAAAATATCAAAAAACACCTCCATTCTCAAAGAACAGAGCACATGTCAACTATGATAATAATAATAGTTCACATTTAATCAGTGCTTTAAGGCTTGCAAAGTATTTTACATACATCACCTCTTTTATGTCTCACAACAACTATCAGATAGGTGTGATTATTACCATTTTACTGATGGGGAAACTGAAGTTCAGAGGGGTTAAGTAACTTGCCCAAGATCACCCAGCTAGTAAATGTCTGAGGCAAGAATGGAACCCAGGACTTCCTGACTCCCAAGTCCAACACTCCATCCACTATCCCAAGCTGCCTCTCAGTGAATGAGCACGAAGGGACAAAGATTCCTGATAAAAAAAAATTTAGAAAAAAAGACTAAAAAAAGTATTGATGCTTTATTTGTTGAAATTAATTAACATTTAAATACTTAATGAACAGCTTTTTATTAATGTTCAGTTTTAAATTTTTAATAAAAAACTGATTTTTAAAATACGAGTTAGTTCTAGTCATTTGCAAGTTCACTATGAGTCAACAGAGACATGGTAGCCAAAAGAGATAATGTTATCTTAGGTTGCATTAAAAGAAGATCCAATGTAAGAGAAGTTAGTTAAACATCTCTCTAAGTTTCAATTTCTTTAACTGTAAAATGAGGGGATTAAAAGTAGATAGTCTAAGGTCCCTTCTGGGTCTGACATATGATTCTATAATCCCAATGTACTCTCTGCCCTGTATCTGAAATACACTGTACAGTTCTGAACACCATGCTTTAGTATCGGCATAAACACCTGTAAAGCTTCAAGAGAAAGGTGACCAGGATTAGGAAGAGCCTCAAGATCATGCCATCCTAAGACTGGTTTAAGGGACTAGGAATGTTTAGCCTAGAGAAGACTTAAGGATGATATTTACAGCAACTACAAGGCCAGATGAAGCTGACCAGGAGCATTCTTCTGTTTATGACTACCAAGGACAAGGTACCTTGAACTAGACTCTATCTTGAATAATGGGACTGTATCTTAAAATACACTTATGTGTATTTTATGTACACATGCTACACTATATGTGTGTGTTTTTATGCATGTATGTGTGTGTGTATGTATATATATAGCCATGTTAATGATAAACACAGACACCCTGGATCTATAATTTCAATTGACATCTTGACATTCTCTTATCTCATTATACTTACAACCTATCATATTAAGAAATTTCTTTCTTATATTATGGTTAAACACAAATGGAGACTATAATTTTGGGTTGACACAGCCTTCCTGAGTTGGGATTACTCTAAGTGTATAAAGAGTCTCCTTCAGGTTGTTTACCTCTGAGCTCAGATTTTCTGACTCCATCATGCATGATTCTCTGGCTTAATAAGAATAAACAAGTACATTATAACACATGTAAGCCTGATTCTGTTTGTTCCTTGTTCAAACGTTTGGTAAGGTGAACCCCATTCTCTTTGTTCTTGAACAAACCTTTGGGAAGGGGGAACCCAATTCTGTTTGTTCTTTGGACAAACCTTCAGTTAAGAGGGAACCTCATTGTATTTGTTCTTAGGACAAATCTTCGGTTAAAGGGGAAACTGATTCTGCTTGTTTCTTTGGACCAAACTTTTGGTAAATGGTTGACAGGTAACCACAACAAAAAATGGCAAATGTTGGAGGAGGGAAATGGCATATTGATGTTAGTGGAGCTGTGGAGTCCAATCTTTTTGGAAAGCAATTTGGAATTGTGTACAAGAAGTTACCAAGCAGCGCTTTGACCAACTACACCACTGTTAGACCTATACCTCAAAGAGTGCAAAGAAAGAGGAAAAACTTTTATGTACAAAAATATATACATACATACATATATATAAATGTATACACACACATATACAGAGAGAGAGAGAAAGAGACAGAGAGAGAGAGAGAGAGAGAGAGAAGCTCTTTTTGTGGTGGCAAGCAACTGCAGACTAAGAGAGTGCCCTTCAACCATAGAATGGCTTCTAACAAAATGTTGTGTATCAATGTATTGGACTTACTATTATGCTATAAGAAATGAGAAAAAAGACAGTTTTAAAGATACAGGAAGACTTGTATGAACTGATGCATAGTCAAGTAAGCAGAACTAGAAAAACAATTTATATTATAATTGTCAATATTATAAAATCAATTTTGAAAGATTTAAGAACTCTGATTAGCTAGCAGTACTTGTAGTAATAGCTAGTTTATATAGCACCAACTACGTGCCAAGCACTGTGCTAAGCACCTTATACATATTATCTTATTAAATCCTCACAACAACCTGGGGAGTGAGGTAATATTATCCCTTTTTTACAATAAATGATCAACCACGACTGCAGAGAACTGATAAAGAAGAATACTGCCATCTTGAAGACAGACAGATAACAGACTAGTAAGTAGAATGAGAAACGTATTTTTTTAACATGGATAATGCAGAAATATGCTTTGTTTGATTGTGCTTATGGGATACCAAGGTTCTGTATTTGTTTCTTTTCATTGGGTGGAGGGAGGTGGGAGGGGAGAAACGAATATTTGATAATTGCAAAAAATAAAATAACTTTTTGGTAATTTTTTTTCTCTTAAGTTTGAAAAAGTTTATTGCTAACATTAAACTATTATTACACTACTCTAGGTAGTAATGATTCTACCCAGGGAGAAATTCCCAGTACACAGCAAAATTCATCTAGATGGTATAGTATATAAATGGTATAGTGACAAAATACACGAATTTGGATACAAGATTTGGGTTCCATGGCTAGCTATCTACTTGCTGGTCTAATATCACTTGCTAGCTTCATCAATGTGAGCAAGTCACTTCATTTATATGAACCTTAGTTTCCTCATCTATTATAACCTTTGATTGGTCTTACCTCACATGATTGTTGTGCAGAAAGCCTTTTGTAAACTACAAAGTGGTAAATAAGTGAGTTATTACTATTACTCACAGAAAAGATATCCAACACCATATAATTATTAGATTAAAATCCAACACAATTGCAAAAAAAATAGAATCAGTCAATTAAATGCACTCAAAATATTTGAATCCAAAGATGTTCACTATATAGAAGTTATATTATTATCATAACGCCCTAAAATGATTCAACTACTTTGTGACATTACAAAAATGTATTTAAAAAAAAGATTTAAAGACACAATGTAAAGGACAGAGAGATGAGAGTTGCATAGCACTCCTCTCACCAGACCACGTATGTAGTATTGTGTTTAATTTGGAGCATCATATTTTGGGTAAGCCACTGATAAGCTGGAGAGTATCTAAAGGAGGGCAACTATAATGGTGAAAAGTCTCAAGATCATGCTATATAAAGATCATGGATTAGGTGAAGTACTTAGACATACTTAGCCAGAAGGAGGACATGATAGTTGCCTTCATCTATTTGAAAGTCATATAGAAGAAGAATTGGACAACTTTCAGTGATTCCAGAAGTCAGAAATAGAAACAAACGTAAGGAATGGTTTCCTAATAAGTAGATTTATTGAAAAGCAGAATGTGATGCCTCAAGTAGCTGGACCACCCTCACTAAAAGAATTCAAAGTTTGGCTTACTACTTGCAATTGCTGTTAAAGAGGGTTCCTGTATGGCCTCCACTGTTTCTTCCACGTCAGAGATTTTATGTTCTGTGATTAGACAAATATTTGGTCAGACCATATGATTTAAACATAAAAGACACCTTAGAGATCATCAAATCCAAGTCCCTCATTTTACAAATGGCAAAATGGTAAACCTGTACCAGTACGGTCTAATGAGGGGGGGGAACCCACCAAACTAGGTGTTAGGAGTAGTGGTTTCCAGTCCTGGCTCTTATTAACTTACTGTGTATCTTTGGGAAAAATCATAATCTTTCTAGGCCTCAGTTTCCTCTTTTCTAAAATGAACTTAATAACAGCAGCCCTACCTAAATCATGCAATAAATTGGAACAATACAACTTAAAAATCCAAGTGTATACACTGAGAAAATTAAGATTGCTATCTAAATGCAAGGTATTATTTTGCGGCTAGTTTTTGCCTACAGGGTGGCAAGGGCTATACCTACACACTGACAATTTAAGATGACTCACCGTAATGAAGTTTGCATTCCCTGAGTAAATGCCAAGTATGACCTACAAGTGTGTGGAGTGACAGAAGGGTAACAGCCCAGACTTAAACAGGTAGTGCAGCAGATAGAGTGCAGGGCCTGGAGTCAGGAAAACTTAAGTTTAACTCTGGCCTCAGACACTAGCTGTGTGACCCTGGGCAAGTCACTTAATCCTGTTTGCCTCGGTGTCCCCATCAGTAAAATGAGCTGGAGAAGAAAATGGTGAACCACTCCAGTATCTTTGCCAAGAAAACCCCAAATGGGGTTATGAAGAGTTGGACACAAATAAAACGACTGAACAACAAAAAAATATGTGTAGTAAAAAGAACACTAGATTTGGAGTAAGAAGTTTAAAAACCAGCTATCTGTAAAATCATGGTAAATCAATTAACCTCTCATGGCCTCAGTTTTCTCATCCTTAAAGTGAGAGGGTTGGACTAGATGACCTCTGAGGTCATTTTCAACCCTTCTTCTATGCAGTTCAGAAAGGGGAAGTGACTTTCCAGTTAGAGTATTTGGGAAGGTAATATTTCATAGTGTTCCTGCAAAGAGAACAATGATGAAATCTCTTGACTGTGAATAATTTTAAAGGGCAAAACAGAAAAATATGCTTTACTCCTTTAAAGAGTCAGAGGGAAAAAAACACTAAGAACTTTAGAGTCCTAAATAAAAAACCTTAACCCCTTTCATTACATTCAGAGTGGGTGTATTGGCACTGTGCAGGATTAAGGCCAAGCAAGCATTTGTCATAATGGACAATTTAGGCTAATGAACAGGCATTCTACCTTTGCTTTACTAGTAAAACTTCTTTTAAACTCAAATAAGAAAAGCCCTAAAGGACACTACCTAAAGGAAAAATATGTTAAAATCATAATGCCAATGCTCTTCCTGGTGTTGCCTAACATGGCGTGGAAATACAAGTGTTCACTGGACATCACTCAACTTCCTATATAACAATGAATCCTAATAAATATTTCTGTAAAAAAAGGGTTAGACAGCCAGTTCACATGACCAACAAGATGAAGGACTCAACATTTTCTCTGATCCTTTCGACCTCTCAAACCTTTCTCTTCAAAATAGAAATTATGCACAAAGATAATGTAACTTCAGTTGTCTCCATGGTCTAGGACACCTGGAAAATTAAAGAATATTTAAAAAAAAAATGTACTGATGCCTACCCTGAACACACACAGCACCCCTCCCTCACTGTATCACACTACTAGCAGCAAGACTGCATTAGCCAACTAAAAGACCCAACACACAGACTTGCAACAAAATCCAACCCTACAACCTGATCCCACCTTTTTTCCAGTGCCATGGAGATCCCAGCACCAGGATGCCACAAAGAGCACTCCAGGCTGCATGAGTTTGCTGGACCCATAACAGATATTGCATTAGTAACAGCATTCTGTTTTGTAAAACGTTTCTGCAGGAAAGTAGAAGAACAGGAAAAGGGGCAAGACAAATCTAGACTTGAAATAGATCTCAACCCCACATCCCATAACATCCTCCTCCTAGAGCCATGGAGACCCAAACTACAGAAATCAGTACCAGAATACTAGTGTGGCAGCTCTCTGACCCGCTGGTATTGTGTCAGAGAACTAAGGAACAGAGGAAACGGGACATCATGGTTGTCCCATCAGGGTGCTGTGCAGCGCTCCATTAAACATGAAGTAAAGAACTTAACATCCAGATAGGGACAATTCTGCCCACACAGACAAAAGTCATTTGGGGCAGAGACCTAGGCTGGTGAATTGTGAATTGCCCAGCATGAAAGGAGGCTGAGACACTTTGAGATCTAGCCTCCAGCGAAACCATCGGCAGAAAGTATGGAGTCAGAAAGTGAGCAAAAGGGGAAAACAAAGAGGAAAAGACTGAAATTATCAAAAATCACAGGAAGAAAATTCAAAAACATAAGCAAACAAAGAACATAAGCAAATAACCAACAGGGAAAACATTAAAAGCAGAAGGAAATATGGCCTCAAAATCTAGTAAACAAGTTCAGGCATTTACACTTGATGAGAGAGAGGACTCTGTAAAATGTGAGAACATGAAACCACAAACATGCCGTTATTGAGTGTTTTAAAACAGAAATGAAAATTATGATAGTAGAATTTATGGCCAGCATAGCAAAAATAATTGGCAAAATAAAAAAGCTTGAGTTTGCAATGGCAAGACTCACCAAAGAAACAAAACAGAAAAATAGACTGCAAATGCAAACACACAGAGGTGACAGCCAATATAGAAGAAGAAAAAAAAATAACATGTTTAAAAACCATGCTCACTATCCAAGCAAAACATACTGATCTCAAAGACAGGATGTGCAGAGACAACTTAAGATTCACAAGTCTCCCAGAAAAATAAGACAAGTCAACAACCTTAATGAAGGAAATAAGAGAACCGTACAGAACTTCTAAACACAAAAAATAAAATACCAATTGAAAGAATTCATAAGTTGCCTTTGGAGGAAAAAAAAAGATTGCAAAACTCCAAGACATACAGAGGTTAAATTTAAATTTTAATTCAGAAATAAGTTGTGTAGTCAGGAGAAATACTTTCAAATACAAAGGAAAGGAAATTTGAATAACACAAAACCATTCAGCACCCACCAGAAGATACAGAAGAGAATAGAATAATGTGTTCCAATGAGCAATGGAGCTCAGGATGAAGCCCAAGGTGACCTACCCAGCAAATATGTACTTAACTGTATGTGAAAAAAAGATGGGTGTTCAGTAATAAAGGGACATTTGAGTGGACAGAGCTCCGGCCTTGGAGTCAAGAGGACCTGAGTTCAAATCTGCCCTCAGACACATAACATTCACTAGCTATGTGACTGGGCAAGTCACTTAACCCCAATTGCCTCACCACCAAAAAAAAAAAAAAGAGAGAGAAACATTTGAAACATTCTTATAAAGAAAACTAAATTGAAGAAATTATTTGCTTCTTTAACACCATAGACAACAGAAATGCAGGAGAAGTGAACAAATGCAGCAGCCAAGGACTACAACAGCAACAGCTAAGAGAACAGTAAGGGACTTCTTTCCAAATGTATATGAGGAGACAGAAGCAAAGGTGAAAGTGAGATGGAAAACAGTGAAGAGACAGGCTTGGGATATTATGGATAGAATCTGGCAACACCTTAAACACAGGTAAATTAACCTTTTTTTTTTTTCCCATGGGGGCTACCTGCCAAAATGGGAGGGTGAATGAAAGGTAGGGAAGAGAAAAGGTGGAGAGAGGGGAGAGTGGAACAGACCCAGGTCAAATCAAAGCCAACAATGGAAGGGAAGGGGAGCCAACCCCTGTGGTCTCAAGAAGAGGGTGAGGATGATAGTGAAAGGACTGAAAAGAACAGAGGTGGAAGAAGTAGGCCTTACTTTGGTATCAGGAAGGGATTCCACTGATGAATGCTTCTATGGGTGAAGAAAGATGTTCAGCAAAAAGAAATGGATAGATTAGGTAAACAATACACAGTAGCAAATGACTATAGTAATCTAGTGTTTGATAAACCCAAAGATCCAAGCTTTGGGGATAACAATTCACTATGTAACAAAAACTGCTAGGAAAACTGGAAAGCAGTTTGGCAGAAACTAGGTATAGACCAACATCTCACACCATATACCAAGATAAGGCCAAAATAGTTACATAATTTAGACATAGAGGGATGATAACATAAGCAAATTAGCAGAACATGGAATAGTTTACCTGTCAGATCTATGGACAAGGGAAGAATTTATAATCAAACAAGAGAGAGAGAGCAGGATGTAAAATGGACAATTTTGATTACATTAAATTTAAAAGGTTTTGCACTAACAAAACCAATGAAACCAAGATTAGGAGGAAAGCAGAAAACTGGGGGGAAGGGGGAAGAGTTACAATAAGTGTCTCTAGTAAAGGCCTCATTTCTCAAACAGACAGAGAACTAAGTCAAATTTATAAGAAAATAGATCATTCCTCGATTTATAAATGGTCAAAAGTTAGGAACAGACAACTTTCAGAAGACATCAAAGCTATCTATAGTCATATGAAAAAATGTTCTAAATCACTACTGAATAGAGAAATGTAAATTAAAACAACTCTAAGGTACCACCTCATATCTATCAAATTGGCTAATATGACAGAAAAGGAAAATGACAAATATTGGAGGGTATATGGAAATTTGGGACACTAATGCACTGCTGTTCACTGATCTAACCATTCTGGAGAGCAATTTGGAACTATGCACAAAAGAATATAAAACTGCATATGCTTTGACCCAGCAATACCACTAACAGGTCTGTAACCCAAAGAGATTAAAAAAAAAAAAAAAAGGAAAAAGACCTATATGAACAAAAATATTTATAGTAGCTCTTCTTGTGGTGGCAAAGAATTAGAAATTGAGACAATTGGGACTCAACAAGTTGTGGTTTATGATTGTGATGGAATACTATTGTGCTATATGAAATGACAAGTAGGATACTTTCAGAAAAACCTTGAAAGATTTACATGAACTGATGAATAGCAAAGTGAGCAAAAGCAGGAGGATATTGTAAACAGTAACAACAATACTGCATGATGATCAACTGTGAATGACTTTGCTATTCTCAGTAATAACAATGATCTAAGCCAATTTGGAAAGACTCATGATGAAAAATGCTATTCAGAGAAGAACTGATGGAATCTGAATGCAGATGGAAATATATTTTTTTTGTTTTATATTTCTTGGGGGGTTTTTGTCTTTTTTTTATAACATGACTAATATGAAAATGTTTTGCTTGATTGCACATGCATAACCTACATCAAATTGCTTGCCTTCTCAATGAGGGGGGAGGTAGAGAATTTGGAACTCAAAATTTTTTTAAAAATATTAAAAATTTGTACATGTAATTGGAAAAAAAATTTAAGTACAACAATATTCAGAAAGAGAGAGAGAGAGAGAGAGATGGGGACCTTGTGGTAGATGTGGTCTGGGAGATTTGATGCTTAAAAAAACTACTCAAGTTACCACAGGAGGCAAGGGGCTGGAACTCATGAGGGCAAATAGTACCTGGGGGAATGGGAGAACATGAACCCAGGGAGGCAATTTTGAGGCAAATGGGGAAAAGAGGGTAACCCAGGAGTAGGTATAGATCAGTGATGGGCTGCGTAATTAGGGATGTGGTTGCATTGTCACCCACAGGAATTGGAACTGTACTGGGAGTGAGGCACTATGGAAAAGGGGAACCTGCAGGGCAAGCTCTACAAGACAGTGGCAGAAACTGCCTAAAGGAAAGAGCCCAGAATAAATATTTCAGAAGTTTTGATTCTATGAGAAATACAGAGAAAAGAATGAGACCTGACAATTACAGTGGTCATGAACCAGAGAAGGAGAGTCTGGAAGAGTAGACAGAGAGAGAAGATGGATAATGAAGAGAAAAAATTCTTGGAAAGGGGCACACAGAAAAAAAAATTTAAACTAATGAATAAATTTGAACAGGAGGAAAGGAAGAGGGAATCTACTTAACTAACTGACAGGAAAAAAGGGGGGGGGGAGGGGAAGAAATAAATAACCAGATAAAAGCAGGAAAGAAAAAAGGAACTGACAACCAAAACCTCAAAGAACAAGAGGTAACGAATGGGAGGCAAAATAGGGAAGAGGGAAAGAGAGCCAATGGGAAGAAAGAGGGCCACCATAAAAAAAGAATAAGCTAAAGTAACTTAAGTAACATAGTATCGTGTGCACCACAGAAGACGGGGAAAATCATACTTGAAAAAAACCCAAATTAGGGGCAGTTAAGTGGTGCAGCAGATAGAGCATCGGCCCTGGAGTCAGGAGGACCTGAGTTCAAATCCAGCCTCAGACACTTGACACTCACTAGCTGTGTGACTCTGGGCAAGTCACTTAACCCCAACTGCCTCATAAAAAAAAAATTAGAGACAAATAGAGGAAAATATAAGTTAATTCTCATAACTTTAAATGTGAATGGATTACGTAATCTAATAAAGTGAAAAAGTGGCAGAGTAGATAAGAAAGCAAAATCCTACAATATGTTACTTACAAAGACCACATTTAAAAATAAATAAAACTGAGGGGATGGAAAAAAATTAACTATGCATCAAGGGAATCCAAAAAAGCGGGAGTTGTTATCATGCTGACAAAACAAAAACAAACATTTAAAAATAAAAAGGGATAAACAAAGGGAACTACTTTGTGCTGAAAGCAATCACAGATAATAAATCAATCAGTAATAAACTCATATGCTCCAAATGCTAGCATCCAAATTCATAAAGGAAATATTAACTGAGCCACAAGACACAGACAGTAATACAATAGTGACAAGAGACTTCAATATCTCTCTCTCTCTCTCTCAGTTTTGGATAAGTCTAACAGAAAGATAAATAAAAGGGTAAATATGTAACTGAATAAATTGCTAGAGAAACTAGAGTTAAAAGACTTACCTTGTCTTCTAAATGGGACAGCAAAAGAAATCCAGTGTTTGATAAAGTGGAAAATATAAACTACCCAGTTAAAAAAACCTCCTTATTTGACAAAAACTATTGAGAAAACTAGAAAACAATCTGGAAGACATTAGGCTTAGACCAATATCTTACAGCATAATCTACAATACATTCTAAATAGATACATAACTTTAGTAATAATATTTTTTTTAAAAATTGAAGTAGATTATATACTTCTCATAGCTATGGGTAGGAAATATAAATTCACTGTGGGGCTAACAAAACTCCTAAAACAGGCCCAATCAGATTAAAATGTAATTGGGAAATATTCAACAAAATAAATACAGCATAAATAATGTTAATTTGTGGCCTTCTAAGTCAATAAGCTACCATCCTTTTTATTTGAGTTTGACACCACTGTTCTAAACTAAACAGATAAAGAGGCAATTACAAAAGATAAAATATATTACTTCGATTATACTTAATTGAAAAGCTTCTTCACAGACAAAATTAATGCACCTAGAATAAAAAAGAAAGTAGTCAAATGGGAAAAAATTTTGTATTAAATTTCTATGATAAGGGTTTGGTATCCAAGATATATAACTATATGTGTATATAAAACTATAAAATTATATATATATGTATATAAACATACACATACATATATAATAATAGCTACTCTTCAGTAGATCAATTGGCCAAAATATATGAACAAACAGTTCTCAGAAGAAAAATTGCAACATATCCACTACCACGCAAAAGAATACTCCAAATTACTAATAACAGAAATACAAAATCAAGACAACCCTGAAGTTTCACCACACAACCTGCAAGCTGGCAAAGATGACAAAAAATGACAATACTCAAGGTTGGAAGGATTGTGGACTAATAAGCAAACAAATACATTGTTGATGGAGCTGAGAAATGGTACAACCTTTTAGGAAAGCATTTTGGAATTACACAAATAAAATTACTAAAAAAATTACTAAAATGTCAATACCCTTCATACCAGAGATTCCATTACTGGGCTCATACTCCAAGGAAGTCATCAATAAGAAGAAAGTCTCCTTATACACCAAAATACTTATAACAGCATTTTTTTTTTTGTGATAGCAAAGAATTGGAAACAAAGCAGATGCCCTTCAACTGGGAAATAGCTAAACAAATCATGGTACATGAAGGTAATGGAATATTACTGTGCTGTAAGAAATGATATATGTAACAAATACAGAAGCATGGAAATATCTAGAAGAACTGGTGCTGAGTGAAGTAAGCAGAGTCAAGAAAATATTATACACAGTAACTACAATCAATGCTTGATTTTCATAAATACACCAAAAAAGTCAAAAGTGAATGTAACAAAATCATAAAAATCAAGCATAACTCGAATGAAGAAATAAAAAATAGTATCTTCAACACACTCCTTTGTAGTAGCAGAAGATCCAAAACTGTTACACATTGCATATGTTTTCAGACTTTTTCGATGTATCAATTAGTTATGCTGACTTTCTTTCCTTTTTAAAAAATACTGTTCTGTTTGTTATATAGGATAGCTCTATGAGAGGGAGAGTGGCAAGGTGAAGACTACTGGATTTAACTAAGATAATGTAAGAAACAGAAAACATCAATAAAAATTTATTTTTTTAAAAAAAGGAAAAGAAACTGGCTATTCATCTAAATATAAAAGCTTTATTTAAGAAGTTATTACAACTCATTCAAACACAGGAAATCATAATTTATAGTAAAGAGTTCAAAATACAGTCTCAGCCTATTAATCACAGAGAATTAACCTTGATGTCTAAGCATCCTTCTGAGAGGTATATAAAATACAGATCTGAATCAGTAATATTCCCTCCTAATATAAGAAACATATCAGAACTTCCACAACTAAGCTATGTTAGCTATTTTTCAGAGTTGAACTTATAAAACAAATCCAACTTCAAATGCAAGTCTGGGTAGCTCAGAATTGGAATTATTGAAAAGCCAACTACATTTAGAGTCAAAGGACCCAAGTTTTAATCTCAATCCTGCTATTTATATCTATCTGACTTGAAGAAATAATTTCTCTAAAACCTCCTCAGTTTCCTGTAAAATGAAGATTTTAGATTAGTCTCTAAGGTCCCTTCTAGTTTTATTTCAATGAGAACTATGCAATGAAGAATTGAAACCACTCCATTTTAGAAAAAAAGTTTCCTAATAAGACAAATTTTTTCAAGAATGTCTCTGAAAAAAAAATCTAAGTTTATAATCCAAATTTAAATTTAAAATCCCAATGCAAATGCTACCTCCCCATGAAGCCTTCTCTGATATCCTACATCCTCTTTTCTTCTCTTCCCCTCCATGAAGACCATTTCATGTGTCTTCCACACAATCCTTTGCTTATACCTCTCTAATATACTTGTGAGTTCTTGTTATAGACATCATATTCATTTGTGTGTACATCTCATTCCCTGACTATACTTCAAGATCCATGAAAACAGTCATTGTTTCTATGCCTCCCCCAAACTTTGTCTCTTCCACTCATAGCCTGGTGCAGTGCTCTATATTCAACAGATAACTCCAGTTTGCTGAATTGAATCAATCCATGTTTCCACAAGCAAGTTAATTCCAAAATCAACCAACTAAATTAGTTTTAATTAAATTTTTAAAACGAAGTCTTTCTGAAATAAGGGAGAAGAGATTTTCCCTTAAATCTCTTAAAGTTTAAAAGAAAACTACACACTTGGGAGGGAGGAAGGGGGAGAGAGGACCTAAGACTGGCTCCCTGAGGAGAAGTCCTTGAGAAAATAGTCCACTAAAAAGTTCTGCTCACCTTCATGACTACCAAAACTAAGAATTCTGGAAAAGAAGGAAAAAAAAAACGCTAAAAGGGCATTCTTTTTTACAAATAGGTCAAAACTTGTCAAACAAAGTAATTTAAACCTAAGAATGTTATATTTTTATTGGCCTCAACTTCCCCATCTGGCAAGAGGCCAGACTAAATTAACTATAAAGTTACTTCCACTTATAAAATCCTACAAGTCTAAATTGAGAGTTAGTTTTGACCAAATAAAAAATGTCACCTGTGTAAAAAATTCGATGTTTTGTAGATACTGGTATCTTTTAGTTCAAGGCAAAGAACTGACAAAGTTTCTTCAAAAATTTCTATGCATGGTTCTGTGAAAGAGGGTGAATAGGCAGACCTTTGGCTATAATATCACAGTGCACCCTTTTCCAAGCATATCTTTACCTAACACTTCTACTACACTCAAAAATCTCACTGTAATGTTCAGAAAACAAATAAACTGAATTTTTTTGTCCCCTACTGGACTAGCAAATAAAAGTTGCTTAAGGTTTATAAAAACAGCTCCAAAGATAAAATGTTGCAAATTATTTAAAGTTAAACTCTAATTCTTAAATGTTAGTACCAATACCCTTCTATGGTTTCATTTATTGAGGTCAAGATACTGGATGAACTTCTATGGCGCCTTTTAGCTCTAAACCTATGATCTCAAGAAAAGGATACAATGGAAAGAAGGCATTGTTTTTTGTCTTCCTAAAGGTAACAGAGCTTTGTATGGTGAAAAAAGAGTACTGGATTCGGAATCAAAAGATATCAGGGTTTGACCTCTGGCTCTAACACTAGTTGTGTGACCTTGAGCAAGTAACTTAACCTGTTTGAGCCTCCATGTCATCTATAAAATTAGATGGTTGCTCCCAGATCAAGTTTGAACACCTATGATTCTATTTTCCTTTTAGCAAACAGAAAATAATTCAGAGTTTATGGTTTTATGTGTGATTTTATTCCATATCTGATGGTTTTTCTTCAGATGATTATATTGGTAATCAGCATATCAATGACCAGTTAGGGAAACAACAAGCACTTAAGTGAGAGTCAACAAGACTCCGATACAAACACCAGATCTGCCACCTACTTGCAGTGTGATTTTGGACAAGCAGTTTTCCACCCCTGGGACTCATCTTTTTTTTTTTTAAACAAAAGAGTAAGCTCTGGTCCAGTTGAACAGTCTATGATTCTAGTAGCCAAGATGTTTTAGGACAGGCATAACACATGTGTAAGTTAAATAAAACATGGTACAGTAGAAAGAATGCTTGATCTGAAGACTGAGGCCCTGGGTTCATCTCCTTACCTATTTAACACTGGGTAAGGTTACTTAACCTCTTCCAGCCTCAATTCCTCATCTAGAAATTGAAGAGGTCGGATTAGATGAACTCTAAAGCTCCTTCCAGCTCTAAGTCTATGATACTATGATCTTAGCTCAGACATGATAGGATTTAGAGCTGAAAGTGATCTTTGAGATCACTGAGTCAATGGGTTTTTACCTCGACGTCCACGGGTCCACGGACCCCCAGCAGGTCCATAAATAGATTTTTAAAATGAAGTACCTGTCCATGAACTTGGATGGGAAAAAATTACATCTTAATTTTTAACTAACAGTGAACTAAAATTTTAGCATTTCCTTCAATCATAAACATAGGCAATAAAACATACTTTGAGAAGAGCTCCACAATTTTCACCAGATTGCCAAAGTGGTTAATGACACAAAAAAGGTTAAAAACCTCTAAGGCAGTTCAAAACCCCATCATTTCACAAATAAAGAAATGGAGGCCAAGACAGGCAAAAGGATTTACCCAAACTAACACAGCAAGTTTAAGTATCACGCTCAGGCATACATTTCAGGTTCCTTGACTCCAAATCCAATGCTCTTCCCACTATACGTCTTCTACCCCTTCATTTCCAAGTCTTTAACTGAATCATACAAGGAGCAGCTAGGTGGCGAAGTAGATAGAGCTCCAGTTCAAATCCAGCCTCAGACACTTCACACTAGCTGTGAGACCCTGGGCAAGTCATTTAACCCTAATTGCCTCACCAAAAAAAGCAAAATAAATAAATGAATAACTGAATCATACCATAACTGGAAGATAACAATCATCTAAACCCACAATACAGTAAGCCTCTCATCTAACAGTGACGCATAAGATTAGCTTCCCCAAACCAAATTTCCATTAAAAGCACCAGGTGTCAATAAATATGTAAAATGAATAAAAATATTCAAATTTCAACCTGTTAAAATATTTATGGAGAAAGAACAGTGATATATTTTGCTTACATAAATAAAACATTAGGTCTCAGAAAACCATTTGGCTCTATTCACTTCAACAAACATTTATTAAGCAATTATATAAAGGGTACTGTCTGTGAAGTAGGTAGTTCAACTATTATAATCCCCATTATGTAAACTAGAGATAAGATGTAGTCTCTCTCCTCAGATAACTCACTCAATATTCAATTGTCTGAATCACATACAGTAAAATTCTATTCTATCACCCATTTCCCTTTTCTTCATGAAGAATTAGGTTCACTCTTTTTCCATCATTATTTTTAATTGGGGGGGAGAATTATCACACAAGGTGTTAACAATTTTTCTACTAAGAGGTACAACAGTAAAGTCATCCAGATATTGAGAAAATAGTAAGAGTTATTTGCTGGTGAGAAGGTTGATCCCAACATGAAGCTGAAAAACAATAAAACTTTAGAGAGGTTAGAAGGGAATTTTAAGAGAATGACTCACCAAACCTATTTACCTTCAAGTTTGCCTCCTTACTGAAGGGAAGGCTAACAGCAAGACAGATCACACACTTTTTGTTCTCAATAAAGAATAAGCATTCTGTCTTTGAGAGTGGTAGTATGGGTCCGTCTATAAATCAGAACATTTAAATTAAGACTAACATACTAAAATTTTTCTGCCACCAACTCCCAAGAGGGCTTTACAAGCCTCCCATATCTCAGAACCAGAGGGGGCTTCAGCATAAAATCTAAATGCCACAAAGTCATCTTATTATCCTCTTCAAATTATTACCCTGGCTTACCACTGTAACCTAGTATATTAAATGTATGTTTTATGCTAGCCTTCAAAACTGTAACTTGGCTTCGACCTAAATCTTTTCCTTCCTCTAATTAGCAAACTACTGTGGATGTTGAACCCCTCCTTTTAGTCATTTTATGATTTGTATATTCTTATTTACTAAGTTATAGACAGGTTGCCATCTACCTTTGTAGAGAAAGATTTTTACAGTGAAATAACAGATCCCATATACACTATATCTTAAGCCAAGTATCTTGAAAGAGTTTCTTTCTACTCAGAACTCTTCTTCCCAGAAGCTTTCCAAAATTTCCCTAGGTCATTCCAAGGACAAAGTTTCTTACTAAGCTCTTTCTTGATGTAGATGACAATATGTCAGGTGTAACAGAATGACTAGCTCTGACTATGCTCCTCAGAACAACTGAAACAACACGTCTTAGTATTCTAATAACTTAAAGGACTTCAAGTTTCCAAACCATTTTACGTATATTTGAATCTACAACACTGGTAAGGTAGTACTACAAGCATTATTATCATCATTATACTAAGGTTCAGAGAAGTGGAATAACTTTAACATGTTCATGGTCCCACATCGAATAAGTGTCACAGGCCAAATAGAAACCCAGAATTTCCTAACTACAAGTGCTAAGAGTTTGTCTCCAGTTTCTACTAGAGTGGAAAGGAAATTATGAATCCACAGGCATCAGTTCATGTAGGCACTGACCTGGAAACAGGATACCTGGGTTCAAGTCCTGGCTCTGATACTTACTAGCTGTGTGACATCCGTCAAATTGCTTTCCTCTGGGTCTCAGTTTCTTCCTCTATAAAATGAGGCCACTGGACTAGATAATCACCAGGGTCTCTTTCAGCACTAACAATCTATGAAACTTGTAGAAAACAAGTTCAGTCACAGCAATGGCTGTACTACATGAGATAGAAGCTGCACCTTCGTTGCCCTAACCTCAGAAATCAAAGCTTCTTTTTATTCCCACAGATCCTAACATATCCCTATAATATAAAACACTCAGACCCCAAATGAGGTCACAAAGAGTTGGACAGGATTGAAACAAACTCCTCTGCCTTTCATTAAAGACCCTCCAGAGCCCAGTTTCAATGTGCCTTATTAACCTTATTTCATAATATTCCTCTTCATGCACTCCTTCCAACCAAAATGTACTACATACCTCCTATTCCATCCAGCCCTCTTCTGCCTCTGTACATTCACGAACCAAGCCCAGAAAACACTCTCTTTACATCAAGGCCTGCTGAAATTCTACTCTGCCTTCAAAGTCCACTTGCGTTCGACCTCCTTCACACAAAGCTTTCACTGCTTCCTCATCTCCACTCCAAATTCTCCTAGAGCAGTCTATCTATATCTCTTCTTTACCTCTTTCACACACTCTCTTATAGCATGCTCATGTATCTAGGTTGTATCCCTCTGTCAAATTTCACCCTTGTAAACCCACTGCACAAAGTAATCAGGCAGTCAATAAACATTTATATAGCGCCTACTATATGCCAGGCACTGTGCTAACTACACGCTTTACAATTATCTCAGTCGACCCTCACAACAGCCCTGGGAGGTCGGTGCTACTTAAGAGAGGGAGGAGGGGAGGACTACAACACGAAAACCAACTATGTGCCAACAAGACGCGTATGGAGGATAAATCGGAGATGATCAGAGGGAAGGCCCTAGAATTAATGAGCGTCTACAAGGGCTTCCTGTAGGGGTCGATGTCTATTTCTCAAATGAATTACCAGTTAGGGGCGTAAACTTCAAGACCCCCTGCCCGCCCCCCGCCTCCTGCTGGCTCCACCTGCTCAGTCTTGTTTATTTTCCCCAAAGCCCTTTCCTCCCTCCTCCCTCGGCCTTCCCTTCCTCCATCCCTCCCCCTCCCTCCCTCCCTCCCAACGCTTCCCCGGCCTCTGCCTCGCCACGCAGGCCGACCTCCTCCTCGCTCTGCCGGGCTGGCTCTCCCACCTGGCCGCCCTGGCCCCGGTTCCTCTTTCCGCCCCCTCCCCCCTCGCTCTCCCCCTCCCCCCCTTCCCCTCCCCGCTCCTGGCGCGTCCCCACCCCCACCCCCGCAGCCGCAGAGGGCAGGGCCTGGCCTCGCGGGGCCTGGCACCGGGGCCGAGGGTCCGCATTCCAGGCTCCGGACCGGCAGTGAGACGCCGGCTGTGGGCCTAGGCCCAGGTGGCCGGGACCGGGCCTGGGAAGGGCGGAGGGGGCCGAGGGGCCAGAGGGCCGTGAGGACCCACACTCACCGGCGGAGACCAACGCGGGCGGGCAGGGACAGTCTTCGAGCAGGGGCTGGGGCTGGGGCTGAGGCGTCGCCTGTCGCTGCTGTTCGTCCGGCCGCCGCCGCCGCCACCGCTCCCTGCTGCCTTCGCTGCGTCCAAGGGGCTGCCTCCCCTCACTCAGCCGGGCCACCAGCCTCCGCACCGATGCGCATGCGCAGAGCGGGACAGCCAGCGTGGCCGCCGGGACTTGTAGTTTCCGGATTGTCTTTTTCTCCGGGTTTCCTGCCTGGTGATAGTTAGATCACAGCTATTACGACCTTGGGCGTTTCACTTTCTCTGTGCCTCAGTTACTCCATCTGTAAAACAGATTTTCTTTATGGTTCGAACCTATGTTTTCATTGGTATTGGGATCTTCTGGTGAAGAAATTTTCTCTACCAATGCAGATGGGCGAATGGTAAGTCAAAAATCATCTATGTGGCAGGCACTGTGTTCAGCACTAGGCTGTATCTCATAGTGTCAGAGTTACCTGGCGTATTCAGAGTTTAAGTGATTTGCCCAGCATCAGACAGCAAATAGGTGTAAGGGCTGGACTTGAACCCAGGCCTTTCTGACTCTGACTGATGCCAACTCTCTTCACTGCTCCCCTCTGCTTCTCCAGCATAATAATCCTCCCATGTGCCCTGTGTAACACCTCCACCCACAAGAATCATTGAATCCTAGCTCTGTGACCTTGAGCAGGTCATAAGATCATAAATTCAGATTTGGAACATAACCTTATAAATCATCCAGGCCAGCACCCTCATTTTACAGATGAGGAAACTGAGGCCTAGAGAAGAGAAGCAACTTCTTTTAGTTAACACCAGTAGAAAGAAAAGGAGGAATATGAACCCAGTGCCTCTGATCCTATATCGGTGAACAACACAGATGTGTCGGGAAAAAGTCAAATTGTGTGTAACAGGTTTTTCCCCCTTGCTTTCTCATTGAAACTCAATGTTTTGTTTGTACCAGGAGTTTTTCCTTCTTGCTTTCTCCCTGCAAAGGTGGGGGGGGGTAAGAATGAAAATAAAATAAAATTAATTTTTAAATAAAAAAGTAAGTTAATGTTTAAGTGATCTCATCTCATACTACTGCCATTCATTTACTACAGGTTCCTGCCTTTTCCCATCTCAGAATGTTTTCTCCCACCATCTACCTATAATTGAAATAAATATAACAAGGGATGTTGTGAGGCTCAAATGAGATAATAGATGAAAGCACTTTGCAAACCTTAAAGCACTATATAAAGGCCAGTTACTATTATTATTTGCCAAATTCAGTAGGCCTCCAATTTGTTGATGACTTCATTCCCTTTCGGGAAAATAGATAGATAGGGGCAGCCAGGTGGCACAGTGGATAGAGTACCAGCCCTGAAGTCAGGAGGCCCTGCGTTCAAATCCAGCCTCAGACCAAACACTTGACACATACTAACTGTGTGACCTTGGGCAAGTCACTTAACCCCAATTGTCTCACTAAAAAAATAAATTATTTCCTGTTCAAATATAGAAAGATAGACGGACAGATACATAGATATACTTTTAAGTTTAATCTGAATTATTAGCACTTTATTAAGTCCAAACAATCAATAAAATAATAAATCAATCCCTGATAATGCACACATGAAATTTTAATAATGGGTTCTTAGAAGCCAGTTAGAGCTTGCTCCAGCTAACCTCTGTGTACAGCCACCATAACTTTAATCTTCTTATCTACTTTTCATCTCTTGGAGCCCTTCCCTTCTTAAAAACCCAGATCAGGTGCTATCTTTTTCTTGAAATTGTCTCAGAAGCTCTGAGTCTCAGAGTTGGAAGGGACCTCATGGGTTATCACATCCAACTCATACCTGAACAAGAATTCTTTTTCACAACAACAACCTGAAGAAATAGTGATTCAGCATCCACATAAATCCCACCCCACCCCAAACAGATTGTAGAGCCCCAGATTGTCAATATATTTCCTTAAAGGTGACACCTAGAACTGACCTCAATATTTCGGATTCTGACCAGGACAGAAGGAAGCAGAACTGCATTTTTTAAAATCATCTTAGGATCTTCCAGGCTTTGGGGGACACAGTTTCTGCCCAACAGGGCATTGGAGCTGCCACAATTTATTCATCCCGAGCTTGCAGTCCATTAAAAATCCCACATCTTTTTCACAGGACCTTTAATCTAGTCATGCCTAACCCAAGCCCTATTCATGAAGTAGTTTTTTTTTTAAGCCAAGTATATGACTTCACAGTTATTTATATCAAATTTAAGATTTTTACACTTAGCACTTCATGCTATAGCCTGTCAAGATCTCTGAATTCCAACTGTTATCATCCAACATGGCAGCTAGCCCATTCAGCTTAGCCCACCCAAATCTGCAAATTTGACAAGCATGATTCCTATACCTTCAACCAAGATGTCTGATGAAAAAGAAAAAAAAAATTAAACACCACAGGACCAAAAACAGGTTGCTGGGTATCTTTACTAAATATTTACCTCCTACATTGATATTGACTCACAGATGACTATTTAGGGAGGTCCAATCATTCAACACGCTCTGAATCCACCTAACTGTTCAATTATCTGGCTGGTCTTTCCACCTTATCCAGGGAAGGGAAGGGGAATAAGCATTTATATAGTGCCGACTATGAGCCAGGCTCTGTGCTAAGCATTTTTTTCTTTACAAATGTTACATCATTTGATCCTAACAACAACCCTACAAGATAGGTGGTATTATTCTTCCCATTTTACAGTTGATAAAACTAAGGCAAACAGATTAAGTGTCTTATCCAGGGTCACATCCACTATGCCACCAGATGCCTATCTGTACACCAGGAGAACATGAAATACTTTGTCAAATATACCACTATAATCCAGGTATATTACATCTAAAGCATTTTCCTGCCAGTCTAGTCAAAACCCTGCAAAAAAGGAAATAAGGTAGCCTGGCATAACTCATTCCTGTTGGAATCATGCTGACCCTTAGTTATCTCTATTTTCCTTTATTATGTTCCCAATCCATCCCTTTAATGATGTATTATGGAATTTTATGGGATTAAAATTTGTTGACCATTCCAATCTCCCTTTTTTGGAAAATCTGGACAAAGTTTACTCTTCTCCAATCCTGTGACTTCTTTCCAATTCTCCAGGATCTTGCAAAGCTTACCATTGGCCCCTCAGCAATTCTAGGACCTGATGAATTCAGTTCATTAAATGCAATTAAACATCCTCTTATCATCTCCTCATTCTTCTAGGGTTTTAGTTCTCTCTTAAACGCTTTTGCTCTGTCCTTCCTAGTGCAAAGATCATTCCCCTTAGCAGTGAAAATAGAAGCAAAGTGAGAATTGAGTAAGTCTACAATTTCTCTACACTCTGTTATTATTATCCCATCTGATCTGAACATGGGCTGTATTCCTTCTTTGATCTTTTTGTCCCCCACGCTCAGGGTACCTGTGATTTCATCCTGATGTGAGAAGTCTCCTACATAGATCTCAACCCACTCAGGACTTAGTAAATGAGTCCTAGGCATTTGCTTGAAGCAAATAAATGTTAAGAGACTTATCCTGAGTATGGGAATTAGTTATTCCTCTTACAGAAGAGATAGAGTTTATTGTGAGTTCCTAACATCATTTTTAAAAACAAAAACAAACCCTTTTGTTGTCCTTAACATTCATAAACAGCTGCTAAAGTTCATGTTGAATATAAGTGCTCCTAGCACTGTTTTCCCAGGATCTTACTAATATTTTATAATCATCCTCCACTACTGAGGAGGATGATTACTTCTAGCTTTTGTGTGACTTTCAAAAATCTGAGTTGGTAGATCCATTCCTTATAGGCCTACATTGGTCTTTTAAACAAGTTCCTTTTTTTTCCCCCCACAATCAGAATTTTTTTAGTTTAAAAACTTAGTATTTACTTGTTTGTATATTTACCCTATCACTCCATCAGAATATAAGCTCCTTGAGGACAGGGACTTTTTCTGTCTTTGTGTCCCTAGCACTTAGCATGGTATCTCCCATGTGTTTTATGCTTAATAAATGCTTGATGAATTGAATTTTATCTTCAAAATTTCTTTCTTGAACACTTTCCATTCTTCTTTGGCTGACTCTTCACATAGAATTTTAGGCCATGGAATCCTATCTAATCTTTCTCTAGCCTCTTCAAAATCTTCTCTGCCAAAATTTATCATGTATATCAGACTATACCCATCAATCCTCTCCTCTTTCAAAAAATCCACAGTGAAGATGTATCATCTGCCCTTGAAAAACTTCTTCCTTATTGGTCTGAATAAAGTTCAAAATAGTGATTCCTCTTTTTTCTTTGTCCCTCTTTTAAAGAATAAAATTCTCATTAAAGCAAATCAAGAGTGAACCAGCTGTTCTGCTTTTAGCACATATCTGGGTAGTTGAAATCCCTCATCACTACCCTCTCATACTTTCGTGTCAGATTTCTGAGCTATTTCTATTGACTCCTTCTGTCCTAGTGGTCATATTTCTATGACAACATGACTTCTTTTTCTTCTTCCTTTGATCCCAGTCAAATACATTCCACCAAGGTTCCCTCTTCAGGTTCCTGAAATTCTTAGTATGTATATGTAGCAATAAGTCTCCCTTGCCAGGGATCACCCAGCTAACAAGTGTCTGAGGACACATTTGAACTCAGATCTTCGATCCAGGTAAAGCAGCACTTTATCCACTTCACCACTTAGATGCTAATAAGTCTCTTTTTTTTTTTTTTTAAACCTAGATATAGCAATCCCATGGGTGAGGGTGTGAGTGTGTGTTACAAGGTGAGAGTAACATTTCTAAGGTGCCACAGAGGACAAATATGCCAAACTCCACCTTCAACCTGGTACTTGACGTTAATTCTTTCATATCAAGTTCATAGGCAATCAGTACTTTTTGATATTTCTTTTAAAATTACACTATAATAACAATAAGAAGGGTTGCTGGGCCCAGGGAGCTGGAGCACTGCACCATCTTTGACTCTACTAAGGGTCTGCTCTATTCTGGACCCATGTGCTCTGACCAGGTTCAAACCTGAGGGATCCTGGCCTCTAATGAGAAGGGTAGGCTTTTTTTTTTTTTTTAACCTCTTAGAGTTTAATAATAGCTTAAAAGGCCATACTGCACATACTAGAAATAGCAGAAGGAAAAGCAAAATTATAATATCTGCTTATAATTATTTGTATTTAAGATAAGTATTTAAAATTTGTACACAGATAAATTATGGTAAAATTATTTTTAAATTCTTGCATCGTTTAATCTGTATAATATTAAGATATAGTAAATCATAGTAAAATATTTAAAATTATTCTTTAAATTATAAAAAAATTATTGTGACTGTTGATGTGCCTGGTCCTTCTAGCATTAAAAGCCTTGTGACTTCCCCAAATGATAAATAAAAAATTACTTAATGTAAAATATAGATCAGGTATGTTATCTATTTCCTATATACCAGCATTTCTCAAACTTTTTGGTATCAGGACTGTTTTCTTTTTTTTTTTTGGTAAGGCAATTGGGGTTAAGTGACTTGCCCAAGGTCACACAGCTAGTACTTGTCAAGTGTTTGGTCTGAGGTCGGATTTGAACTCAGGTCCTCCTGACTTCAGGGCTGGTGCTCTATCCACTGCGCCCCCTAGCTGCCCCTCACGGCCATTTTCTTAAAATTTATTGCAGACCTTTCAAAGAACTTTTGTTTATGTGGGTTACATCTATTGATATTTACCATATTAGAAATTAGAACTGAGAAGAGGGGAAGAGAAAAAGCATTTACATAATGTTTACTATATGCCAAGGCACTATGCTAAGTGCTTTGCAGATATTACCTTATTTGATCCTCACAAAAAAAATGTTCCTAAGTAGGAGCTGTTATTATCCTCATCTTAGGAAACTGAGGCAAGTAGAGGTTAAGTGACTTGCCAGGGATCACCCAGCTAACAAGTGTCTGAGGCCACATTTGAACTCAGATCTTCAATCCAGGTAAAGCAGCACTTGATCCACTTCACCACTTAGATGCTAATAAATTTTTAAAACATTTATCAAGAGGCAGCTAGGTGGCACAGTGGATAAAGCTCCGACCTTGGAGTCAGTAGAACCTGAGTTCAAATGCGGCCTCAGACACTTGATGCTTACTAACTGTGTGACCTTGGGCAAGTCACTTAACTCTGATTGACTCACCAAAAAATGAAATAGTAATAATAAAACATTTATCAATTCATTTAAAATAACAATAATAGATTCATTACATGCTAACATAAATAACAATTCTATGAAAAATAGCTATATTTTATGAGTGTCATTTTACTCGGTTTTGCAAATGTCTTTCATGTCTGGCTTAATGAAAGACAGCTGTATTCTCATATCTGCTTCTGTATTTAATCTATTGCAATAAGTTGGTTTGATCAAAGTAAATGAAGAAAATCCAGCCTCAGATATATAGGGGGAAAGAAAGGAATAATAGGCAAATAATATTTTCGTTTGTAAGGAAAATATTTTTTACCTCAAGGACCCCCATGAAAGGGTCTTAGGGAAGCCCAGGGGTCAACAGACTACTCTTTAAGAACTGCTGCTCTACACAAAAGAAATGGCTAATCCCCTAAGTATGCTGTGAAAGCAAAACTTAAACAAGCAGCTGCGACATAACTACCGTTATACTCTCCCAAGAGATAAATATATCAAACATCAAGATGTGCTATTGTTTGCCAGACTGATGAAGAGGCATTTTACATTTTGCCTTGGCTCTGCACCATCCAAACAATTTCCTCCAGATCCCAGTCTTCTGGCAAGATGAGTCAGGAGTCTAGCTCTTCCTTCTTGTCAGTGAGTATCTCCTCCAATGCATAATAATAACTATAATAGCTACTATTTACATGGCATTAAAGTTTGCAAAGCATTTTATAAATATTATCTCATTGATCCTTGCAACAACTCAGGAAAGTACTGTTATTACATTTTACAGGTAAAGAAATTGAAACAGACTTGACCAGAATCACAGAGTTAATGTGTTCAATACTGGATTTGAACACAAATATTCTTGACTTCAAGTCTAGAACGCTGTCCACCATACTACCTAGGTGCCTGTTTTATTTATAGTATAAATACTCCCTATTTCTAGTCGGTTCTAACCAAAAGACCCAGGATCTCTGAACTTGTGGAACTCACAAGGATGCCTACATAGATATAGATGTATATTTATGTATAGATATAGATATAGATATCTTCTTCTGTAACATGTGTTACTGCTGTTAAGTAACCCATGCTCAGGAAAGGAAATACAAAGCAGAAAAGGCAGCATGGGAACCCAAGGTGTTCCAAGGTGAACCAAAGCAAGACTTGCCTAGTCAAATAGGTGGCACATGGAAGCATTCCCTGTCCTGCTAGGGAAGGACAGTCCCTAAATCCACTGATCACAGGAAGCCCAGAAAAAGTCTAAGAAAAAGCTGGAACCAGAAGTTCTCTTTCCTTTTTAAACTTAAGGGCAGTCTCTCAGTCTCTGTCACAGGGCTAGTGGACCAATAAGGGATTGGTTTTTGGTTTATGGAGGGTTTTTTTTTGTTGGTTGGTTGGTTGTTTTGTGTTATTTTTTCCATCCTAAATAGAAGAGCTCTTCAGCATTTAGTGTTTATTTTTCTAGTTGTGGCCAGGACACAGATTCATGATTCCATGGGAAATGCCATAGTTAGGACACTTATTACTAGAAGTGGCCAGAGCTCAAAGCCTATCTCCATGAATGGTCCACCATTGGCCATCATTACATTATTAACAGAAAAACTGTATCATTAATTAATTAGCTCTGCAGCCTCCCATCCTAGTTTATTAAATACTCTTTTTCCGTAAGCTTTCTGTTTCTCTCTCAATTTCAAACCCTACTCTCTCAAACTTCGACAAGCATCAGTGTTACTGTGCTTATAATTTATTAATAGTAATAAATCATATGAAGATTATAAATTAATGTTTCAACAATGTATTTATTGGCTTTGAGAAAGGTAAACAACCAGAGTCACTTCTACTCATGAAGTCAACTGCTAACTTTTTTTTTTAGTCTAGGCAATGGGGTTAAATGACTTGCCCAGGGTCACACAGTTATTAAGTGTTATGCGTCTGAAGTCGGATTTGAACTCAGGTCCTCCAGAATCCAGGGCCGATGCTCTATCCACTGGGCCACCTAGCTGCCCCAACTGCTAACTTTTGTTGAGTTTTTTCCCCCAAGGCAATTGGGGTTAAGTGACTTGCCAGGTAAGTGTCTACCTCTGTGTTTGAATTCAGGTCCTCCTGACTCCAAGCCCAGTGCTCTATCCACTGTGCATGCTAGCTATCCCAGCTGTTAACTTTTAGAAAACACAAGAACAATTTAGTTCTCTCAGGATGGCAATTAAAATCTCTCAGGAATACTTCTCAGAGTATCTTCTCCACAGAATGAGTTAAGCTCAGTCCTCTCAAAATGTCTTTTCAGATTTTCTCGAAGATAGCAGTTAACTTTCACTCCCCAAGAGTCTATTCCCTCTGTGTTGTATATAAAGGAACAACATCCAAGGTTTGTATGAGAGGGGCTATTTAAGATAGGGTCACATTCGTATTTGTAGCTTCTAAAAAATGTACTGCACTACAGCATGGCCCCTTTTATCTCTTGTGTTATTTTTGATAATGTATATCCTTTTAGAGCCATGTAACAGTCTTCAGTACTCTCCCATCAAGCTTCAGTGATATCTGTGAGTTCCAGTATGCCTCTCTTCATTCAGATCTCTAGTTCACTGTCTTTATTACCCTTCCTTGACACATCTCTGCATAGATATATGAAGCTATGTTTTTGTTTATTTTGTTGTTGTTAATTACTAATTCTCTTCTAGGACATTGCTGCCTGCAAAATGTGCTAATCTTCCCTACTGATTTTATTTTTTCTATCCTGTTGCTGCCATCTCTTACTGTATCTATCTTACTAGATCTATGCAGTTTAGGGCTTTTTACTTCTTTTGCATCAAGGACCCCTTGGGAGGTCTGGTGAAGCCTACAGATCCTTTATCAGAGTAATGTTTTTTAAGTAAGTGAAAGAAATTTCAGTAAGAGGTTAGTGAAAATAAAGGTGTAATTTTTTTCTCCCATTCAGCTTTCATGGACTCCTTCAAATCTATCCATAAACCTCTTAGAGTTAAGAACCCATGATGTAGGGAGTTTTTTCCTTCCTTTTCCATTTTCATAATAAAAGTTCCTTTTTCTGATCAGATTTTTATTGGCTCTCATTAGGTACATTCCATCCTTGACCAAGAGCCCTGAACTTTTGAATGGAAATTATCTTTTTTCTCTTTTTTTTTTTGCCTGTATTTTGAATTTTCACCTATTCTAATTCTTCCGTATCAGTTCAGAGGATCATACAATGTTAGAACTGAAAAAGTCTTTAGAGATCATCTACTCCTAATTTCCTCATTTGCAGATGAAATAATGTTTTTGGAAGTGTCTCCCAATCAGACCCTATCACAACTAACACCGTCAGACTTAAAGGTCCTTGAGATCAGGGTCTGTATTATATTACTATAGTCCTATAGTCCAACATATTGCCTTGAATATAGTAGGTCTTCAATAAGTGTTTGTTTAATTTAATCTAATCTAATCTAGAGATTTGGGTTTCAAGAGAAATCTTTTCTTCCTTGCCAAGGACTATATTTATCTTCAATATACAGAATGCAAAGTATAGAGCAAGAATGTTAAGTAGGACAATCTTAAACACTTAAAATACTTAAAAGTTTGTGTTATATAACTTTCACTTACCCATAACCACATTTTTTCATGGATACACACATTTTCTTAATGAGTCTTATAAACCATTCTATTCAATATATAAATGTATTAAGTGCCTACTATGTGCCAGGCACTGTGCTAAACTCAGGGGCTACAAACAAAGACAGTCCTTACCCACAAGGGGTTTGTAATCTAATAGGGAAAAACAACACACAAAAGGAATCTGGAAGGTGAAGGGGGGAGAGGAACCAGGTGCATCTAGTTTGGGGAAATTGAAACCTGGCAGGGCTGCAGATACAAAGTGAAGTGGTCTGAAAGTCTAATTTCTGCCCTCAATAAAAGAGAGCTTTGGGGGGAATTGAGTCCTCCACTCTTTTGTTGTTGTTCAGTCCTTTGTGTGACTCTCTGTGACCCAACTGATTAGGGGTTTTCTAGACAAAGATTTCCTTCTCCAGCTCATCTTACAGATGGAAAAACTGAGACAAACAAGATTCAGGGACTTGCCCACAGTCACACAGCTAGTAACTGTCTAAAGCCAGATTTGAACTCAGGCAGATGAGTCTTTCTGACTGAAGGCCTGGCACTCTATCCAATACACCACCTATCCTGTCCCCCCACTAAAAGGAGAGAGGAGGTTGAGGGAGGTGTATCAAGGCTAGAATTTGCAGCATGGTGATGAGATTAGAAGAGAAGAGCTGGGACGGGCATCTTTTTCCTTGGAAGTAGGTTGGATGGCTTTAAGTCTTTCAATTCCAACATTAATCCAGCTCCAAGATTTCCTATTTTTATTTAAATTAAATTTCTTATTGTAAATTCAACCATACATTAATTTTAATTATACCTAAACAACCTTTTCATTAAAAAAAAATCAGCTATATTCAGAGGTCACAGTAACACACAATGATGACAGCTAGGAGACAAGGACTGGACCTGGGATTTCATTGGTATAGAGAACTCCCAGATAAGGAAATATACCAATATAGGTTGGCACTTTTTCTTGTAGTCTTATACATTGGCACTACTTCTTACAGTCTTAGAGAGTTGCCTAAAGCAGAGGTATCAAACACTCTGCCAGCAGATACATGTAGCTAGTGACACTCCTGAGTGTGGCGAAAACCAGATTAAAATATAATTGGGAAATATTTAACAAAATAAAAAAACAATCAAACATAGATAATGTTAATATGTGGTTCTCTGTGTCAACACACTGCCCACAGTTAGCCTTATGTACAGTTTAGTGGCTTTCCATTTCTCTCTGAATTTGATACCACCAGCCTAGATCACTGAAAGGTTAAGTGAACTTGCTTAGAGTTGTATAGTCAGTATGTGTTAGAGGTGGGACTTGAATTCAAGTCTTCCTGAATTAATCAATCATTAATTAATGATTGATTAATCATTAATTAATTAATTCCTTGCCTTTCAGAAAATCAGAGTTGGAAGGGACTTAGTTTAATTTCCCATCCAATACAGAAATTTCCTCTATAACATCCAGGGATGTGCTGACACCAGCTTAAAGCAGCTCTCCAGAGCCAATTTAAGAGATTTTTCATTGTAAGCATTTCCACCTCAGAAATTGGCAAACCCTACAAATCAGGGTTGATTTATTATTTTGTTGATTGTCTAGACTAAAGAGAGGGATAGAGAGAATGTTAATAGTGTTGCTTAAACTTAAAAGTATATCACATGTACATTTTGGGGTGGGGCAAGCCAGTTGTTAAACATTTGCCAGTACAACCCTGATAGCTTCCCTAACATGTGGCTATCTGGCCTCTATTTTAGTGTTTCTGGTCACAAGGAGCTCATTCCTTTCCTAGGCAAACCATTACGTTTTTGGATTGCTTTAATTATGAGAAAATTTTCCTTTATGTTAAACCAAAATCTTTCTCATTGTAACTTCCATTCAGTGGTTCTAGTTCTGCCCTTTGTGGCTACTCAGAATATATGCACTCTTTCTCTCATATGAAATCTTTTAAATAAATATTCAAAGATAATTAAACACATTGTTCCTATGTAATCTATTCTATAGGTGAAAATTACCTTGTTTCTTCAATCCATTCTCATTTAACATAATTTACAGAACTTTCACCATGCAAGTCATCCTGTCATTTTAACTTTTCAAAGTAATTTCAGTTATGATT
Organism: Vombatus ursinus; assembly: GCF_900497805.2. Classification (NCBI taxonomy): domain Eukaryota; kingdom Metazoa; phylum Chordata; class Mammalia; order Diprotodontia; family Vombatidae; genus Vombatus; species Vombatus ursinus. The sequence goes on along the minus strand of NW_020954564.1, from coordinate 47,601,078 downwards.
TTTAATTCTCATAATTCTATGAGATAGGCTCAGATTCCTTAAGAACCTAGCCAATAGCTCACAAATGTTCAGATTCCTTGAGTCTGGCCAATATGGTAGATCTTTAATAAACCTTATCTCTTGGAGCAGCTAGGTGGCACAGTGGATAGAGCACCAGCCCTGAAGTCAGGAGGACCTGAGTTCAAATCCGATCTCAGACTAAACACTCAACACACTTACTAGCTGTGTGACCCTGGGCAAGTCACTTAACCCCAATTGCCAAAAAAAAACAAAAACAAAAAAAAACCTTGTCTCTGGCTGAAAGAAGGCTTGGGTTGAATTCATTCAGGCAGTACCTACGTGTCATGACTTCGGGGTCCCAGCATCCCTCATCAATGTCTGACTCTTTGTGCCTTCATTTGGTGTTTTCTTGGCAGGGATACTGGAGTGATTTGCCATTTCTTTCTCCAGTTTATTTTACAGATAAAGAAACTGAGCCCAACAGGGTTATGTGACTTACCCAGGGTCACGTAGCTAGACTGACATCTGGGAGATGGTGCCGTGACATGCAAGTGAATTGGATTTAAATGAGGAAGGGCTGTATAAGGTCACCAGCCCTACTTTCTCCTCTGGAGTCATCTGTAACCAGTGGCAAGATATAGATCAGGACAATTGGAGATGGCCCCCATTAAAGCTGACATGAAGAAATCTCTTTAAAAGCATATTACCTTAGGAGCAGCTAGGTGGCAAAGTGGATAGAGCACCAGCCCTGGAGTCAGGAGGACCTGAGTTCAAATCTGATCTCAGACACAACATTTAACTAGCTGTGTGACCCTGGGCAAGTCACTTAACTGCAATTGCCTCACCAAAAAACAAACAGACAACAACAACAAAAAAAGCATATTACCTTATTGGGACACTAATGTACTGTTGGTAGAGTTGTGAACTGATCCAACCAATCTGGAGAGCAATCTGGAACTATACCCGAAGGACTATAAAACTGTGTATGCCCCTTGACCCAGCAATATCGCTACTAGGTCTGTATTCCAAAGAGATCAAAGAAAAGGGAAAAGGACCTATTTATACAAAAATATATATAGCAGCTGTTTTTGTAGTGGCAAAGGATTGAAAAACGCAGGGATGCCTATCAATTAGGGAATGGCTGAACAAGCTGTGGTATGTGATTGTGATGGAATGCTATTGTGGTATAAGAAATGAGTAGGATGGTTTCAGAAAAACCTGGAAAGATTTATATGAAATCTTGCAAAGTGAAGTGAGCAGAACCAGAATACTATACACAGGAATAGCAATATTGTGAGGATGATCAACTGTGAAAGACTTAGCTACTCTGATCAAGACAACGATCCAAGACAATTCCAAAGGACCCATGATGAAAAATGCTGTTCACCTCCAGAGAGACAACTGATGAACTCTAAATACAGATTGAAGCATAGTTTTTTTAATTTTCTTTATTTTTATTGTTTTATTTTGTTTGTGCTTTCTTTTGCAACATGGCTAATATGGAAATGTGTTTTGCATGGACTCACGTGTATAATTGAAATCAAATTGCTTGTTTGCCTTCTCAAGGTGGGGCGAAGGGCTAGAAGGAGAAAATTTGGAACTCAAAATTTAAAAAAAATGATTGTTGATTTTTTTTGCATGTAATTGTGAAATATTTAATGAAAGAAATACAATTATTTTTAAAAATAAAAAATAATTCCATGAGATAGATAATGAATGAATTGCTATTATTAATATTTTCATTTGATGAAAAAGGAAACCAAGCTAAACAAAGTAAAATGATCTTCCAGGGTAAGCATCAGAGTTAGGACTCAAATGTTGAGAGCATAGTTTTGGAACTAAATGACACCTTGGAGGTCATCCCAATCTTCCTCTCATTCTAGGGAACTTCAACATACATGTTAATGTTCCTTCAAATACCTTAACTTCCCAGTTCCTCAGTCTACTTAGCTCCCATGATCTCCTCTTCCATCCCATTTCAGCTACACATAGAGATGATCTTATCCTTGATCTTGCCATCATCCATAACAGTTCTGTTTCCATATTCAAGAACTCTGAATTTCCTTTATGTGATTATTATCTTTTATCTTTCCATCTCTCACTATGCCTCACTCCTCTTAAAGTTCTCCTAAACTTTTGTCCTCACAATAACCTATAATCCCTCTATCCCTCATGACTTTTTTTAATGAACAGAAATCTGTTTTCTTTCCCACCTACCCCCCACTCCATTTTAAAAAGACAATTAAAATCATCGTAACAAATACACGTAATCAAACAAAACAAATTCCTTCATTGACCAAGTTAAAAAATATATATACTTCATTCTGTATTCTGAATTCATCCCCTCTTTGTGAGGAGGTAGATAGCACACTTCATCCTCAGTCTTCTAGAATCCTGTTTGATCATTATGTATACCATAGTTCTTACAGCTTTTAAAATTGTTTGTTTTTACAGTGTTGTTATAGAAATTGTTTTCCTGCTTCTGCTCATTTCATTCTTCATCAACTTATAAAAGTCTCCATATTATAATATTGCGTGTTAGTGTAAATTGTTATTTTAGTTCTGCTTCTTTTGCACTCTGCATCAGTTCATGCAAGTCTTTTCATGTCTCTTTTTAAAAAATTTTTTTTCATGTCTCTTTCAAATAATCTATTTCTGGGGCAGCTAGGTGGTGCAGTGGATAGAGCACTGGCCCTGGAGTCAGGAGGACATGAGTTCAAATCTGGCCTTAGACACTTGACACTTACTAGCTACATGACCCTGAGCAAATCACTTAATCCCATAGCCTAGTCAAAAAAAAAAAAAAATCTATTTCCTTATTTCTAATAGAACAATAGTATTTCATCACATTCATATAACACAGTTTGTTTAGTCACTCCACGATTGATGAGAAGTCCCTTAGCTTTTTTTTATTTTTTCTTTTTTGCTACCACAAAAAGAGCTGCTATATTTTTGTACATACACGACCTTTTCCTCTTTTTTTGATCTCTTCTAGGTATAGGACTCAATACCATCATAGGTCATCACCTCTGCTCTGGCTACACTCTCTTTCCTTCCCAATCTTGACTCTTTGGGGAACCAGTTCAACTCTATGTTATTGCAATAGTGGAGTTAGAATAAATCAATCTCTACCACTCCTCTTAAAGTAACTAAACAAGGGCCAGTTAGGTGGCGCGGTAGATAGAGCACTGTCCCTGAAGTCAGAAGTACCTAAGTTCAAATCTGGCCTCGGACCAAACACTTGACACTTACTAGTTGTGTGACCCTGGGCAAGTCATTTAACCCCAATTGCCTAAAAAATAAATAAATAAAATAAAGTAACTAAATAAGATGTTACATCCTAATATGCCCTGATCAAGTGTCATCTTATCCAGCTCTTCATGACCCCATTGGGGGTTTTCTTGGCAAAGATACTAGAGTGGTTTGCCATTTCTTTCTTCAGCTCATTTTACAAATGAGGAAACTCAGATAAAGAGGGTTAAATGACTTGCCCAGGATCATACAGTTAGTACATGTCTGGATTTAAACTCATGTCTTTCTGACTCCAAGCCAGGGTGGCATTTTATCCACTGCATCACCTAGCTGCCCAAATGTGAAAATACTTGATGTTGAATCAATCAACCAAAAGCATTAAAGTACTTAATAGACATAATTCATGAAATAACTTAATAAACAAACTACTTAATTAGGAAGGAGTGAAAACCCTTGGATGAAATGAAATAACTTTATGTAAGAAAGGATACTGGGATTGATCGAGGAGACTAAATTATGTGTTTTGGGCTCATGCGAAATAGCAAGCCTGTTCAGAACCTGGACTTTCGGTTGTTGGACCAGTCCAGTAGTAGGAACCGTTGTAGCCAAGCCCCTGAGAGGGAGTCATTTGAGGGAAGGAGAAGAGTCTTTGTCTCCTCCACTCACCCTTGACCAGAAAATAAATGTCCCTGTGAACTTTGAAGTGTGTGAAGATTTTAGTCTTCCCATAGGTATCCTAGCAGTATCCCTGGAACAATTGATAGCAGCATCAGCATCAAGAACCCAGGACAAACTAGACGCAGTAAAGAAAGGAAACTTCTTCTATACTCTACAAGGAGTCCAAAATAAAAGTAGCCCATGTCTAAGGGAAACTTCAAGAGGACCTCAAAAGGGGAAAAAAGGACTCCTAGCAACCAGAAGCTATGAATTATCCCTCTGCAACATGTGCTCTTCAAGCTTGAGACCTCTTTCTGTTAGACTCTGTATATACTTAGGGGAGATGATCTCATGGTTAATGAGGAAAGGGGATATTTGTAACAATTGTTCTTACTATAATATCTTAGTAAATACCTGTTTCTAAAAGCTAATTAAGTCTGGCTGGCTAACTGATATCAACTGATAAACAGTGGGAGGAACACTATAGTTGGGGCAGCAACATTAGAGAATCACTCCCATCCTCTCAGGGGAAAAGTAGTCAGCTACATTCTTGAGATCGAATATGCTCTTCCAAGTTTGAGTTTGTAGAGTGAGTCCAGAGCTTGTGCTAAACTATCCTCTTCTCTTGAATCCCTGGTATCTCTATTGCCAATTATAATTTACCAAATCCCAATCCTGGATCATTCTATCTGGCTCTATTCATACTCATACACTGCTCAATGGAACTGGAAGAAATATCAAAACTGTGTTGAATACACTCTACATTTACGCTAGTTAATCTCATCTGGGCCTTCCCTACTGAAAAGGGATCTTCCTTCTCTTCCCTAGTTGATTCCCATTCACCACAGAAGCTATTCCAAACATTTTCTTCTCTTTTCAAGCCATTTCCTGCTCCTATCATCTCTGGTGAAGACTTTATCTCTGTATTATAAAGCAACAATCATCAGAACTATTTGGTACTGGTGAAGAAATAGAGTAGTGGGTCAGTGGAGTAGGTTAAGTACATAAGACACAGTAGTCAATGATCATAGTAATCTACTTTTTGATAAACCCAAAGACTCCAACTTCTGGGATAAGAGCTCACTATTTGACAAAAACTGTTGGGAAAACTGGAAAATAGTATGGCAGAAACTAGGCATAGACCAACATCTTACACTGCATACCAAGATAAAGTCAAAACAGGTACACGATTTAGACATAAAGGGTGATACTATAAACAAATTAGGAGAGCAAGGAATAATTTACCTGTCAGATCTATGGAGAATGGAAGAATTTGAAACAAATTCTTCAAACAAGAGATAGAGAACATCATGAAATGCAAACTGGATAATTTTGATTACATTAAATTAAAAAGGTTTTGCACAAACAAAGCCAATGCAACCAAGATGAGAAGGGAAGTAAAAAGTTGGGAAACAATTTTTACAGCCAGTGTCTCTGATAAAAATCTCATTTCCAAAATATATAGAGAAGTGAGTCAAATCTATAAGAATACAAGTTATTCCCCAATTGATAAATGGTCAAAGGATATGAACAGGCAGTTTTCAGAGGAAGAGATTAAAGCTCTCTACAGTCATATGAAAAAAATGCTTTAAATCGCTATTGATTAGAGAAATGCAAATTAAACAACTCTGAGATACAACATCACACCTATCATATTGGCTAACATGACAAAACAGGACAATGATAAATGCTGGACAAGATGTGGGAAAATTGGAATTCTAATGCATTGTTGGCGGAGTTGTGAATTGATCCAACCATTCTGGAGAGCAATTTGGAACTATGCCCAAAGAGCTATAAAACTGTGCACACCCTTTGATCCAGCAATATCACTTCTAGGTCTGTATCCCAAAGAAATCATAAAAATGGGAAAAGTTACCACATGTACAAAAATATGTATAGCAGCTCTTTTTGTGGTGGCCAAAATTGGAAACTGAAGGGATGCCCATCAATTGGGGAATGGCTGAACAAGTTTTGGTATATGAATGTAATGGAATACTATTGTTCCATAAGAAATGATGAGCAAATGGACTTCAGAAAAACCTGGAAAGACTTGCATGAACTGATGCTGAGTGAAGTGAGCAGAACCAGGAAAACACTGTACACAGTAACAGCAACACTGTGTGATGACCAACTTCGATAGACATAGCTCTTCTCAACAATGCAATGATCTAAGACAATTCCAAAAGACTCATGATGGAAAATGCTGTCCATATCCAAAGAATGAACTATGGAGTCTGAATGTAGATTGAAGCTTACTAGTTTTCCTTTTTTTTTTCTTTCTCATGGTTTTTCCCTTTGGTTCTAATTCTTCTTTACAACATGACTAATGTGGAAATATGTTTAATATTATTGTACACGTATGGCCTATATCAGACTGCATGCCATCTTGGGAAGGGGGAGAAAATTTAAAACTCAAAATCTTGTAAAGGTGAATGTTGAAAACTAAAAATAAATAAATATTTAAAAAATAAAGACCTTATCTCATACTTGACTGAAAAATTTGAAGCCATTTGCCAAGAATTCCCTCTTTTTTTCTCCTCTTCATCTTAGAGATCCTTCTGACATTATCTCCCACTATCTCCTCCTTCACTCCAGTCACTATTGATGAGGTGTCCTTTCTACTTGCTAAGACCAATCCTACTACATGTACTCTCTATTCCATTTCCACCTATCTTTTCTAGAATAATATCCCCACTGTCACCACTCTCCTTTCTAATCTTCAGTTTTTTTCTGTCTACACTCTCCTTCCATGCTGCCTACAAATCAATCAATCCATAAACATTTATTAAGCACCTAGTATGTGATAGTCACTGTGCTAAACTCAGGAGATATAAAAAGAGGCAAAAGACAATTCCTGCCCTCAAGGAGCTTACAATCTAATGGGAGAGACATGTAAATATATACAAAGCAAGTATATACAGAATAAATGAGAAATAATTAACAAAGGCACTGGAATTAAGAGGGGTTGGGGAAGGCTTCCTGTATAGGGTGGGATTTTAGTTAGGACTTGAAACCAGGGAGGTCAGTAATTGGAGCAGAGGAGGAAGAGCATTCCAAGTATGAGGATCAGCCAGAGAGAATGCCAGGAACTAAGAGACAGAATATCCTGTTCATGGAACAGTCAGGAGGTCAATGTCACTGGATCAAAGAGTACATATTAGGGAGTAAAGTTTAAAAAGACTGAAAAGGTAGGAAGGGGCTAGATATGAAGGGTGCTGAGTACTGAACAAAGTATTTTGTATTTGTTCCTGGAAGCAATAGGAAGCCATTAGAGTTTGTTAAATTGGGGGTAGAGAGGGGTGCTGTATGAGACATAATTGGACTTGTGCTTTAGGAAAATCATTTTAGTGGCTGAATGAAGAATGTACTGGAGTGGGGAGAGAATTGAGGCAGGCTAACCTATTAGTGAGCTATGACAATACTCCAGACATGAGGTTATGAGGGTCTGCACTACTAGAGTGGTGGCAGTATCAGAGGAAAGAAGTGGACATATATAAGATATGTTGCAAAGGTGAACTCAACAGGCATTGGCAACAGATTGGATATGGGAGATGAGCAAATAGTGAGGAATCTAGAACAACTCCTAGGTTTCATGCATGAAGAACTGGGTAGATGGTGTTGCCTTCTACAGTAATAGGAAAGGTTGGGGGATGAGGCAGGGTAGTAGGGTTCAGGAGGAAAGATAACAAGTTCCATTTTGGATATATTGAATTTAAGATGTCTGCTGGACTATAACATATTCATATCTCCTCAGTCCTTAAGAAACCCTCAGATTGAAACAAGGATGCCCAATCTCACCACTGTTATTCAATATTGTGCTAGAAATGTTAGCTGTAGCAATTAGAGAAGAAAAAGAAATTGAAGGAATTAGAATAGGCAAAAAAGAAACAAAGCTATCGCTCAATGCAGATGATATGATGGTATATTTAGAGAATCCTAGAGAATCAAGTAAAAAATTACTTGAAATGATACATTTAGTGAAGTTGCAGGATATAAAATAAACCCACACAAATCATCAGCATTTCTATATATTACTAACAAAGCAAGAGATAGAAAGAAAAATCCCATTTAAAATTATTGTAGACATTATCAAATATTTGGGAGTCTACCTGCCAAAATAAAACCAGGAACTATATGAACACAATTACAAAACACTTTTCACACAAATAAAGTCAAATCTAAATAATTGGAAAAATATCAGTTGTTCATGGGTAAGCAGAGCTAATATAACAAAAATGACAGTTCTACCTAAATTAATTTACTTATTCCATGCCATACCAATCAAACTACCAAAAAATTATTTTATAGAGCTAGAAAAAACAATAACAAAATTCATCTGTAAGAACAAAAAGTCCAGAATATCAAAGGAATTAATGAAAAGAAATGCAAAGGAATGTGGTCTAGCTGTACCAGATCTTAAATTGTATTATAAAGCAGCAATCATCAAAACTACTTGGTCCTGGCTAAGAAATAGAGTGGTGGATCAATGGAATAGGTTAGGTATGGAAGACACAACAGTCAATGACTATACTAATCTACTATTTGATAAATCCAAAGACTCCAGCTTCTGAGATAAGAACTCACTATTTGACAAAAACTGCTGGGAAAACTGGAAAAGAGTATGGCAGAAACTAGGCATAGATCAAAATCTCACATCATATACCAAAATAAAGTCAAAATGGGTCCATGATTTAGATATAAAGCCTGGTACTGTAAGCAAACTGGGAGAGCAAGGAATAGTTTACCTATCAGATTTATGGAGAACAGAAGAATTCTTGACCAAATAAGAGATAGAGAACATTACAAAATGCAAAATGGATAACTTTGATTACATTAAATTGAAAAGTTTTTGCGCAAAGCCAATGCAACCAAGATTAAGAGAGAAGCAGAAAACTGAGAAAGAATTTTTATGACCAATATCTCTGATAAAGGCTTTATTTCTAAAATATATAGAGAACTGAGTCAAATTTATAAGAATATAAATCATTCCCCTGTTGATAAATGGTTAAAGGATATGAACAGGCAATTTTCAGAGGAAGCTATCTATAGTCATATGAAAAAATGTTCTAAATCACTATTGATTAGAGAAATGCAAATTAAAACAACTCTGAGGTACCATATCAAACCTATCAGATTGGCTAACATGACAAAATAGGACAATGATAAATGCTGGAGAAAATGTGGAAAAATTGGAACATTAATGCATTGTTGGTGGGGTTGTGAACTGATCCAACCATTTTGGAGAGCAATTTGGAACTATGCCCAAAGGGCTATAAAAATGTGCATACCCTTTGACCCAGCAATACCACTTCTAGGTCTGTATCCCAAAGAGATCATAAAAATGGGAAAAGGTACCACATGTACAAAAATATTTATAGCAGCTCTTTTTGTGGTGGCAAAAAAATTGGAAATTGAAGGGATGCCCATTGATTGGGGAATGCCTGAACAAGTTTTGGCATATGAATGTAATGGAATACTATTGTTCGTAAGAAATGATGAGCAGGTGGACTTCAAAAAGCCTTTAAAGACTTACATGAATTGATGCTGAGTGAAATGAGCAGAACCAGGAGAACATTGTACACAGTAACAGCCACATTGTGTGGTGACTGACTTTGATAGACTCTTCACAACAATGCAAGAATCTAAAACAACTCCAAAAGACTCATGTTGGAAATTGCTATCCACATCCAGAGAAAGAATTATGGAGTCTGAACGCAGATGGAAGCATGCTCCTCTTTTCCTTTGTTGTTTTGTTTTATTGTTTCATTCTCGTGATTCCTCCCATTAGTTCTAATTGTTCTTTACATCATGACTAATGGGGAAATATACTTAATATGAATGTATAAGTAGAACCTATATCAGATTTCACGCCGTCTGGGGGTGGGGAGGTGGGAGGGGGAGAAAATTTAAAACTCAAAATCTTGTGGAAGTGAATGTTGAAAACTAAAAATAAATTAATTATAAAAAAGAAAAAGAAATCCTCACATTCCTGCCAGCTATCATCCTGTACTTCTCTTCATCTTTTTCCAAAAATGCTTTAACAAGCTGTCTACAATTGTTTCCTAAACTTCCTCTCCTCTCTCTTTTAAAACTTTTTGTAATGACTTTTGGCCCTATCATTCAACAGAAACAGCGCCACCTAGCCACCTCATATTTATGTAGTACTATTTCTCTGTTATTTGTGTTGTCTTCACTGTTAGAATGGAAGCTATTAAGGATAAGGACTGTTCCTGCTTTTTCTCTGTTTCCTTAGTGATTATCATAATGTTTGTTTAACTTGTTTCATTCTCCAAATTTTACCTTAAAGCCAAAAGAAGTAAAGGGACTTTCCTAAGGCACAGAGATATTAAGTGGAAGAGACAAAGTTCCAGGGCATATATCAACATTATTATTGACATTGTCATCGTCCACATAATAAAATCATGTATAAAGAGACATCACATTATTAGAGAAAAGACAATAGATAAGGAGTCAGAAGACCTGGATACAAATTCTCATTTTTCCACTTACTTCCTATGTGACTTCCAACACAACAGTTTACTTTTCTGATACTGTTTCCTTGTCTGTCAGATGAGTAGATTGGACAGAATTATCTCTCTGCTCAACTTTAAGCTCTAAAGCATATGCTCCTCTATATTAATCCCATAAAACTAATTTTGGGGATGGGGGAAAAAGTTCAAATTAGTGATTTCATTGGTATAGGGAGCTTCTGGTATGGAAACTCACCTCACTGATACAGATTGCTAATTCATGTTTTATAGTCTTAGAAAGTTACTCAGTCTTAGATTTGAATGGAGGTTTACCTTTCTGTGTGGGGTGCAGGGAGGCAATCAGGGTTAAGTGACTTAACCCAGAATCATACAGCTAATAAGTGACTGAAGCTGAATTTAAATTCAGGTCCTCCTGACTCTAGGGCCCATACTCTATCCACTTTACCAGCTAGTTGCCTCAAAGTTTTCCTGACAAGAAGGCCAGTTCTTTATCTAAATGGCATTATGCTGCCTCTCCTGGTTTCCTGTCTTCTTATACCAGGGGTGGGGAACCTGCCACCTGGAGACTACATGTGGCCCTCTAGGTCCTCAATGCAGCCCTTTGACTGAATCCAAACTTCCCAGAACAAAGAAGGGCTGCCCTTGAGGACCTAGAGGGCCACATGTGGCCTCAAAGTGGCAGGTTCCCCACTCCTGTCTTATACCTTCCTCTCCACTAGTTACTTTTCAATCTAGTCACATTAGCCTCCTTGCTGTTCCTTAAACAAGACTATCTCTTGGCTATATATAGGCATTTTCTCTGGCTGTCTCCACACTTGGAACTCTCTTCATCTCCTCCTCCTAGCTTCCCAGGTTTCCTTCAGGTCTCAGCTAAAATTCTATCTCTGCTGAAAACATTTCCCATTCCCTCTTAGCGCTAATGCCTTCCCCCTGAGATTTCCTCCAATTTACCCCTCTCCATATTAATTATATGTTTCTTGATTTTATGCCAAAAAATAGTTATGATTCGAAGTCTGCTTGCTGAGGCCAAGTTTCAATTAAAGTACAGCTTTGTTCTAAGAAATGCACATTCAATTTCTAAATGTTTTTGGTATTTATTTTGCCCTTGACTTTCCCCTATTGGCCAGCTCAGAAAATTAATTCAATGTGGGAATTTACCGAATGAAAAAGGTAGGTCTAAAGTTATTGAATTAATCCGAGATATTAAAAAATAACCCTTATTCTATATAATAGACTATATAATAAATGTTTTGTTCCCTTTTCCTTCCCTCCCTTCTTCTATGAGACTAGAAAATGTTTAGAGGTATTATGTTAAATCCAAGGATTATAGCTCATTTGATTTTCATAATAACCTTGTAACCTCTATTTTTATCCTTATTTTGCAGTTGAGAAAACTAAGCAGACATCAGTTACATGACTTGCCCGTGGTCACATAGCTACTAAGTGTCTGAGACTAGATTTGAATTGAGATCTTCTGACTGCAGTGCCTTCTTTTTATCCATTGCGCCACCTAGTTGCCTCAGAAGTGTGCGTAATGGATAGAATTAGAGTCAGGAGAACTTGGGTTTGAATTCCAGCCCTGCCCCTTACTACGGATATGACACTGGGCAAGTCATTTCTTATAGAATTTAAGCATTGGAAGGGACTATAGGGGTCATCTAGTTTCATTTATACCTCAGCAGGAATTTTCTACAAGATTTTTATCTGGCTTCTGTTTAAAAAAAAAAAACCAACAGAGATGGGAGACTTATTACCGGGGACAGGTAGCCTATTCCACTTTTGGACAGCTCTCATTGTTAAGAACTTTTTCTTTATATTGAGCTGAAATCTATCTTTCTACAATTTCTCCCCATTGTTCCTACTGTCCTCTGGGGTCAAGCAATTTAAGTCCTCTCCCGCCCGATAGCCCTTCACCATCTTCTCTTCCCTAGGCTAAATGTCCCTAGTCCCTTCAAGTGATTGTCAGAAGACCTAGATTTCAGTTTCCTCCCCATCCTGGTCTCCTTCCTCTGGTGTGTGTCAATATCCCCTCTAAAATATGGTGTCCAGAACTGAGACTCAATGTCTTCATCTTTAATACAGAGGTAATAGTACTTGTACTACATCCCTCAGTGAGTTGCCCCAGGAAAGCAATTAATAAATTTGTAAGCACTATTGAGATGGGAGCTGTTGTTATTATTGCTGTTAAGCAAGGTCTGTTATTTGGATACTGTTATTTGGAACACCATCCTCTGAAAACAGGAAGGGTTCATAGAAGCAAAAACAGGGAGTCCTGAGCCTGGAGGTATTATACAGGAACCTTAGCTGATTACAAATTGAAGCTGTTTTCTCAGCAGTATAGTATCTCCTCCAGCCAATGTAAACACTCTACGAGAAGTTTCCACATTCAGGTCCCACTGTCTCAACCTCCAAAAAAATGAACTCTACAAATAGCCATGGGAATGTCTCTTTTTCTGCTTCTCTTCAGTTGTGGGAAAGTTAGTGGTACAGTGAATAGAAAGCTAGTCCTGGAATCAGAAAGACCTAAGTTCAAATGTAGCCTCAAACACTGTGTAACCCTGGGTAAGTCACTTAACCTCAGTTTCCTCAACTGTATTATAGGGATAACAGTAATTACCTCACAGGGTTTCTATGAGAATCAAATGAGATATCTGTTTTAAAAAATGAAAAATACTTAGCACAGTTCTAGGATGTAGGAGGAGCTGGATTATTTTTTTAATCTTTATTTTTAGGCAATTAGGGTTAAGTGACTTGCCCAGGGTCACACAGCTAGTGAGTGTCAAGTGTTTGATCTGAGGCCGGATTTGAAGTCAGGTCCTCCTGACTTCAGGGCCCATACTCTATCTGCTGAGTCACCTAGCTGCCCTGAGCTAGATTATTTTCTCCCTCTCAAATGGGTCTGTTGTTGGCTAAACATCACTGTAGTTCGTTTGAGTCCATAGCCACATCTTTTCTCTCTTCTCAGATGTCTAGAAGTTGTTTCTTTAGTTTAAGACAATTCTTCCTGCAGTCTTTTAGAGTTGAAGAACAACAACAGTATTTAAGTGTTCTCTCTTTCTATTTGTCTTTCTCACTCCGTTTTCCTCCGCTGAAGTTGGGATGGGCTCTGCTTATAACCCTGGGCTACATCTTCAAAGATCTTCCAAAGGGAGAGGAGAGGGGTGGATATGGTCTTTCCTGAAGGCTGGAGCCCGTAGTCCAGAGGACTCAGAGGGAGAGAGACAACTCATCTATCTACATATATTACCTCATTTGATTTCAGCAGTATTATGAAGTAGGTCTTAGGGCTTGGAACTAGAAGGGACCATAAAAAATCATCTAGTCCAATTCTCTTTCCCTCCCTCCACCCCCTGCCATTTTTTTTTTGGTCCAGATCTGTGATGACATCTGCTTAGTGAGCTCCTCATTAAGGAACCTCACTGTCTACCAATGCAAATCAGCAACTGCTCCTGTAATTTATAGTCTTAGAAAGTTTCTAGGAGTTCTGAGAGTTTATATGAATTGCTCAGGGTCACTCAGTCATAGTGCCACAGGTAGGCTTTGAATCTTGGTCATCATGACTTTGAGTCTGGTCTCAACTCCATACTGCTTCTCATGCCACCTACTTATCACAATTAACAAATGAGAAAACTGAGACCCCCTTGAGAAGTAGTCACATAGATGACAGAGCTGGGTCAAACTCAGTCTTTTGATTCCAAATCCAAGATTTTCCCCCCTTGCTGTACCTCAGAGGGCAGAGGCAGGAGGCAATCAGTGGAAGGCACAGAGATGCAAATTTTGTCCTTTTTAGAAGGAAAAACTTTTTGAACATCAGAGCTGGTAGGCAGAGCAGATATTAATTTAACAGATAAGGAAACTGAGGCTTAAAAAGGATAAGTTATTTGCCCAAGGACCCAAACTAATAAGTAGAAAAACTGAAATTACAACTTTGGTCTAACTATTAATCTGATACTGTCTATCATATCATAATCAACTGTCAATTATTTAGGAATGATTATTAATTTTTTTATTATACTAGCCTTTTCTATCCTAATGTCATTTTACCGATTGCTAATCATATTCCTAGAGGCAAAAAAAGGAGATAAAAACAGAGTGGAATGGGTAGTGAGAAAAGCTAAGGACTTTTGTTTGAATCTTGCTCTGCTATTATTACCTATAAGACCTTGCTCATGTCACTTCCTTTTCTCTGGGCCTCCCATTTGTAAAATGAGGACTAGATGATCTCTAAAATCCCATCCAGCTTTCATATTCCTAGTTTTATATTCAAAATTTCTGTGTTTTATGTATAATCTATAACAAATTGCTTACTGTCACAGGGAGCAGGGAGGGAAGGAGAGAGAAAATTTGGAACTCAAAAGTGTTTTTTTAAATGAATGGTAAAAAAGTATCCTTGAATGTAACTGGGGGAAAATAAAATATTATTAAAGGTCAAAAAAATTTCTGTGTTCTAAGATACTAATGTTAATATTCTATATTCTTTTTAAAATTTTTTTAACATGTGTTTTTAAAACTTTGGGTTACAAATTTTCTCCCTTCCTCCCTTCCCACCCATCCTCATTGAAAAGGCATGCATCTCGATACAGGTTATAGTTGTGTAGTCATGCAAAACACTTCCAAAGTATTCATGTTGTGAAAAACTAAGTATATTTCCCTTCATCCTATCCTACCCCCCCATTTATTCTATTTTCTCTTTTGACCCTGCCCCTCATCAGAAGCGTTTGCTTCTGATTGTGCCCTCCCCCAATTTGCCCTCCCCTCTATCACCCCTCTGCTTTCTTGTCCCCTTCCCCACCTTGTTTTCCTGAAGGGTAAAATAGATTTCCATACCCTATTGTGTATGTTATTCCCTCCTTAAGCCAAATCCTATGAGAATAAGATTCACTCATTTCCTCTCACCTTCCCCCATTTCCCCTCTACTGTAAAAGTCTTTTCTTGTCTGTTTCATGTGAGAAAATTTACCCCATTCTACCTCTCCGTTTCTCATTCTCCCAGTATAACCCTCTCTCACCTTTTATTTTGATTTTCCAGATATCACCCTTTCATCTTCAACTCACCCTGTGCCCTCTATCTATCTATCCATACATATAATTTTTTCCCTCCCATTACCCCAATACTGACGAAGGACTCATGAGTTACAAATATCATCTTTCCATGCAGGAATGTAAACAGTTCAACCTTAGTAAGTCTCTTATGATTTCTCTTTGCTGTTTACCTCTTCCATGTTTCACTTGAGTCTTGTTTTTGAAAGTCAAATTTTCGACTCAGCTCTGGTCTTTTCCTCAAGAATGCTTGAAAGTCCCCTATTTCACTGAATGACCATTTTTTACCCTGAAGAATTATACTCAGTTTTGCTGGGTTAATATTCTATACTCTAAGGCTTCTTCCTACTCTAATTTCCTATATTCTGTATTCTAGTATTCTATACTCTGAAGTCTCTTCTGGCTCTAATGTTTTTACCAGCCTGTGATTCTAGGATTCAGTTTAGTCAGCTAAGATTGACTACATATTTCCTATTAGATCTTCAAAATATTGCCTGAAAATTGCATTAGATATTACACATCATACATGTGATGCATCATATTTTCAAGGTCTCCATCATGATTAATCACCTAATGCATTTTACACCCTCAAGGGATTAGGTCAGTATCAGCATTCTGAATTTACTGGGAGGAAGTATGATTAGTTTGGGTGAGTCACTAAAAGCCAACACATTATTCCAAAGCAAGTCTGGAAGTTCCAGCTTTCTTTCTTCAATTTTGCCCTTATTTAATATTAGAAAATCACCTGAGATTTTCAAATGAAACTTTCTTATAAATTTTACCAAGTTATAATGTCACCATTTGGTCATAGTGATGTAGGTATCTATAACTGAAATAAGAGAGTTGGTCTAGATAATCTCTAGAGTTCTTCTTAACTTCAACTTTTTTTTTTTGTTCTGTGTCCTAACATTCTATAGTCTCAGTGAGACTTCTAATTTTATGTCCTTGACATTCCTGAATTGTAAAGTGCCTTCCAGCGCTGACATTCTAAAGTCTTCTGATGCAACATGAAGGGGGGGGGGGGGGTCAGTGTTACAGCTGTATTGCAGGACCAACACAATAAAGGATGATGCAATCATCAAAGTAATTTAAGAGCCAAACCTGTGTGGGGGAGTATAATTTGAGAGAACTCATTAGGAAAAAGAAATTTTCTGCTAACGTATGATCAGATCAAGATCTCAAAGAGAAAGCTGTGGAAAAAGTTTCAAGTGGCATGTGATCTGCCTATACATAGAATCAGACTCACAAAGTTGAAAAAGATCTTAGAGATTATCTAGTCCAATCCCTTCATGTTACAGAGGAGAAAACTGAGGTCAAGGGAAGGGAAATAACTTTCTCAAGTGATAATAAGGGGCAGAACTGGAACTCAAAACCACGTCTCCACTTTAATTCTACTGGGAGTATACCACACCACTTTTCTCTTCTATGAACATTGTTAAAAAGTTCCCATGTTGATTTTAACAGCATAACCTGGTGTGTTGATCACTAATGTGGAAGTCAGACATCCCTGAATCTGACAGTATCTGACAGTAAAATGGAGATTTTTTTCTTTTTTTTAAAAATTAATTTATTTTTAGTTTTCAACATTCACTTCCATAAATTTTTGAGTTTTCAATTTTCTCCCCCTTCCTTCCCACCTCCCTCGCCAAGACGGGAATCTGATATAGGTTCTACATATACATTCCTATTAAACATATTTTCACATTAGTCATGTTGTAAAGAAGAATCAGACCCAATAGGAGGAACCACAAGAGAGAAGAAACAAAACAAAACAGAAAGAAAAAAAAGAGCAAATAGTATGCTTCCATCTGCATAAAATGGAGATTTTACCAAAATCCCACTATCTACCTCACAGAATTGTTAGGAGAAAAGTAAACATTAAAGTATTATAGAAAAGAGAGGGTTTCTTTTTGTTTTTTGTTTGTTTGTTTGTTTTTAAATATGTGGTCTTGGAGGGAAGAGCAAGAATCACAAATAAAGGTATTGAATGGCTGACACCCCTAGAGTACCATACAAGTATGAGACAAGTACCTATGTTATGGGGGATGAAATGTGTGGGAGGATAAAGGACTCATTTCTAAGTCAGAACAGCTTTCTCTGGAGATCCAAATCATCATAGTGGCAGTAAGAGAGTCATAGTGGTAAAGCAGCAAGGGGCCAAGTTACAGCTGCTAGAGGCAGGAGAAATGATGACTTACTATGGGCAGTGGGCCAGACCCACCACAATGTCAGCTGTTGGGTGTAAGCATAGCACTGATAGAGAAAATTAAAAGAGAAAGAATCCTGAGGCAGCCAGGTGACAAGTGGATAGAGTACCGGCCCTGGAGTCAGGAGGACCTGAGTTCAAATCCAACCTCAGACACTTACTAGCCGCCACAAGTCACTCAACCCTGTTTGCCTCAGTTTCGTCATCTATAAAATGAGCTGGAGAAAGATATGGCAAACCACTCCAGATCTTTGCCAAGGAAATCCCAAATGGGGTCATGAAGAGTTGGACATGATTGAAACAACTGAACAATAACATATGGAACAGGGATTAAAGTTGTCGTCGTTGGCCCCCAGAGGGCAGACTAGGAGTAATGGCTAGAAATTAGAGTAGACAGATTTCAGCGGCAGACAAATTTCCTAATAATTAGAATAATTAGAGCTGTGCAGCAACGGAGTGGGGCTGCTTCAGATGTAGGCTCTGTGTTACTAGGGCAAAGGCTGTATCGTCCCTGGTCCGCAACACTGCAGAAGGGATTCCTGTTCAGGTGGGCGTGGGGAACTGCCTTCTCAAGTTATTTTCCAACTATGAGATTCTAGGAAACGTGGTGCCGTGGAAAGACCCCAGGGCTTAGAAAGGGACCATTTAATCCCATTTGTCAATCCCACAGCCGGAGCACCTGAATTCTACTCTGGAGATATCACAATTTACCGTGTCAACACAAGCAAAATCCTTGCCCTCCCCGGGCCTCAGTTTCCCCATCTGTAAAATGAAAAGCTGGAAACTCTCTAGGGAAACTTCCAGCTCTAAACATTCCGTGAGTCTTCTCTAGATGCTTGGTACTTGGGAAGGAGGCACTAGGAGTATTAATGCTCCGGGGCAAGAATATTTAATGCTTTGGGACTACAGCACCAATAGGCAGCCTAAAGAGAGATTACAACACAGCAACGAGGATCGAAGGATCCAAGGGGAAGGCCGGGAATGCTTGAAGGGGCGGGGATCTCAGCTCCCATCACCCCAACAGGTAAACCGGCTCCCAGCCCACACCCACAGCAGCTCCAAGTAAGCTCCAGAGAGAAGGTGGGACCAGGGCGGCAACCAGCGGAAACTGCCCAGAGGCCGGCGCGCGCCACGCTCAGGCGATTGACAGCGGCTAGACCAATGGGATGCTTCCGCAGGGCCCAAACGCCTGTTCGATTGGTTGTCTTGGGCGCAAAGTGAGACGAATGAGACTGCGGGGGGCGGGTCGAGGCGATGACGTAGTCTGCGGCTGCGGCCGCCTCGAATCGGCGGTGGCCAGCTTGGTGTTTGAGGCCAATGAACGGCGTCCAACGCGCGGGGACTCCACCAATCGGAGGCCTCCACGACGGGGCTGGGGGGTGGCTATATAAGAGAAGTCGGCGCCGGTTCGGGGCCCAGACTTGACCAACGGACTTGCAGGAAGCGTGTGACAAACTATTGATACTTCCCCCGAACGAGCCGTGCGAGGTAAGCGCCACGACCTTGGGCCCTAAGCAGGGGAAGGGAGAAGGAGAAGGGAACCGAACTGAGCTAGGCCTCGTCCAGACCCGCCGGGGCGGCCTGGCCGGCCCTGGGGGAGCGTCTGCCCATAGGCAGCCATGATGGGCCCCGGTCGGCCCCGGCCTCCCCTCAGCGAGCGCGGCCGTGTCTCCGCAGGTTGTCTACTGTTCACATCGCGGTCACCCCCATTGAGGGAATCTCCTCGGGCGAGCAGAGCGGCGGCGGGCGGAAGCGCAGAGAGGCAGGAGGGCGGGCGGACCGACGGACAGGATGAGGCGCTCGCTCGTGACGGCGGTGGCGGCGGCGGCGGCAGCTCTGCTGCTCCTGGCGGCCGTGGGGGTGCGGGCCGAAGAGGACGACAAGAAGGAGGACGTGGGCACCGTGGTGGGCATCGACCTGGGCACCACCTACTCGTGGTAAGAGCAGCAGCCGCTCCTGCCTCGGCAATCTGGGGTGATGGTCGGGGGCAGCCCCGGCTTCTGACAGCCGCCTCTGGGCCTGGGCTCGTGATTGGGTGGGTCCAGGCTGGAAAATTTCCGCAGGCCTTTGTTGGGCCTTTCTCCTCTGCCCTGGAAGGTGTTCTTCTTCCGGACTGAGGCTGGAGGCCGGAGACGGGGTCCTGGAGGGGGGCGCAGGCCCAGCCTACGTGTCCTTCCCAGGCATGAGATGGGAGCATCCCTTAGGCCCGGGCAGTTGTCTGGACAGAAACCCGCTTTCCCAAGGTCGGGGCAGGGGGAGGGTCAACGGGGAGGACGCCTCTTCAGACTTTTTTCCCATTCCCACTGTTAGTGGCTTCTTTCTCAACAACTGTATCCAAGACTCATGTGTTTTCTGGCTTGCCCTTATCTCTAGCGTTGGTGTGTTTAAGAATGGCCGTGTGGAAATTATTGCCAATGACCAGGGCAACCGAATCACACCTTCCTATGTTGCCTTCACCCCGGAGGGAGAGCGGCTCATAGGTGATGCCGCCAAAAACCAGCTCACTTCCAACCCGGAGAACACGGTCTTTGATGCCAAGCGGCTGATTGGCCGCACGTGGAATGACCCCTCCGTGCAGCAGGACATTAAATATCTGCCTTTCAAGGTCTGTTTTTCTCTCTTATTGTGAGTTAATAA
Organism: Vombatus ursinus; assembly: GCF_900497805.2. NCBI lineage: Eukaryota > Metazoa > Chordata > Mammalia > Diprotodontia > Vombatidae > Vombatus > Vombatus ursinus. The sequence continues at coordinate 47,580,796 of NW_020954564.1, read as the reverse complement.
TATATTGGTAGGATGAAGGAAGTTAAACCTCAGCTGATTGGAAGACCTCTAGGATGTAGTTTTGAACCTCAGCTCTGTTACTGAACTTTGAATTCTTAAAAAAGTGATTTAAACCAAGTGGCTTCTTCCTGAGCCTTACTTGATATTAGTTTAATATGACCCCCTTGTTTTAAAGATCTCAGAGGTTTGGTTTTTTTTTCCTAGTTCTGTGATCTTTAAAATGGTTTAAACCATTAGAACACTAATGGTACTTGAACAAGCAGTGTTCCAATAAAACCAAGCCTGGGAAAAACACAAGCTCTTTGTGACGTAGTAGTATTGGTCCAACCATATTACAAAGGAGTTCTTTTTAGCATATGATCAGTATTGGCTTTGATTAAAATCACCAAGTTCTTGGAAAGTATATTTAATTCAACAGAAACCTATATGACTGCTTTGGACAGCGTAGTATTAGTACTAGGGGGGTAAATTAGACTAGTCCCAGTTCTCATGGTATCTAGTAGGTAATTTAAGACACTAATATAGAATTAACTTAATGTCAGAAAATTTAAGACTATAATGTCTTAACAAAGCAGATGTGTGCCTATATTTAATACAATTCATTTGTGTGTAAATAATCAGATCTTCTTAATTCTTTTAAAATAGGTGGTTGAAAAGAAGACCAAACCATACATTCAGGTGGATGTTGGGGGTGGACAAACAAAGACATTTGCTCCTGAAGAAATTTCTGCCATGGTCCTAACTAAGATGAAGGAAACAGCTGAGGCATATCTAGGCAAGAAGGTAATAACTTTAGAAAATCGGTAGTCATTTGGGAAAATGTAGGACTCATAACATTTGACATTGTTACTGTAACATAGTTTTGAAGAGAGGTAGAGTAGCATACTACATAAAAAACTGGCTTTGAATGATGTACTGTTTCTGACACACGTGAGCTATGTGAACTGAGGGCAAGTAAATTATTTTAGCATTCCAAGCAATTCTGTCAGACTTGAGTTTTAGAGCAGGTGCTTGCCTCCATTGGAAGTGGGAGTTTCTTATGCCAATGAAATTACAGCTCCTTTCACCATATAGTGTAACCTTAAAACTGGTATGATTAATGATGGAAGGGATGGGTAGGCAAGATGTAGTAGTAGAAAACCATTTACTGATTAGGAAAAAAATGAAGACATAAGTTTATATACTAGATGTATTACTTAACATGATTTTTGGAAAAATTACAATTTCTTCAATGCTGTTTTTCCTGTAAAATGAGAAAATAGAATAGGCCAATAAGATCTCTAAAAATCTATGATTCTATGGCGGCTACTGACATAATCATGGCCTCAAATGAGGAATTTTTCTTCCCTGGGCACTACGGTCCAAAACAAAAGTTTAGGCTAGGATGATATCTTCATGTCCATTCCAGTTCAGAACTATACTTATGAGTAAATAAAAATCACAGTGGAACTTTGTGAAAGAATTTAAAAGGACAACTTTTTATTTTAGGTTACTCATGCAGTTGTTACTGTTCCTGCTTATTTCAATGATGCCCAGCGCCAAGCAACCAAAGATGCTGGTACTATTGCTGGTCTTAATGTTATGAGGATCATTAATGAACCGTAAGTATTGAAAACCTTGGAGATTAAAAATGCTTTGGAAATAGGGGGAATCCTAATCTGACTTAGCCCTGTTCTTTTCTCACCAGTACGGCGGCTGCCATTGCCTACGGCCTAGACAAGAGGGAGGGAGAAAAGAACATCCTTGTGTTTGATCTGGGTGGCGGCACCTTCGATGTGTCCTTGCTCACCATTGACAATGGAGTGTTTGAAGTGGTGGCCACAAATGGTGACACTCACCTGGGTGGAGAAGATTTTGATCAACGAGTCATGGAGCATTTTATTAAATTGTACAAAAAGAAAACTGGAAAAGATGTGAGGAAAGACAACAGAGCTGTGCAGAAACTTCGACGGGAGGTTGAGAAAGCTAAACGGGCCTTGTCTTCTCAACATCAGGCGAGAATTGAAATTGAATCTTTCTTTGAAGGCGAAGACTTCTCTGAGACACTCACTCGTGCCAAGTTTGAAGAACTAAACATGGTGGGTTTATAGGAGATATGGTATGGTATTGTGAACTATGGTGGGATAACAGAGTTTACTTACCCTGTTAATTATGGTGTGATAAAGACATCCAAGTGATTATATATTACTGGTTCTGTTTTAGGATTTGTTCCGGTCTACTATGAAACCTGTCCAGAAAGTACTAGAAGATTCAGACTTAAAGAAGTCTGATATTGATGAAATTGTTCTTGTTGGGGGCTCTACCCGGATCCCTAAAATACAGCTATTAGTGAAAGAGTTCTTCAATGGCAAAGAGCCATCCCGGGGCATTAATCCAGACGAAGCTGTTGCTTATGGTGCTGCTGTCCAGGCTGGTGTGTTGTCTGGTGACCAAGATACTGGTAGGTCAACATCTTAGCATTTCCAAAAGACTTTAATAGAATTTCCAACATATTTCTTTTTGGAGCCATTATCAAGGACTAGCTTATGATTTGTGACCTGTATTTGATGCAAGAATATCGAGATAGATTAGAAATAATCCACAATGCTAAGTGTGGTGATGTGGTATACATAAATTATTTTGTGTGGTCATTAAAGGACTATTACTAATGTAGAATTTACTTTGAAACTAATTCTCTTTTTGTTTTATAGGTGATCTGGTGCTCCTTGATGTGTGTCCTCTTACACTTGGCATTGAAACTGTTGGTGGTGTTATGACCAAACTGATCCCAAGAAATACTGTTGTGCCCACCAAGAAATCTCAGATCTTTTCTACTGCTTCTGATAATCAGCCAACTGTCACTATCAAAGTCTATGAAGGTAATATATTTTAATATAAAGAAATAAACCATACTAAGTGAACTTGACTATTAAAAGTTTTCCTTAGAATAGTACTAATAATTAGAGATGAGAAAATTGAGGCTAAAGAAAAATTCTTGCCTGTGGCCCCAACTGGGATGTAAATACTTGTATACTATTCTGCCTGCCATCTTGGGCACTGGGAAATAGGATGTTGCCTCTCTTTAATTCTTAGTCATTGGGGGGAAAATATATATATATACACACACACACACACATCCAAAGTGATCCTAAAACTTGTTTTTCCCAATTCCTGCCTTATTGCCTTCTTATTGAAACCATACTGCCTTTTGCTGTTAACTTTTTGAAATAAGATACTAAGCTAAGTATTTTGCTTATACACCAAACAAAGATTGGAACATTCAATTTTGATTGGGCTACCTTTGGGGAAGGAAGTTCTTGCCAGTGGTATTCTTGGGGCTAAGGTTGAATGAACATAAAGGAATTAACTCTAAAGATAATGATAAAATATTAAAGAGTTGGAAGACTTGGGTTTGAGTCACAGATATGATTATTTTGATTAACCATGGGCTTGTCTCCCTTCTCAGTGACTTTCAGGCTTCTCAGTTTCCTTACCTGTAAAATTAATTGTTGGACTAGTTAGCACCTGACAATTTGTCAGATGTGTTGTAGAAGGAATAGGGGTTAGCCTAGATAAAATGATTTAAAAGTTAAATGTGATATTCTATAGCTTGCGTGCAATTTGTGCCAATTGGTATCCTAGCAGCATTGTAAGTAATGATGGAATATCTTTGTAGGTGAGCGACCTCTGACCAAAGATAACCATCTGCTGGGAACATTTGACCTAACGGGTATTCCTCCTGCTCCTCGTGGGGTCCCTCAGATTGAAGTCACCTTTGAAATAGATGTGAATGGTATTCTTCGGGTCACAGCTGAGGACAAAGGCACAGGAAACAAGAACAAGATCACAATCACCAATGACCAAAACCGACTCACACCAGAAGAGATTGAGAGGATGGTAAATGATGCAGAGAAGTTTGCTGAGGAGGACAAGAAGCTTAAGGAGCGTATTGATAGCCGAAATGAGCTGGAGAGTTATGCCTATTCACTGAAGAACCAGATTGGTGATAAGGAAAAGCTGGGTGGAAAACTCTCCTCTGAAGACAAGGAGATTGTAGAAAAAGCAGTGGAAGAAAAGATTGAGTGGCTTGAGAGTCACCAAGATGCAGAGATTGAAGATTTCAAAGCAAAAAAGAAGGAACTTGAAGAGATCGTCCAGCCTATTGTTAGCAAGCTCTATGGTGGTGCAGGCCCTCCCCCAGGGAGTGAAGAAACAGGAGAAAAAGATGAGTTGTAGACACCATTTGTGTGCGCTGTAATATTGTAAATACTGGACTCAGGAACTTTTTGTTAGAAGAAATGGAGAGAACTCAATCTCGAATGTAATTGGAATCTTCACTATGGAGTGGAGTTGAAAATGCTATAGCCCAAGTGGCTGTTTGCTGCTTTTGTTAGCAGTTACTCATGGGGGTGGGGGTGAGGGGGGAATGGTGGGAAGGGGATAGGGGACTAAAATTGGCTTAAGGGGGGAGGGGCAAAGAAACCTGGGTTGGGAAATGTGTTCACCTCGGAAATGTTCTATTTAACAATTGGGTCATGTGCATTTTGGTGTAGAACTTTTTTTCTACCATTAAGTGATACCAATAAATGTTTGTTATTTACACAGTGGTTTTTGTGACTTTAAAAAACTGACTTCTGTAACCCATTTGAAGTTTACAAATAACATGATGAAAGGTAAGAGATTGCTAGTATTAGGACTCACTTTATAAGAGAGCAAGTGATGAATCAGCTTTCAGTCTTCAAGCCTAGTGGTGGAAGTTGGATACTGGAGTTAGAGCTACATTAGGACCTTGTCCCCTTATACACAACTAGTCAATGGCAGAAGTAATAAAACAGGTTTTCTGAGTTCTAGGCCAATATTTTCTATTTCACCAAATAGTCCTTCCCAAATGGGCTAGAAACTGATTTAGTACTCTTATTTCCATGGAGTAATATGGTTTCATTTATCCTGTAGGATAAGGATTCTTAATCTGGGATACATGAACTCAAATGGGGAAAAAACTACATCTTTATTCTCAATGCCCTTTGTTTTCCTTTCATAATCGTGTGTGTGTGTGTGTGTGTGTGTGTGTGTGTGTCCATGTCCATGTCCATGCATTTCTAAACATTTTGAGAAGGGGTCCGTAGACTTTACTATGCTACTACCAAAGGAGTTCATGATGAGAAACAAGGTTAAGAACTCCTGCTCTAGGAAAGCCAGACTCAACATAGAAAGAAATAGGGTCTTTATTGAGGAACAGATAAGACAAAGGGCAAGTTGATTTATCTTTAGATATCTGTCAAATGAGGGTTTGAACTAGATTAATAAAAAAGGTGCCTTTTAGCCCTGCTCTTGATTTTTCTTACCTTTTCAGAGATTTTTCAGAGGGGTTACACTGTAAAGAGCCTACTAAGGTTAGACATGGCTATGTATTCCTTACTAGAATTGTTAAGTATGTTAAACAAAAACGGACTTTAAAGAGCATCTATGAAACTCAAAGGAGGAAAAAAAGTACCAGAGAGATAACAGGACTTAGCAAAGGTTACTTAACAGTTAAACATGGATCACGACTCTCTTGATCTGTGGTACATAGTTATTTTTTCTCTGCCAGGGAACCTTTGAAAATGACAACAAATTACTTGGATCTTGTGCTTAATATTTATTTTGGTACTAATTCTTTAAACAATCTTTTCAAAAGTAATTCTAAGCACATACGCATTGACATTTGGTGGAAAGGGCTGGATGACACCCAATTGGAGATTAATAATTACAAATTACAATTAAAATACTCAACCAAAAGTAACTTTTAAATAAAGTTTTTAGAATGTCATTTAAATACTTACAGCAACTTTCATTCTTCTGTTAACTAAAAGAACAGTCATAAAGCAATAGTGGGGTTTAAGCACAAGTTAGTTTCTAAGTTCCCCAAGACTTGCTTCTAACAACTTTATTTCAGAAAATGCTCCGAGGGACCAGGACTTCAGTCTTCAGTATTTGTGTGTAACAAAGCAAATTAGATAATATCTGAAATTGAAGTGATCTGGTCTTAGGTCACTAGCTTCTGGATATGGTGTACAGTTCACAAAGCTTCTTAACTCTACCACAAAGGTATTATGACAATTTTCTACATAAGAAAAAGGCTCATGAGTTTATGACTTGCTTATTTGTCACAGCTAATTACAAGTGAGTTCCACTTTCAAGTTTGCACAATGACCTCAAGGAAGATAATAAGGGTATTGCCCATTTTACAGGTATAAAATGAGTTTTGTAAGTTGCTTAAATATCTAGGAAATTTCAGAGGCAGAAACTGAACCCAGGTCTCTCCAACAGTTAAGTTGGAGTGAGAATTCACATTTAAATTTCCCAAAATTAAGTTCCATGCTTTTTCTTCAATAGCTGTCTTACCAGATGCAACTTCTTTGATTGTTTCTTATTTTGTTGAATTCTTGTTAAAGAAAAAAATCCTGACATTTAAGACTGGCTGCTGCTAGTTAATATTTTCAATTCAAACTCATAGCAGCAGCAATACTCAATGACTTAGTATTCAAATTCTAGTTATTAACATTTACATGTCCAAACACAACTCGGCACCCTATCCCTCTCAAGACATTTCCCCCCAAACTTATCAATATTGACACCACCATCCTAGTCTCCCAAGTTGACAGCATCAGAGGATCAGTCTTAACTCTTCCCTGTTCCTTACTCCCTATATCTAGTCAGGTGACAAATCTCGTCAATTAAATGTGCACAGCATCTTAATCCCCCTTCTCCCCACTCTGACACTACTCTTCTTTCTCCTGGATTAATGCGTTAGCCTCCCAATTAGAGGAGCTTTTAGTCTCCCCTTACCTTTATCTGCACAGTTGCCAAGATAATCTCCCTAAAAATAAAAAGGTCACTTTGCTGCTCAAAGAATCTTCAGTGATTTCCTTATTGCCTCTAGGATAAAATGCAAACTCTCCATCCTGACCTTCAAAGTCCCTCACAATTTGACACTAGTTCATCTTTTTAGGTATTTCATATTCTCTTTCATACTGCTTGCCAGCCAAAATGATCCAGTAGCTCTTCCCCAAACCCAACATACATATCTTGCTCCTACTTTTCTGTATAGATTGTTCTAAAATATGTTCCCTCTTCATGGTCACCTCTTAGAATATTTAGTTTCCTTTAGTTCTCAGCTCAGGTGGCACCCCCACCCCACCCCAATAAGGAAAGCCTTTTTTGACCTCCCTCAGTTAACACTCTCTTCCTCTTCAATTTATATTTATTAAACTGTTTACTTGTTTGTATCTTCAAAAAAATGTAAGCTCCTTGAGGGCAGAGACTGTATGTTGTTTGTATCCTTAATACCTACCCCAGTACTATTACACATAATAGATGCTTTAATATGATTATCAAATTTGAGTGCCCATCACACCCGACCTCCTATGCTAAACTCTGGGATTACAGAAATGAGATACCAACCTTATTCAGAGTTTTTCACTACAGAGAGAGTGTGGGTTAGGGTTAGGGAGGTAAACCATGTATAGAGATTTTTAAAAAAATGCACATAAGTGAAATTCCATTTTGAGTGAGATTTTTCTGTTTAGAAAAGTGAGTCATCCTTATGAAAATAAAGTCAAACGTTTAAAGACTATATATTTAAACAGGTATGGAACTGCATGTAACAGCATGAAAAATAGATTTAGTCCCAATTGCTGCTTATCTGTGTGACCCTGGGAAAAAAAAAATTTCTCTGGGCCTCAGTTTCTCCATCTATTAAATGGGGGTGTTAAACTAGATAGCCGTTAAGGTTCTAAATCTACAACCCCATATTCTCTAGCTGCTTATAGAATATCTCCACTTGGTCATCCCACTGCTACAATCAATTATCAAATCCTGTCAATTATACCTCTGCATATCTCCTTCTGCCCTGTTCCCTCTACCACCAACCTTCAAAAACCATCTTGCCTAGGTTACTGTAATAGCTTCCTAGCAGAGATTTCTGCTCCTACTCTTTGCTTCTACCAATCCATCCTTCATATTCTGCCAGAATACTGTTTTGTTTTTACAAATAAATCTATTCATGTCATTCTTCTACTCAAAAATATTCTAGTGCTTTCTATTGCCTCTTGAGTAAGACTGATTCCTTTGCCTGGCGTCCAAGGTCCTTCACAATGTTATGATTTTCCTCTACATACTCTATGCTCCAGGAAAAATGAACTGCTTCCCTATCTCTAGAATCCACCATCTTCCTATGACTGCTATTGTTTATAGTTCCTTACACCTGCCATGCCCACCCTATCTCTCTAACCAAATCCCCAGCCATTATTTAATCCCAGCCCAAATGTCAGCTCCCCTATGAAGCTATGCTTGATCCCCTAACATCTGTTAATGAATTTTCCCTTGAAACTCACATAACATTTTCTTTTGTGCCTCTCTAATTTATGTCATGTGCAATATATCTATGAGTGCTGGTGTCTTATCCCCCTACTAGACTGTAAACAGCTGAAAGTAGAACTTGTGTCTTATCTAAACTTTCTCCTGGTATGCTGTACACAGTAGGCATTTAATAAATGTTGAACATAAATGAATACTTTTTATTATTATTATTTTTTTAGGCAATTGGGGTTAAGTAATTTGCCCAGGGTCACACAGCTAGTAAGTGTCAAATGTTTGGTCTGAGGCTGGATTTGAACTCAGGTCCTCCTCATTATGAATAAATACTTGAAGCAGAAAGCTGGTGTCTGGAATAGTGAGATTAGGTAGATGTGGGTAGAACTAGGGACTTGAAAGTGAGGTAGAAATTTATATGTGATATGGTTATCAATAGGTACCAATTGTAGGTTATGTTTATAGAGTTGTAGGAAACAGAGCATGAAGGGTCCTTAGAGATTATCTAGGCTAACTTTCTCATTTTGCACTTGAGGAAAATGAGATGAAGAGGGATTAAATGACTAATGTCATGCAGTAAAGCAGTCCAGCCAACATTTGAAACTAGGTTTTCTGATTCCAGTATTCTTGGATTAAACCATCCTTGTTTCTGAGAACTAAATTGTCTAAAGGCAAATCTCATAGTGACTTGCAAGATGTGGGACAGGGAGAGAGGAGAGGCAGGAATTAGGGAAGAGACCATTGCTTTGAAAAGAGACATCCTCCCAAGAACAGTAGGACCAGTCCTGCCATACAAAACTCAATAAAGCTAATGAATGTTCAATCCCTCTCCTTGAATGAATGGCCTTTTGCTGAAAATTGTTTAGTAGTTTGAGATCTCTTTTCAGTTCAAGCTGCAATGAACGCCTTTGCTGCAGAACTGCAGTTTAATACAAACCACCTGACTGTATTGACTTTTGTGAAACATAGACATATTGGTTGACAAGTAGTTCCTGCAGCTATCTAGGTCACGCTGCTAGTGCAAGATAGGATTTCCATGATCATAGGGAGAAAATGTGGTAGAGGGGGAAAAGTACTGGACTAAGTGTCAGGAAATGATGAAAGTCCTAGTTCTCTTACTAGTTGGTATGACCTTAGGCAAGTTACTAAACCAACCACTAAGTCTTAATTTCCTCATAAGTAAAATAAGAGGGTTGGACCAGGTGATCTCTAAGCCTGTTTGGAATTCCAGCATCTTGTGTTTCATGTTCTAATAGTCTAAATTGTAAGGCAGAGGTTCTTAACACAAGGTTTGCAAACTTGTTTATTTGTTGTTTTTTTTTTTTAACATCCATGACACACACAAAAGTTTAAGAACTTCTAGTCTAAGGTCCCCTTCCATCTCTAACATTCTATGATTCTTGAAGTTTTTTACTTTTTAGATAATCTCTTTATCTGGTCAATCTGACTGTGTCAATATGGAAACATTGTACAGCACAAAACACTTAAGCTTCTAGTATAAAATTAATGTTGCTGTCCTATCTTCCCCTAACAGTTGTTCACTTCTAATTTCTTAACATAGAAAATTTGAAAGATATTAAGAAAACATGAATTTTATTAGTCAACTAGTGTTACAACACAGTCACTGTAGATTTCCCCTTCAGTATTCATCCCACCAAACACTAAGCACAGGAATGTGTCTGTCTCCTTCTGATCTAAGTCATCACCTTTCACAATTTCATCAGCTAAGCCTTCTTTCTCTACATTGCTATTGACACTGCCTATATTTGTATGTTCTTCTGCAGAGGCAGGAGCCACATGCCAAGGAATGATGCACATTGAATGATCCAGTCGTCCAGGGGGTGAATATGTATCAAATTTAAGCAGGCTCCAGTGTTGTTTTTCTGTGTTTGAAAACAAAAACAAAAAACAAACCAGAAACATTCATACATTATTATTGGAATTTAAAACTGGTAAAAAAAATTTTCAGGGGGCATTTTGGTAATATACAAACATCACAAAATGTCATCTGTTGTTCTAATAATTCTATTATTGAGAATAAACTCAAAGTATTATCATAAAGAAAAAAAATGATATATGTCCGTATGTTATTGTTCAGTTGTTTTCAGTCATGTTGGACTCTTCATAACCTCACTGAGGGTTTTCTTGGCAAAGATGCTAGAGTAGTTTGCCATTCTTTGCTTTTGCAAAAAATTTTGCATTTGCATTTTGCCAGCTTTTTTACAGGTGAGGAAACTGAAGCAAACAGAGTTAAGTGACTTGCCCAGGATCACACAGCTAGTAAGTGTCTGAAGCCAGATTTGAACTCAGGAAAATGAGTCTTCCTGACTAAAGGCCTGGCACTCTATCTATTGCACCACTTAGCTGTCCCTATGTTCATGTATCTATATGTATATTAGCAATGTTTATAATTAGAAACTAGAAAAAAAACCTAAATATTTCAAAATTCAACTATTGAATAAACTATGAAATATCAAAATAATACTACAATGTCATTGAAATGATACATGAAGAATACAAAAAGCAGCACAGTAATAGTGGATAAAGGGCTAGCTAGAATCTAGCACAGAACCTGGAACATGAGACATTTAGTTAGAGAGTTATTGAATTGCATTGAAGAAGTAGATGTAAGTACTGTCCCTACACATACTAGCTATGTAGCGTGGGCAATAAATATACTTAACCTGTCAGTGTCCAGACAACTCTCTATGGATGAGCCACAAAGCTGCATTAATGGAGGGAGTTCCATACTGGAAGCTCTTTACTTCAATGAACTCATAGATCTGGAATCCTCCCTCCAAAAAGAAAAAGAGAGGAATATAAAGGTAGCTGAAAAGACATACAAAATAATGTGAAGGGAAAGTAGAACCAAAACACAAATCATGTTGATTTAAACCATATTTTTAAAAAATGTATAAACAAATACAGAGATTAATGAACAAACAGAAAAGAATATGGAGTTAGTAACACATGAGCTATGGACATGAGAGATAGGTTGTGTAGATAGGACTGTCTGCCTCAGAGTCAGGACCATGTACATTCAAGTTCTACCTCTGACACCTGCTGGCTGTGTGAACCTGGACAGGTTACAGCTTCTCAATGGTCTAGGCAACTCTCTAATATGCAGAATGTTAAAATGCAGAAGAGTTACTGTTTGCATTGGTAGAGGGAATTTCCTTAAAGTTCTCTGTGCTGATAAAATCACAAGTTCAGACAAATATTTAAAATGGATATATTATATGTAGAAAGTATTTTTAGGTATAAATAGCTATAAGAGTATTTTATTTGGTGTTTCTGTTGTTGGAAATTAAGAGATCGATAAATTATTTAAAAATAAAGAACAAAGAAGAGAAATAAACAGAGAGAAAGGAAGAAAGTCAAAGGAACCAGTGTTTATAGCAAGGGTTCATAACCTGTGGTCCATGAATTTTTAAAAAATATTTTTATAATGGTACTTCAATATAATTAACTTCCTTTGTAATTCTATGTATTTCATTTTATGCCCTTAAAAATATTATTCTGAGAAGGGGTCCATTGGCTTCACTAGATTGCCCAAGGGATCCTGGACACAAAGGTTACGAACCATAGTTCTACACAGCATGAAACCCACCCCTTTCCCAGCCCAGGTACTCTGGGACTCACTGAATAAGCCAGGCCTCTAAGATCTGCACAACAGTAATAAAGAAAAAGGCCCATGGCAGTTACTTTTATGTCAAAATTTCCTCATAGAAGCCTTATGTGAACTGATGCAAAGTGAAGTGAACAGAACCAGAACATTGTACACAGTAAACTCAGTATTGTAAGGATGATCAACAGCATAAGACTTAGCTACTCTAATCAAGACAATGATCCAAGACAATTCCAAAGGACCCATGATGAAAAATGGTATCCCTGTCCACGAAGAGAACTGATTAACTGTGAGAGCAGATTGAAGCATACTTCTGTGTGTGTCTTTTCTTTTGCAACATGGCTAATATGGAAATGGGACAGCTAGGTGGTGCAGGAGATAGAAAACCAGGCCAGGAATCAGGAAGTCTCATCTGCCTGAGGTCAAATGTGGCCTCAGACACGTAACTATCTATGTAACCCTGGGCAAGTCACATAACCCTGTTTGCCTCAGTTTCCTCATCTGTAAAATGAACTGGAGAAAAAAATGGCAAATCACCTTAGTATCTTCCCCAAGAAAACCCCAAATAGGGTCATGAGGAGTTGGACATGATTGAAACGACTGAACAACAATAAAATATGGAAATATGTTTTATGTGACTTTATATCATATTGCTTGCCTTCTCAAAGGGTAAGAGGGGACAGGAGGGAGAGAGAAAATTTGGAACTCAAAAATTTTTTAAACGAATGTTAAAATTTGTTTACATATAATTGGAAAATATTTATATCACCAAAAAAAATTTCCCCATAAATGCACCTTCTAATCCCTCAGACTCATTGCTACTCATAGCCTCACTGAAAATTCAAAGTAATGTAGCATTTTCCAGAGTAACAGTTGAAACATTGGTTTAAAGAGGTAAAAACTGAACTTCCTACCTATGTGATATTGGTACATTGTAGCCAGTGCCCCTGTGGGAGCCATTCCTCCAAAGACGTATATGTGCTTCCCAATGGCCACGGCGGAATGGGCAGCACAGCCTGATGGGACATCCCCTGTGGTTTCTAACTTCTCCCATTTCATGTCATCTACCAAAAGAGTGAACATTGTTTCAGAAGCAAATGAGAAAACAACGGTTTCAGTTTAGGTAGATTTCCCTAATTCTCCACCCAGCTGAAAATATTATCTCACCTTCAAGTCTTCCAGAACATTTTATCTCTCTCTCCTTTGCTACCATCACTCCTTTGTATTATATTTATCCTTTCCTGTAGAGCATAACTTTCTTAAAAGCAGGGACTGTTTTGCATCTCTAACATTTAGGATGATGAACATCAGTTTTAGTAAAAAGGACTTTAGAGGGGCCCTCATTCATTTAAATCTTTGTTCTAAAAGCCACAGTTCTATTTTGCCTGCCGTTTGCCCAGAAGAACAAACATGACACAATGAAGGGACATTGACAAACTAAAGTTTATCCAGTAGCCAGAATCATGAGGAAATCAAGGAGATGGCTAAGGGTAGTTGTTGCAAATTGTCCTTATGTAAAATCTGAGCTCTTTCTGGCCTTCTCAGAGCAGAATAGTGGGTCCTAAAAGCCATTAAACCTAGGTTCTTAATGGGTAGTGCTGTCTCAACTATAATGAACAGTAGTGGAAAGAATGCTGGAACTTCAGAGTTTGGAGATCTGGGCTGAGATAACAGCCAATACATATGTAAAATGGGCAAAATTATACTTTTTCTACACATTTTGCAGGATTGATGAGAAGAAAAGTCCTTTATAAACATTAAAACACCATAAGCAGCAGCAGTATGGTGTAGTAGAAGGGGCACTGGCCTTGGAGTCAGGAAAGAACTAATCCCATCCGTGAACTTATTAGTAGCATAACTACGAGAAAGTTTCTTAACTTCTCTGAGTCTCAGTTTTCTTATCTGTAAAATGGGGGGGGGGAGGAATAATGCCTATAGCACCTATCTCATGGAAGTGATTGTGAGGCTTAAGTAAGAATATACCTTAACAGCTTTGCAAATCTTAAAGCTTTATAATACTAAGTTATTGGTATTAAGTGAAGATATAAAAATTAATATTCAGCATGATTACCTGCTTGCAAATTCATATATCTGGTACACCACAAACTGTTTGTAAAAGTCATTTTTCCCATTCCCACCTCCATTTCTACTCCACTTACTTGTGTCTATGCAATATAGATCATCATAGAATTCATCCCCTGCCAAACCACCATGGACAAAGAGCTTTGGCCCCAATGCCACCATCACATGGCCATGACGAGGTGGGGGTGGTTCCCCGCAGGTTTCTGGCTGTGACCAGCTCAATGTTGCTGAAAATATAAAATACAATGACATTAGGCAGCAGTACTTTGGAAACACACAGGTACCCCTCAACTGCATGTATATTGGCATCATTTGAAATAGCAAACTTTTAAAGTTTTCTGAGAATAGATGGATCTCATTTCATGCTGAAGGTCATTCCTGAAAAGTTGTGTTTAAATAGGATCTTGGTGAATAAACTGTCATAATGGGAAAAGCATAGTACATGGGCTCAAATGAGCCAGGTTCAACTCTCGGGTCTGGCATCTCTTGGCTATATTACTGTGGCTATGTTACCTCATCCCTTAGAGGCCCAGTTTCCTCTTTTGCAAAATGGAGATAATAAAATTTGCAATATATACCTTATAGGGCTATTGTGAACAAAGTGCTTTATAAACATTCAAGTGTTCTGGAAATTGGAGCTATTATTATACCCACAGATTTAGAGCTAGAAGAGAACTCAGCATCTAGAGACCATTCATGGTCACAAAATTTGAAGATGCAGAAGAAATGTTAGAAAAGATTGTCACCATCATAGCACTTTTCTTGGCTTTTATCTCCCCCTAAACATTCTACTTTGTATCCTACTATTTGCGTGCACAGAAATTTGGGGGTGGGGGGTGGGGGATGGGTAAGGAAGCTAGGTGTCAGAGTCCTAGTCTTGAAATCAGGAAGACTTGCATACAAATTCTGCCTCAGACACATAATAAGCTATGTGATCCGAGGCAAATCATTTAACCTCTCTGTTTCCTCATCTGTGAAATGGGGATAATAATAGCACTATCTCTCAGAGTTATGAAGATCATATGAGATTTTATATATATATATATGTATGTGTGTATACATATGTAAATGGGCTTTACAAACCTTGAAATATTATGTAAATGTTAGCTATTATTATTGCTGTTGCTATTTTATCAATATAGAGCACAACAGGTGTGGAAATTCTTTCCACTGACAAAAATTAGCAAATGGTCTGGATTTTGTAGTCTTAGGGAGTTGCCTGCAAGCACTGAGAGGTTAAATGATGACAGGAGGTCGGTGTATGAGGTAGTACTTATACTCAATTCTTCCTGACTCTTTGCATGCCACATGCCATATGCCACATCCCCTCTTTTTAAGCTTGCAGGTCTTTGAAGGCAAGAGCTATGTCACTTTTCATCTTTGAAGTCCAGTGCCCAACACATGGCCTTGCATAAGTGCTTGCTAAATGTTTATTGAATTATTATTTAAAATTATTCTATACATATTTCTATTTATCAGTTCTTTCTCTGGATGCAGATAGGGTGGGGGGAGGGGAAAAAAAGGAAAAAAATTACATGATAATTTTTTTGTACGTTTGAAGGGAATAGCAAGTTGTATATAGTAGATTTGCAGTTTCATATACAATCATCTTTTTTCCTGTACAATGTTATGGAAATGCTTGTTTTATTCCATAAATTAAAAAATGTTTTTAAAGCAATCCTGGGCTCTTGGAGGCTCTCTCAATGGTGTTAGGTTCTGTTAGGTTCTACCAGGCTGGAAAGATTTTGAGTACAGCCTCAAAGAAGGACCACACTTACACAGTTCAAGGACCAGGCTAGCTAAGAGCAAAGAGGCTCATCGCTAGAAGGTTGGCTGAAAGGTGATGGGGTTTTTTTTGGCCAAAGCCACTAATGAAATAGATAATTGTTGTTATTATGAAAAGAAATCTATGGTGGAGTCTTTTTTGAAAGTGAGAAAATCTTTTGGTGATGTGAACAAATCCCTTTATTTCCCTCCACCAAATTTATCTGCTCTGTAGCTTAAGTTTTTGTCTGTTAGGTTTTCTCAAAGCAAGCCCCATCTGGAATGGAAGATGCAAATGAAAATTATATTTTACACATGCTGTTACTCTTTTTAAATCTCATTCAAAACTGCCCACTGCCAAAAGAAAGAAATGTAAATGAAATCACTGTTGGGAGTTTCCAATGAGAACTTGAAAGCAAGTATAGATCACAGATGACAGATTGTTAGAGCTGGAAGGGATCTCTGAACACAGAATGTGAGAATATAGATTCTAGAAGATCTGAGCTGGAATGGACCTTAGAACATGGAATTTTAAAATACAGAAAGAGAAGGTCAGAGCTGGAAGGAACCTTAGTTCAGCCTTCTCATTTTATAGATGAGAAATCTGAGATAGAGATAGAAGAAAATCTAGACCCACCCAGCATTTAATTTTGTGGCTGAGGCTCATAAGCTTTCTAGAAAAAACAAACCTCAGAGTTCAAGCAGATTTGAACTTTATGTCCAAAAGATGCCAAATGACTTACCTAGTAGTCAGTGGTAGAGTAGAGATTAGAACTCAGACTTTCCAAACAGGGATCTTTCCGTGCTACCATACTGTCTGATATTTGCATTCTGTCTCTCTGACTCAATTGTAAGCTCCTTTGACCAGGGACCAGGTGCCCTATATCTGTCTCCCTCATAACACCTGATACCATGTTTTGCAAAGGAAGTACCCAATTTCAATTCAATTCAACAAATACCATTTAAATGACTATTATGTGTTCAGCCCTGTGGTCAGTACTATAGATACAAAGATAAAAAATTGACAGTTCATAATCTCATGAAATTTTCAGTCCACTAGGGGTTTGGGTGGGTATACAATAATGATATAAATAAATGTGAAACAAAGCAGAATATGATGGGGGGGAAAGAAAACTCCAAAGTACTCCAGAAAAATATGAGAAAGGAAAGACTACTTTCAGAAGAGGAAATCAGAAAAGGCTTCATTGAGGATCCACCTACGCTGGATCTTGAATTAAGAAAAGGTTCTCAAAAAAAAAATGTTCTCAAAAGTTGGAGATGAAGAAGGGCACTTCAGTCATTGGGGATGGCCTACATGGTTACACAGTAAGAGGAAACAGCCACACAAAACCAGGGAACAGCTGAGTAATCCAGTTTGGTCAGCACCTAGAATGTATTAAGGGGAGATAATATGAAATTACTCATTTGAAGCTATGTAGTAGAAGGTCATGAATGCCAAGATACGACATTTATATTTTATCTTATGGGAAATGGGGAATCATTGAAGGATTTTGGTCAGAGGAAGGCCATGATTAGACTTGTACATTAGAAAGATTATTTTGGCAGCAGTATGAAGGACAGATTGAAGAGGAGAAAGTTAAAGCAATGAGGCTATTAAGAAATAGTATAAGAAAAAGGTGATGAGGGCTTGAAGTTTGTTGGATGACTGAATAAATGAATCATTTGTTAGCCATACTTGCGTCAAATACGTGGAGCTGTGTGTCCTGAACAGGCTTGGCACCTTTTTCCCCACCACCAAAAACATATAGCTGGTTTCCGATGATCGCTGATGCTGTGTGAAATGTTCTTGGGGATGGCGGTGTGCCAGTCACATTAGGAGTGCTCCACATCCTGGTTTCTGATCCACATGTAATTTTTATAAGACAATTTTGGGTTAGCAGGATTGCTATACTATCATCACCATCATATTGCAAGGCCATGAGCCAATTCTACATTTAATAAGAACCAACATTTATATAGCAATTGAATGTTTGCAAAGAGCTTTAAATATATTATGTTATTTGATCTTCATAACAAACCTGTAAAGTAAGCATTTAAAATTATCCCCATTTTGTCCAACTGGGGAATGGCTGAAAAAGTTATGTATATGAATGTGATGGAAAACTATTATGCTGTAAGAAATGATGAAGAGAATGGTTTCAGGAAAACCTGGTAGGTCCTGAACTGATGTAGAATGAGGTGAGCAAAACCAGGAGAACAATGCACACAGTAATAGCAATATTATAAAGAGAATCAACTCTGAAAGACTTAGTGAATCTGATCAATACAATGATCTACCACCATTCCAAGATTCATGATGAAAAATGCTATTTACCTCTAGATAGAGAACTGACAGACTCAGAGTGAAGACTGAACCATATTATTTTCTCTTTCTTCCTTTTTCTTTTCTTTTTTCATTCTTTTGGAATATAACTAATATCAAAATATGTTTTGCATGACTTCATATTTATAATGGATATGGTAATGCTTGTGTTCTCTTTGGATGCAGAGGAGTAAAGGGAGGAAGAAAATCAGGAACTGAAAATAAAAATGAAATTGAATAAAAAAGTAAAGTGATCCCCATTTTATTGAAGAGAAAATTGAGGCTGAGAGGTTAAGTGATTTGCCCAAGGTTACATAGCAACTAAATGTCTGAGGAAGGATTTGAACTCATATCTTCCTGACTCCAAGTGTAGCATTCTTATCTATTGTGCCATCTAGTTGCCACCAATAGTATTTCAAACATCCTCTACTGATGTAGGATACAACCCTTCTGTACTTTAGTAGACGATCATAATGAAGTAGATGATCATAATGAAACACTGTGGGCAAAGACATTCACTCCCTGGTGGCCAACTCCCTGGGGAATAAATTTTTCTGCACTCAGCTGGGCTGGTCCTCTGGCAGACACGCAGTCCCTCATTAGGCCTAAACCTGTAGCTTTTCCAGCTTTGTTTGCATTTTGGTAGTATATTCCTTGAGAACTCATGGCTCTTATTATAAGCAATGATAAAATTATTATCCAATTCAATGAATGAACCTTTATTAAGCTCTTACAGTTTGTATAACACTGTGCCTGGTGCTGGGGTGGGACATGATTGCCTCAAAGACTGCTCTGCACATAATAATGTCTTAATTAAAGTATTGTTGAATTTGTATTTTAAATTAGGGATCAATGGAGCTAATTACCTTTGAAGTGGAATTCTAGGCAATGAGAGATAGGGGTATAAGAGTTATGGTGGTGACATTTTAATAACAACTCACATTTCTATTATGTTTAAAGGTTTATAAAATACTTTCCTCCCAACATCACTTAGGAAGTTGTGCAAAGATTATCATCCCCATTGTAATGATGAGGAAATTGAAGTTCATAAAGCAAAATAACTTGCCTTGGGTCATATGATTAACAAATATTAGAGATAAGACTTGAACTCAAATCTTCCCAATCAAAATCCTGGTAACTATTATCTACAGATCCCCAGGTCACTCCTCTTCTTTCTTCCATGAGTTCAATATCTGGCTCTCGATATTTCTCTCCTCCCCAATTCCTGCTGTCATACTAGGGGACTTCAACATACATATTAATTTTGCCTCAAAAACCCTAACTACTAAGTTCATCAACCTACTCACTTCTCATGAGCTAGTCTTTCAGCCTACCTCAGCCACATACAAAGATGGTCATACCCTGGATCTTGCCATCACTCATAAATGTACCGTGTTTATGTTAGAGAATCCTTAATTTCCCTTATCTGATTACAATCTGATTGGCTATTTATCTCCCCCTCTGCTTTCTCTTACAAAACCCTACTCTTTGCACTGTGACCTCCAATCCTTTGACCCCTCAATTATCTCCTCAGCCATTTCCCCTGTATTAACTACTCTTTCCTTTTCTGCCCATTTCGACCTCTTCGCGAATTAATTCAACTTTATACTGTCCTCCTCTTTTGAATTTTCAGCCCCCTTATCATATTAGCAATTGTGCCTAGCCAAGCCTCAGTTTTGGATCATTCCCACCATTTGTCACTTTCACTCTACATATGTGCTGCTAAATGAAGGTGGAGGAAATCATACCACTTTTCTGACTGGGTCTATTATAAATTTATGTTACACAATCTCAACTGGGTCTTCATTGCTGCTAGGCAATCCTACTATACTTCCCTTATCAAGTCACTCTCCCATTCTCCACAGCAGCTCTTCCAAACCTTTTCATCCCCTCTCAAACCTCTCATAGCTCCCCCTCCCCCCAGGCTCTCAGCTAAGAACTTTGCCTTACATTTCACAGAAAAAATTGAGGCCAGTCACTGTAAACTCTCTCTTCTCCCCTCATCTATCCTCAGATACTTCTGCCACTTTCTTTTTATTCACCTCTGTCTCACATGATGAAGTGGCCTTACTCCTTACCAAGGCTAACCCCTCTACTTGTTCAAGTGATCCCATTCCATCCTGTCTCCTCCAACAGATTGCCCCCTATGTCATTCCCATTCTTTCACTTATTTCAATCTCTTCCTTTCTACTGGCTCATTTCCTACTGTTTCCAAAATGTCCATGTCTCATCCATCCTGAAAAAACCCTCATTTGATTCTTCCATCCCCAATAATTACCATCCTATATCTCTTCTGCCCTTTGTAACTAAACTTTTCAAAAAATCTGCCTACAATAGGTTACTCCACTTTCTCTCTTCTCTCTCTCTTCTTAACCTCTTACAATCCACCTTCTGACCTTATCTTTCCACTGAAACTGCTCTCTCCAAAGTTACTAATGATCTCTTAGTTGCCAAATCCAATGGCTTTTTCTCAATCCTCATTGACCACTCTACAGCTTTTGACACTGATGATCACTCTCCCCTCCTGGATACTCTCTTCTGTCTAGGTATTTCGAATACCACTCTCTCCTGGTTCTCCTCATACCTATCTGACTGCTCCTTCTGTGTCTCCTTTGCTGTATCCTCTTCCAGTCAATGCCTTCTAACCATAGATGTCTCTTAGGTTTCTGTCCTAGGTTCTCTTCTCTTCTTCCTCTATACTATTTTACTTGGTGATTTCATCACTTTTCATGGATTTAGTTACCATCTCTATGCTGATGATTCTCAAATCTATTTATCTTACCCCAAACTCTCTGCTGACCTCCAATTTCCAACTGTCTTTCAGTCATTTCAAACTGGATGTCCAGTAGTCATCTTAAACACGATATGTCCAAAACAAAACTCATTATCTTTCCCCCTAAACCTTCCCTCCCCTCCAACCCTCCCTATTATTGTAAAGGGCAACACCATCCTCTCAGTCTCTCAGACTCAAAATGTGGGGGTCATCCTGGACTTTTTACTATTTCTCACTCCCCACAGCCAGTCTGTTGCCAAGGCCTGTCAATTTCACCTTTACAAACCGTTCTATCCTCTGACACTGCCACCACTCTAATGCAGGCCTTCATCACCTCACATCTGAATTACTGCAATAACCTGCTGGTGAGTCAGCTTGCTTCAAATCTCTCTTCACTCCTGTAGATCCTCCATTCAACCACTAATGTGATTTTCCTAAAGCACAAGTCCAATCATATCACACAGGCACCTCTGCTTAATAAACTCCAGTGGCTTCCTATTGCCTCTAGAATCAGATGCAAAATGCTCTGTTCAACATTCAAAACCCTTATAACCTAGCCTCTCCTACATTTCCAGTCTTCTTATATCTTTCCTACCCAACATGGACTCTTCAATCCAATGATACTGATTGTTACACAAACAAGACACTCTATCTCTCAGGTCCCAGATTTTCTCTGGCTGTCCCCCATGCCTGGAATGTTCTCCCTCCTCTACTTCAACTACTGACTTCCCTAGCTTCTATTAAGTCCCAACTAAAATCTCCAAAGCAAAAAAAGTAGCTCAAAAGAAATGCCAGATGTGCAAATTTAGAGAATTCATCCCAAACATTCATATGGACTATTTGTGCCCGACCTGTGGTAGAGCATTTTGAGCTCATATTAGTCTGATCAGCCACAGTCGGACCCATTGTAACTTGACTCTAATAGTGATATTATTCCAGTCCCCTTTGAGAATGAAGGATAACAGCCTAATTCCCCAACCCCTCCTAATTTCACTGCCTTCACTGTCAATTATTTCTTTTGTTATGCTGTATTATAGCTTGCTTTGTATAGATTTGTTTGCATGCTGTCTCCTCCATTAGATTGTAAACTCCTTCAGGGCAGGGACTGTCTTTTGTCTCTTTTTGTATCTCCCGCACTAAGCACAGTACCTAGGACAAGGCAGGTACTTAATAAATGTTTATTGATTGATTATAAGACCAAGACTAGTGTATATCTTAAATAACCTAGTCTTTTGCATTGCCCCCACAACCCCATTAAACTATAATGTTCTTGAGGTCAGAGACCATGTTTTTGCCTTTCTTTGTATTCTCAGAGTTTAGCACAGAACACAGCATATCATGAGTATTTAATAAATGCTTGTTAACTGATTGACTTTCACCATTATACAATAATGCCTCTCAGACAGAGAGAGAGAAAGAGAGAGAGAGAAAGTTAGTTTCTGGTCCCTCTCAAATTATAACATGTAGGAAATCACAATATTTATCTTATTGTCCCTACGAATACCAGCTATGGGAGAAACCTCCCAGAGTTCTCTAAAACTCATAGTTGTTATAAAGTTGACCAAAATCTTAATGAAAATCCTGTGTATGTGTGTGTGTATGTCCACAAAGCTTTAATAGCTTAAAACTACATTAAGACTTTTTGTGATTAGATACACACACATACACACACACTTCTAGAATAAAATACATAATTATATAAACATAAACACACATATATAGATGCAAAAATATAAACATACAGATGCATATATACATATTACATACACATATAAGTATAATGATATATATGCATCTATGCAGTGATTTATGAGTACAAACCAAGTACTTTCAACATATACTACTTTATTTAATCCTCACAACAGCCTCTGATGGAAAGCATGAAGTAACTGATAGTTCAGAAACCTAAAGTGATTTGGCCCAAGTCATGCTGCTGCCAAGTATAAAAGCTGGCATTTGTACACGGTGTTCTAATCCAGAGCCCATTGCTGAGGAGACAAAGCACAATATTGTGGAAAGAGTACTAGACTTGGAACTTGAATCTTGGTTTTGACACGTCACCCCACAGCCTCACTTTTCTCATTTGTAAAAAGGAGAAAATCCCATTCACACTATCTCCCTTACAGAAATGTCTCATGCAGGAATGCTCTGTAAAGTACTGAGAAATGTGAGTTGCCGCTGAGAGGTCAGTTCCTGACTTTTCTACTTACCAGCTTTGTGACCATGTACAAGCCACTTGTCCTTGTTGGGCCTCAGTTTCCTAGTATATAAAATGCGTTACTTTGCGCCACTTAGCTGCCTTTGAGTACAACCCTTTTTTTTTCCAGTTAGGCAATGGGGTTTAGTGACTTGCCCGGGTCACCTTTGTTATGTATCTGAGGCCACATTTGAACTCAGGTCCTCCTGAGTCCAGGGCTGGTACTGTGTCTACTACGCCACCTAGCTGCCCCTGAGTATAACTCTTGTATTCTTTCCTCTATCCCACACTGGATCTCAGAGTATGGTGCCATCTCTGCAACTTGTCTTAATTATAAAAGCCATCCACAATGTTCTCTGTCTTTGATATTTCTTGGCCTATTGTCAAATTTATATTTTCTAGGGAAGGGACAGGAGCTGATGTAGTATCAGTTCCTATAACAGAAAATTTCAATATCATCAACATCTATATTCTACTACAACTCCTACCAGACTTAGCTTATATAAGGTCAAGGTCCTAATTCTGTTTTCTATCCTGACCAGTCAGATTTGCACAGGCAGAATATTTTTTCCCTTCTCCTTAACCTTGAAAATGAGTTACAAGTGGCTAAGAGAAGTGGGTGAGTGGGTAGGGCTAAGACTTGGGTCTTGGAAGGCATAGGGAGAAATAGGATAGCTGTCTTAAAGGGGGACCACTTGCCTAGGGGTTGTGGGTTCTTGTTCAAGGTTGGGTTGGCCTTCCCAAGTCTCTTATAAACCTAGATTCTGTGAAGGACTGCTCTGTGAAAGAGGAATTAGATTTATTCTTATAGGAACAGTGTTTGGGAAGTAGCAGAGAGGCAGATTTCTACTTCATATGAAGAAAAACATCCTAATAATCAGAGTTATCCAAAAACAGGATGCGTTGACTTGAGAGGGAATGAACTCCCTGTCCTTGGACATTTTTTTTTATAGAAGCTAGATGACTATTTGTGATTCTTCCTGGCTCTGAGATTCTGAAAAATATATTGTTCACAAGGGAAACTGGGCAAAATTGTATGAATGGTTCAGTATATCCCATGCCCTATCCTGGAAAACCAACTCAGATGCAACGATTCCAACAGCTGATCAGTAGAGAATCAAAGAATTCTGGAGTTGGAGTGGACCTTAGGGGTCATTTAGTCCAACTCCCTACTCAGGTAAGAATTCCTTCTACAACATTATCCTGCCACATACTTGAATCACAGGATTTAAATCTAGAAACAATTCATTTTAATTCCTTTATTTTATAGATGAAAAAACTGAGGCCTAGATAGGTTAAGTGACATACTGAGGTGAGAGGCAGGATTCAAACCTGTATTTCCTCTAAATTCACTATATCACCTACTGTCTCTCTCCTCTGGATATACCCTGGTTTTTCAATGTCCTTCCAAAATGTGAAGAACAGAATAGAATAAAACATGTGAAGGACTGCACATTTTCTCAAACATAAATCAAGAAAATCTAATCTACTTTCAGATTATTCTAGGAAATACAATTCTTATTTTCTGTAACATCAGCTTTGTCATACAGTTATTCACTACAATCCAAATAATTTCTTCCATAGGGAATGAGATGATTTCCTCATCAGGGAATGAAGGTGGCCATGAAGCACTTACCAAGATCCAATGCTTGTAAGCAATTTCGGTTCCCTGACTGGTCTGCTCCTCCAAATACCCAGATCCTGCCAGGGGTGCTGAGAGGAAGGAAGCTGGCATGCTCATAGCGGGCCAATAGACCCTCACAATCTACTTCATTCCATTGATGGGTAGCTGTAAAACATTTTCAACAATTATTGGGCTGGCTGGTCAGTTTCCTTTCCTAGATAACCTGGCTTATGTTGCTTGTGGCAAAGAAGTAATCTTCTGTGTACATGTCAATTGTAAATACAGTCAGCCAACTGACCTTACATGTAACAGACAATTAGTACATATTCATTGAATTGAAGTGATCCAAATAGTTTACAAGATAAGAAGGCATCTGCTAAGTGTATGTTAATAATGATACAAAGTATAATTTACTGAGAATACTTTTCATGAGTCTATAGAAGACAAACCCAACATCCCAACACTTTTACTTGACTACAAAAAAGTTATTTTATTCAACGATCATCCATAGAACATTGAATATAAAAGAATAATAGGAGAGTGATTGATTCCAGAACCTACCTGTCCGAACTTCCTTAAACAAAATGAAAACAATGAATTTTCTTTTGCTTTTTGCTAGGCAATTGGGGTTAAGTGACTTGCCCAGGGTCAGACAGCTAGTAAGTGTCGTGTGTTGTGTTTCTGAGATCAGATTTGAACTCAGCTTCTCCTGACTTCAAGGTGGGAGCTCTATCTACTGCGCCACCTAGCTGCCCCAGAACAATGAATTTTCTATAACACTAATAGCTCACCAGAACCAGGAGAACATTGAATACAGTAACAGCAACATTGTGCAATGACCAACTTTGAGAGACTTGGCTCTTCTCAGCAATACAATGATCTAAGAAAATTCCAAAAGACTCATGATGGAAAATGCGATCCACATCCAGAGAAAGAACTATGGAGTCTGAATACAGATGGAAGTATATTATTTTTTCTTTCTCTTTTTTTTCTTTCTTGTGGTCTTTCCCTTTTGTTCAGATTCTTCTTTCACAACATGGCTAATGTGGAAACATGTTTAATATGATTATACATTTACAACCTATATCAGATTACTTGCCATCTTGAGGAGGGGGGAAGGGAGGGAGGAAGGGAGAAAAAAATCTTGTAAAAATGAATGCTGAAAACTATTTTAACATGTAATTGGAAAAAATACAATAGCATTAAGTGGGGAAAAATAATAACTCACATTTATATTAGTGTTTACTAGTTCTTCTTTAATATGAGAAAGACTAGAGGGAAGTTTTTAATATATTGGGGAAAGATATGGGCAAGAATTGCATAGCATGAGGTGAAGAGTTTGATCTTCCCCAGTGAAGGCTGTCTGTATACACATTGAGATTTATCTGAAGTTGAAAGCTTATTAAGAGTTTTATGACCATTATCTCATTTGAATGAATGAATAAATGAAAAAGCATTTATTGTTTCCTATATGCAAACAATCCTGGAAGATTGCTAATAATATAATAATGATAGCTTATACATATAGAGCACTTTGTTAATTAACAGATTTCTCAGATTCTTTCTGGGAGTTTAACAGTGCAAATATTACCCCCATTTTATAGATGAGGAAGTTGAAGCTCAGGAGCCACATGATTATAAGCTGTGTAGCTGCAAGGGACCTTAGAGATCATTTTGTCAAGCCTCCTCATGTTATGGATGAAGTAATTGAAGCTTAGAGAGTTAAGCGACTTGTCCATAGTTACACAGGTAGTAAGAAATAAAGCCAGGATTCACCCTCAATATGCCTGACTGCAAGAGAAACATAAATGGCCTTACCTCTATAAAGCACATTTTTATTTTTTCAGTGTTTTCACTCCTTTTAACTTCACAATAATGTTAGGACTGGTCATAGGATCCCAAGGTAATAAAACTGAAAGAGACCTTAGAGCTTGTGAATCTAGCCTCCTCACTTTACAGATGAGGAGACTGAGGCTCAGAGAGTTTAAAGGATTTGCTCAAGGTCACACAGTAAGTGGTAGAGTTGGGGTTCAAGCCATAAGCCCAATTCAAACTGAATTGGCTGAAAATTTTATAGAAATCTCTCTTTGGCAACCCCAACCAAAAGGACAGTACAGTTTGAAATCAAGACACTCTGCAGCTCTTAATCTTACCCAGATCAATGTAGTACACATCCGAGAAGCTGCCATTAGGATTTGCTCCCCCTACCACGAAGACTTTTCCTTGATCTGTATCTTGACCAGGGGGAAGGTAGAGGCAGTTATGGCCAACTCGAGCACAGGGGCCATGTCCAGGGGGAGCCAAGGAGTACCTGCCAACAGGATTTTGTGTTCAAGACAGCAGGGTGATAAATAAATGAAGTGGTGTATGCTTTCCTTCACCATTAAATATGCACCAGGGAAAAGGAGTCTCGTGCACAGTGTGATTATATAATTCAAAGGAGCATTTTTCCATGTGAATAGAAGCAGTGTGGTGGTGTAGTAGAAACAGAACTGGAAGTGGAGTCAATGGAGCTGGGTTACACTAGCTCTGTGACCATATAAAAGTCACTTGATCTTTTTTGAGCTTTAGTTTTCTCTTCTGTAAAATGGGGGTAATACAGCTTGTATCATCCATGTCATAATATATATATTCATTACAGCTAATTTGCTGCCTAACTTCTATATAGTAGTACCTTTGTATGTTTGTGTGTGTGTGTGTTTTCACTCTTTTCACTTCACAATAACCAGTTAAAATTAGTCATAGGATCCCAGGGTAACAGTTGGAAGTAAATTTTTAAAAGGTCATCATCTTCTCTCATTCCCTCATTTTAAAGATGAAGCAACTGAGGTCAAGTGATGACATAAGGTCATGCCCTTGTATATAGGTGGAAGAGTCAGAATTCAAACTCAGAGCTTCTGACTCTCAGTCCAGCTTTCATTCCTGGACTTCTCATTTTGAAGATGGGGAAATTCAGGTTCAGAAATGTCACAAAAACTTATTCAAGGGACATTTATCTAAGGTGTACTAGAACTGGGTCTAGAACTGTGGCCTCTTGACTTCTCTTGGCCCAGGGTCTGTCATCCAAAACTGTCATTCAGTCTTTTTTCAGTCATGACTTTTCCTGATCCCATTTGGGATTTTCTTGGCAAAGATATCAGAGTGGCTTGCCATTTCCTTCTCCAGCTCATTTTACAGATGTGGAAACTGAGGCAAACAGAATTAAGTGACTTGCCAGGGTTACACAGCTAGTAAGTATCTGAGGCTAGATTTGAACTCAGGCAGATGAGTCTTCCTAACTCCAGGCCCCGAACTCTATCTGCTGTACCACCTAGCTTCTCTTTGTTGTTGTTTGTCCTTCATTTTCAAAGAAGACCAGGACATGGGGAAGGTGATGTTGTGACTTGCAAGTGAATTGGATTTAAGTGAGGCAGGGCTGTGCAAAATCACCTGCTTTATTCTCTCCTCTGGAGCCATCTGGGTCCAGAGACAAGATACAGATCAGGATGACTGGGGATGGCCCCTGATGCAGTGGGATGCCTTAGCCTTTTTAAGCTAAGGTTTTTCCAAGGTCTCAGTTTGTCTGAGACAATGCTCATTCAATGATTAAGGTTGGGTAAGAAATGAGGTAAAGAATGACCTCTTTTACCAAGTAAAAAAAAAATTAATCTGGGAGGGGAAGACCCTCAGGGTTTCTGGCCAAAACAGAAACAGTTGGTATTTGTATACTCTGAACTATCCGAGGCCAAATGATAACCAAGTGAGGCTTGGGCTGGGACCTATTGTTGACCAATCAATGCTTTGGGTTTAAAGCATGATCCCTAAAAAGAAATCTAATCTGTAAACTCCAAGACGTCTTGCAAGATTTCAGAGATCAAAATTTATATTCGTTTGGGCAGAGCACCTGCAGGTAAGGGTATGATTCCCTATGTGGACAGAGGGAGAGGAGGGAGGGAGAAAAGGAGTTCAGGGGAGAGGGAGGGAAGGAGGGAAGGGAGGAAGAAAGGGAAGGAGGAGGAAGAAAGGAAGGGAGGAAAGAAGGAAGGAAAGAAAGAAGGAAGAAGGAAGGAAGGAGCTGAGTTGCCCAACTGCAACTGGCCAGTTGGGTCCCCAGTGGAGTTGCCCTTTGAACATGGATAGGACAAGTATAACAATAGCTATCACATATATAGCTCTTCACTAATTGATTAGACATATTATCTCTTTGAGTCTTACAATCATCCTAGGAGGTAGGTGGTAGGAGCATTATTACCTGCCAATTTTACATAGGAAATATCTGAGCCTCAGAGACGTAAATTGAACTTAGAGGGCATCTCATCATAGAATTGTGAAATTTAGAGCAGGAGGGGACCTTAGAGATTATCTCATTAACCTTTTTCATTTTATAGATTAGAAAACTAGGGTTCAGAGAGATTAAGTGATTTACCTAGAGTCAGCTAATTCGTGTAGAAGAAAGGTACATGTTTTTCCTTTTTCACTGACTAGAGTAATTTGCCCAGGGTCACACAGTCAGGAAGTATTGAAGCTGGGATTCCAACTAGGGGTTTCTGACTCTAAAAATAGGGCCCTTTCTATTGTACCTCACTGCTTCTGAAGAGAACCCCATTGCTATTCTGAGCAATGGGTAGAGGAATAGTGATGCCAATTTAACTGAAACCATATTCTCATACTGGAAATTTTTTTTGTGAAATAATAATGCATAGTAAGAAATCACCAGCATTAGCTTTAAAACCAAGAACATTAGATAGTCATTGATTTAATTCTACCCAATAAATGCACTTAGTAAAATGATTATCTGCTTTGCAATAATTATGCCTCTGATCCTCTTAAAAAAATCAGTTTGAACCTAAATACAGAGGGTACTCTTTTTGTGAGAGGCAGCATGGAGTAGTAGGCAGAGAAGTAGGCTTAGAGTCAGGGAAAGCTAGCTTCATAGTCCTTTTTCTGACACAAAGTAACTCTGTAACTCTGGGAAAGTCACTTAGTTTCCCAAAATTCTAAATCACAGAGCTGCATAAGTAAATGGAGTTTTCTATACTGATGAAATAATAAGTCCAACCAAAATTTATGACTGCAGGAAGATCTATATGGTCTATAGAGTTCTATAGGGTCTCTATCCATCTTTTTTTTTTTAAATTGTAAACTATTTCATTTAAATCATAGCACTTTGGAACTGGATGGGGCCTTAATGGTTATGGAATACAACCCTCTGATTTGACAGAGGAGCAAACAGGCCCACAAAAGGGGATGATAGGATGGAAAGAACACTGGACTTGGGAGTCAAATAGAAGACCTGAGCTCAAATTGATGCCACTCCCCTGACTACCTTAGCTATATGAACTAGGACAGAGGTGTCAAACAGCTAGCCTGTAGGCTACATGTGGCCCACAAACCTTTCCAGTGCAGCTGAACGAAATTAAAATGTAATTGGGAAATGTTTAACAAAATAAATAAAAATACAATAAAACACAGATAATTTTAAAATGTGGTTTTCTAAGTCAATATGCAGCCTTCAGGGATCCATATATACATATAGTGATCTCCTTCTGTTGCAGTTTGACACCACTGACCTTGGATAAGTATTTTCTCCTCGCTGTACTTCAGTTTCCTCATTTGTAAAATGACCAGTTTGGACTACTGTAAATGATTGCTAAGGTCCCTTCCAGTGACTCCTGGCTCTGTCACTAGCTAGCTAGTAGTACGACTTTAGGTAAGCTGCTTTACTTGGTTTTCTCACCTGAAGACTAGATGCCCTCTAAGCTTCCTTCCAACCCTTGATATTCTCTAAAGCACTTTGCCCAATATGCTATAGCTAGTTATTGGCAAAAGTATGTACTCAAATCTTCCATTACTGACCATGTTGCCTTCTGGGGGCAGTCTCCAGGTTCCAAGACTTGAAGTAGCGTCATGGTATCCTATAAAGGTGAAATGGAGGGACTTTTTAGCAACTCACTTTTGTTACCAAAGGCCTTGCGATAATGCCAGGCTCAGGAAAGCTGTAAGCTTTGACGTGAGGACTTTTCATTTCCGTGGCATTAAAAAACAAAAACAAAACGAAAAACAAGTGCTGGTCTTTGTAGACGTTTATTGCATAGAGCCCCAAAGATGCAGTTCCCAGTAAACTACCAAGCCATACTCCTGGGGGAGTGAGTAGTCAACCACTTTGGATTTGTGGGATTAAGGGAATAAAAGAGTGAAGGAGGTGGCGCGTGTGCTCTCGATTAGTAAATATGCAACGGCAGAAGCTTTAACACAGGGATAGCCCGTTTTCAAGTGCTCATCCCTTAAGTGCTCATCCCTTAACATGCTGCTCTCCCATTGTAGTTTCAATCGCCCTTCTCCGGATCCAAGCTGTCCACTCTCCCTTGTCACCTTTACAAACCTTCCAGTTCCCGCCTCCCCATCCCCATCCCCACCCCCACCCCCAATCCCGTAGCTCCACTCCACCCCTTCCCTCTCACCCCCAAAACTGCTTCCTGTGTATTAAGCTCTCGCCCGCTATCGGCTCGATCTGGGGGCTGGGGAAGCTCCAGAATGTGTGGGGCCCAGGACAGCGTTACCACGATACCTGCCTTGCTCAGGCGAGCGAGTGGCCTCAGTCTCTCCGGGCCACAGGATCCGCCCCGTTTAGAGCCTGGGGCTCCACCTTCTGCCCGCACTGATAGACGGGGGAGGGGAAAGCCGAGAGATTTGCCTTCTGTGGCTGAGGGTAAAGTAGGTGCCTTGGTGGTTCTGTAATAACAATAATAACTCACATTTCTACAGCGCTTTAAGGCATAATAATAATAGCTTTTATTTTTGTAGCGCATTAAGGTTTGCAAAGTGTTTTACCTACTTTATCTCTTTCGATCCTCAGAACGATCCAGTGAGGTTATGTGTGCTTTACCTTGAACGCTCTGAAATATGAGTTATTATAATATCTTTTGTCCTTGAACCATGGTTTCAGTGGAATATGGAACTCTCAGCAAGTAAACCCCCTCTGAAGATCTGCTGTTCTGTAATTTATAGTCTTGGAAAATTGTCTGGAGCACTGAGAGATTAAGAACCTGACTTTCTCTGAGTCAAACAGGCCCTATTATGTGGCCTTGAAGCTAGGTCTTCTGACTCCAGAATCAGCACTCTTTCCAGGACACCTTGTTGCTACCTTACAAAATGTTCAAACTCTGCTCATTTTGCTCTTCCCATAATGACTAGCTAACTTGTGTCTCCCATTTAGTTGAAAAATAACAACAATAAAAGCTCACATTTCTATAGTGCATGGTTCTCAAAGCATGAAGGGTTCCTGAGACCTTTTAGGGTTCTGGAGGTAAAAATTATTTTCATAATCATACTAAAACATTTAAATTTCTAACATATAGTAAATAACCACAAACATATCCCATACAAACAAAAGCTTTTTGGGAGAGGGTCCTCAATAAAATCTAAGAGTAAAAAGGAATCCTGAGACCAAAATGTCTGAGAATCACTGTAATGCTTTAAGGTGTACAAAGCACTTTCCTTAAAACCCTTACAAAGAGGCAGGTAGTAGAAGTATTATAATGACCATTTTATGGATGAAGAGACTGAGATACAGAGAGGTGAAATGATTTGCTGGTGGTCAAGACTAAAACTGTCTTCCTAGGAAGCTGTAAATACAGTTGGGGTAGTCAGCTTCCAGATCCTTCCTGTGTGATCATCTCTTTGTCAGGGTGTCCCTATTGAAGTAGTCTTTGGGACACTTAGGGCCTGGCAGCCAAATATGTTCACAAGAAAGTTTAGAGTTGTAAGGGACCTTAGAGATCAACGAGTCCAACCATTCATTTTACAGGTTAGGAAACTGAGGTTCAGATAGAGGGATTAACAAGTAACATGAGAAGTATCATTAAGTATTGGAAAGAGTACTGTCAAGTTAAAAAAAAAAAGAGCCAGTAACTTTCTAGCATTCAGATTCCTAGTATTCTAAACAGGACATTTTCCCATTTGAAAAAAAAAATTCAGGATTATCCCCAAAGTAATTCTTCTTTTCAGTTACTTTAAGGCATTGTTTTTTTCATGTCTTTATCAATTCATTCTAAAAACATTTAGGGCCTACAATGAGCAGAATGTTCTGTGGTAGATTCTAATTGCTAGGTACTGAGCAAGACAAAAGGCTAATTAAGACAGGTATTACTCTCATGAAATTTACCACAATCCAGTAAGTTACACATATCATACAACATCCTGCTGTCTGCAAATGAAGATATTTAAACAGAACTCTATGCCATAACTTCCCTTTCTAGAACAATCTTAAGTTGACTAAGAGCTTTCCTCAAACTTATTATTCTGTTACTTTTCTTATTTTCCAGATCAGGAAACTGAATATCAGGGAAGAGAAATGTCTTCTTTTAGGGACATACCATTAGTAAATGTTCCAAACAAAACCAAGTTCTCCTGGCTCCAAATCCAGGGCTCTTTCCCCTATACCAATGTACTTTGTAGTATGTCTGCCATCCAGTGTCATTTTAAGCCAATTTTTTTTAAGGGAACTTTAAAAGCTAGGTGAAGCTTGAAAGCAATAGGAACAACCTATTCTCATAATGCAGTGAAGACTTTTACCAGCAAGACCATGTTTGAAAGGGGGGAACTAGCTGGAGTCTATGGCATTCAAGAAAACTTGCCCAAGTTCAGTCATTCAATGCTAAGATAAAAATAATAGATCATATATAGAGCTCATTACTGTTGCCACACTTTTTAAATGATTAAAACTTCCTTCTGAAATAAGAAGTACAAGTATTAACATCCTTGTTTTACAGATGAAGAAAATGAGGCTCAAAGAAATTATTCAATTTACCTCAGGTCCCACATCTGGGAATTGAACTCAGGTCTTATGACTCTGGGACCACCATGTTTTCTACTAAGCCACACTGCTTGCACAATTTACCTCTCTACCATACAACCTTGATGTATCACTCTGTCACATTCCCCATTCCAGGCACTTACCTACTGTTCCAGGAGACTTTTCCCTTCCAATTTCTAGTAAATGTCTGTTATAGAGAGAGAAAGATCTGTCTTCCTGAGGGACCTTCACATTGCAAGGCACTTAGGAAAAGTGAGTAGTAAATACTTTGCTCCAGGATAAAAAGACACCTCAGCCTTTAGTTGCCAAATTGGTAACTGACCCAGACCAATCAAGAAGGAGGGCTTGTAATAATAATCCTTCATGCTTGTATTACACTTTATATTTTTCACAACTATTTCACAGGTAACATCTTGTGTGATCCCTACAACAACCCAGTGTGGGAAGCAGGGTGGGCATTGAAACCCCTGCCATTTTACATTTCTCCCATATCTCCTATTAATAATCCCCTCCACCTACTTTCTACTACGGTCAAACTTCACTCTTCTCTGTGCCCTAAGTATACCTTGCCCTTTCCCTGCCTTTGGGCATCTCCTTATGATGTTCCCCATGCCTGGAATACCCTCTTAAGCTATCCAATTTCAATTTATATTTTAAAGCCCAACTCAGATGTGAACTTCTCCAAGAAGCCTTTCTTTATTTCTTCTATTGGTAAGGACCTTTTCTTCTTGGAACTGACAGAGCAGTTTGTTTACATGTCTCTCATTCACTTATCATGGACTAGAGTTAACTGTATCGGTATCTTATTCCTCTTAGCTAAAGATAAGCACTAAATAGAGAGAGAGAGAGAGAGAGAGAGAGAATCTTGGGTATGACTTTTCCTGCCATGGCTAAAGATTGAAGCCCTTTCCACATGGTCTTTATGAGTTGATGTGGCTAAATTTTCATGCACTGATGGCCAGCCTTCTTGGTGATGAGTTTCTCTGTAGCTGGCTGAGTTAGTCCTCTAACAACAGACAAACACTTTGTCACCAGGCTGTACTCAAAGCCTTTACAATTGGGTATAGAACTTTCTAGCCTTTTCCCTCTAATGGTGGAGAATCTTGGAGGGATAAATATAGAAAGGCTTTGTGCAAATAAAACCTTTCTGTAATAATTGCAACTGTCCAAGAGTGGAATGGGTTCCAACCCATTGGAGGTCTCAGGCATGACTGCCTGAATGAAGAAAAAAACCTCCATTTATTAAGCATTTACTATGTGCCAGGCACCATGCTAAGCACTGAAAATACAAATACTAAAGTGAGTTAGTTCCTGCTTTCAAAGATTTTATGTTCTAATGGTTAAGTGGTGGTCAGGAAAGCACGTTTTGGTCTAGGTTAAGTCATAGGAATGGTGAGCAATGCCATAGGGGAGTCTACTAACATATTCTTTCATGAAGTAATGGTAGTCTTGATTTGAATACAGCTTCCAGAACAAGATGAGGAAGGAAATGAGGGTGAGGAAGATATATAGTCATGTCAGCATGATGGAAAATGGCTGAGGTTAAGAAGTATGGTCCCAATGAACAGGTGGACTTTAGAAAAACCTGGAAAGACTTGAACTGATGCTGAGTGAAGTGAGCAGAACTAGGAGAACATAGTACACAGTAACAGCAGCATTGTGGGATGACCAACTGTAATAGACTGAACTCCTCTCAGCAATACAAGGATCTAAGACAATTCCAAAAGACTTATGATGGAAAATGCTATCCACATCCAGAAAAAGAATGATGGAGTCTGAATGCAG
Source organism: Vombatus ursinus (assembly GCF_900497805.2). Classification (NCBI taxonomy): domain Eukaryota; kingdom Metazoa; phylum Chordata; class Mammalia; order Diprotodontia; family Vombatidae; genus Vombatus; species Vombatus ursinus. Next base: position 47,545,495 of record NW_020954564.1, on the reverse strand, counting down.
ATCAAAGCATATTATTTTCTCTCTCTTTTTTTTTTGTTTCTTCTTTCTTGTGGTTTTTCCCTTGGCTTTTAATTCTTTCAGTCAGAGACAAGATTTTAAGAATCCGAGCTATTTAGTGATGCTTGTGTTGACAAGCAGGCCAGACTCTTAAGGAATCTGAGCAATTTAATGGGGGCAAGATATACCTTACATACAGAAAGACTGTGGGAAGATCGGGATGTGATCAAGAAGTGACCCAGTAGTCTGGGGTGACTGGGAGGTAACAGAGAAGGACTCAGAAGGGCCAGGGGTGCCCCACGTGAATGCCAGGGACCTGGGTCACATAGGAGTCTAGATGCAATCAAAGAGTAGCGATCTAAGGTGGGTCCAGGTGCAGACAACGAGGGCTGGGCTGGGTTAGAGATAACAGAATTGGAAATTGGGCAGGGTCAAAGCCATAATGCTAGGACAGTTGAAAGGATTATATTGAGAGGAGCCTCAGGCAAATGCCAGGGCCATGTGGGAGAGTTCAGGTGAAGTTGGGGGGGCTGGGAGGGTTTCCAGGGCCTATACCCTGTCAGAACTATTTTTTTTCCCCTGAGAAGTTCAGAGCCTATTATATAGACTCATTTCTCATTAGTAATCAGGACATCTAAAGCTTGAAGTCTGAGACTTTCATTTTAAAGGTGAAGAAAGTGGGGCCCAGAAAGGAGAAGAGATTTGCTCAAGGTCACAAAGGTAGGATGTTACAGTCAGGATATGAATTCAGATCTTCTAACTCTAAATCTACTGACTGATTAAAAAGACCTTAAAGGCCACGGTCCTATGTGGCTCCTATCCACTTCAAAAGTGACTTTGGCAAAGTGGCAAAAAGGGTTCAAAGGGTGTTAAGCATTATGCAATTTTTGGATAATCCACAAATTTTAATAATAGCTTCAATCCATATTTCACAGGACTGTTGTAAATAGCAAATGAGATACTGCAAAGCTTTAAAAGCTCTTTAAAAAGGTATATAAATGTCAACAGTTGTTATACCTATCTTAAAAAAAATCACAGCCTCACTTCTGCCTCATTCTTGCATGTTAAAAGAGCAGTTCGGAGCCCTGGAATGAGAGTCAGCCATATACAGAGAATCCAGAGTACTAAGTCTGTGTACTTATGGACTGAGGGGACTTCAGCGAACATCTACAATCGACTCATTTTGAAGAGGCAAAAACAGACGCAGAGAAGGGAAGTGACTTGCTGAAGTTAACTGCCGAGGTCGGCAGAGTGTGTAGAATGTCGGAACTGGGAGGCAGCTTGAAGATAATATGGTTCAAACCCCTCATTTTAAAGATGAGGACAACTGAGGCCCAGAGAGAGGACACAAAGAGCATGGAACCAGAGTCCAGACTGGAATCCAGGTCTCATGTCTCCTAGGACACTTTCTATGATGCCACTTACTTGTTTACCTGGATTGGGATCCCAGTCCGGAGTCAGTCAGATAGTTCCCTCCAGTATCTGGGGCTGTCCTCTGCTTGGCGCCGCCGGGAAGGACACGGGCGTGCCTAGGTGCATCCCCCAGGCCTGTGACGCGCAGGGGATTCCCCTCCCTCCTCCCCCTAGCCCCCACCTCCGTACCTGGAGATCAGTCAGTCCGCCTACAAGTTCCTACTAGGTGCCCGGCATTTGCTAAACGCTGGGGTTACAAAGAAAGGCAAAAAATAACCCCTGCTCTCTAGGAGCTCACAGCCCAGCGGGGAGGCAACATGCAAACAACTATGTACAAACAAGATATGTACAGGATAAATTGCATGTAATCTCAAAGGGAAGGCACTAGCAATAAAGGGGATCGGGAAAGACTTCTTGAAAAAAGGTGGAATGTGTGCAGTCACTTGAAGGAAGCCAGGGAAAGCAGAAGGCGGAGACAAGGAAGGAGAGCATTCCAGACATGGGGAATCGCTAGCGAAAACGTTCTGTGTCCGGAGATGGAGTGTCTTGTGGGAGGAACAGAAAAGAAGCCAGTGTAACTGGATCGTAGAGTACATGGGGGAGAATAAAGCGTAAGAAGCTTGGAAAAGTACGAAGGGCCCAGGGTGTGAACTGGATTCTGAGTTGGGGGACGCGGGCAAAGGGGAGGCGAGGGACAGAGAATCACACAGGGCGGGGAGGGGCAAAGTCGAGGGCTCCACGGCGTGAATGTCCAGAGAAGGTTCTCCCACGTCACAATTCAGCATCGATCCCCTACACAGGACAAGGCGGCCTTTGCCCGGTGCATGTAGGTATATACATGTGCAATAAGTGCGTTTATGTGAATAAACCAGAGGTATAACAAGCGCTGCTTGACATGGGAAACTACAAGTCCCAGCCGGCTTAGCGGCTTCTGGGAGGACCCTACGGGTCCTGGTAAGTTTCGAGAGTACCACAGGTCCTTCTCTTCCGTGTAACTCCCGCGACTTTCAGTTTTGAGCCATTCAGAAGTAGGGTCGTAGGGGCGGGGAGAAGGAAGAAGCGGAAGGGCAAACTTTCACGCCCTGACGCAGAAACGCTTCGCATCTACAGGAAGTGACGTTGCACCGAGTTCCGGCTTCGGCCTTCTCCGCCGCCGCCGCCGCCGCCGCCACTGCGGGTTGTTATTCCTAAAATGGCGCCCTTGGACTTGGACAAGTATGTGGAGATCGCGCGGCTCTGCAAGTATCTGCCGGAGAACGACCTGAAGGTAAGGGCCGAGCTTCTGGGCCGGGCCGGCGGGGCCGCAGCGCGCTCACTCCGGGGCCCCCGCGTCTTCCGGGAGCGGTGCAACTGAGAGTCCTCCCGCCCTTCTTCCCTCCTTTCCGTCCCGGCCCCCGCCCCTGTCAGCTCCGGGAGCCCCGAGGAGTCGGGGCGGCGGCGGCGGCACCTCCCCGCCCCCCGGCGGCTTCTGTGCCCCTTTTTTTCCCACCCCCGGTCTCGCCTTCTCTCCACCCCGTGGAGCCGACATGCAGAGAAGGGGGCAGTAGCCACAGAAAGAGCTAGAGGAGACTTGAGACATTCTCTGCTCCAGCTCCCCCCTCGCTTTAACAGATGGGGAAACTGAGGTAGGCAGAGAGAAGGGGACCCAAGAAGTCAGCGGCAGATCTTGGCATGGGGGTAGGGGATACGGGGGCATGGACGGTCGCCTGAGGTCCACAGGGGCCTCCGGGGTCGGATCTTCCAGCTCGCTCGCCTGGCAGTTCCCAGCTGAGATCTGGGGATGCCTCTTCTTGGCTGGTCTTACATCAGGGGCGGGATGCCTGCTTGTCGGCGATGTGGCAGGGATCTTGCTTGCTTCAGGAGATCTGCGGGATGCTTCGTAAAGCCCCTTTCAGTTCTGAGACGCTCTGATTCTGTCATTTAAGGGGAAAGTTACAGTTCAAGTGTTTGAAAGGTTGTCATGTGCGAGAGGTATCGAACTTGCTCCGCTTGGCCCCCGGGAGCAGAATTAGGAGCAGTAGATAGAAGTTGCAGCGATTGAGCCTCGATGTAAGGAAAAACTTCCTGCCAGACCACAGCTGAGCAAAAGTGGAATGGGCCACATCAGATCTCCTCTTCCCTAGAGGTCTTCACATAGAGACTTGCTGGCCTAACTTCTTGGGAAAGCTGTAGAAAGTATTGCTGCTCAGGTATGAGTTGGTGTAGATACCTTCTGAAGGTCTTCTAAGTTTTTAGATATTGGGATTTTGATAGCCGTTTGTACTGAAGAATTTGAAGTTTCTCTCTCTTTCCCTCACTCCCATGGAGAATAGGGTTTAGGTTTCTTTTACTTGGCCCCAGGGGGCAGAAGTAGGAACAAGTGGGTACACATTTTCAGAGTGGCATATTTTTGAAACTTCCTAAAAATTAGGAGAGGTATGGGGCAGTATTATGGACAGAGAACCGGGGTCCAAGCCACGAAGATCAGGGTTTAAGTCTTAAGTCTTTGAAACACGCAGCGCTTGTGGCCTTGGGTACATCACTTAACCTCTTAGTGCTTAGGCAGCTGTTTCAGACTCTGAATTGCAGAGAAGGTGCCAACTTAAATTGGTAGAAGGAGTTTCCTCATCTGGAATTTCTGTACACCAGGTCAAAGCTTCAGCCCCTGTTCCCTCTTCCCCCCCAAAATAGACCAGTTCTATAATGGAGTCTACACCCTGAATAAGTGTGAGTTCCCAGGTGCTGGATTTCTTCAAGCAAACAGTAATAGAGCTCACTTATTGAGGAAGATTTAGAGGGAATTTATGTTTCCGTTATATGGTACGACTAGGTCATTTCTGAAGTCCTTTCTGACCAAGAGTTTTTGATTCTACTGTTGTTTCCCTCTTCTTAGAGGAGGGAAAGCCATTTTCTGATCAGATTCAGGAGAGTTAAGATCAAACTTTTTACCTCTGTTTTAGATTCTAACAGCCTGCCTTGTTTTGATTGAGCTGTTGATGTTAGCCTCTTTTTAGACTTAACCATATTTTCAGGGAAAGAAAGTTTTCTACTTTGTTGCAAAGTTTGAGTGTGCAATATTTAGGTTATTGTTAAAATATGATAGCAGATAGAGATTGTAATTTAATTCAGGAAGGTGAAATAAACCATGTTTCCTTATTTCTCTCCCATCCCCCAAATAGGGATTGGTTATAAGACATAGCAAGACAAACTTACTTGCTGGTTGTATTTGTCTAAAGGTGTGGTAACATAAACTCCTTTGTTAGAATGTATGATCCTTGACTGTACGGATTGTTTCATTCGTTATATTTAGTATCTCCAGTGTTTCTGTGCCTAGTATAGTGCACCTACATAGTAGGTGCCTAATAAATGTTTTTCGATTGACTGGTGCTACTTTTAGCTGTTTTAAAGTTTAATTCCCCCCTCCCCCCAAGTTGTTCCTGGTATACTGCCATGTTTTAGTAATTTGAAAGTGAAGGAATTTAAATCTCTGGAATATTGGGGTTTTTTTCCTAAGTGGTTTCTCTGTTTGTGTAGTGCTTATAGTGTTTGTGCTTACAAGTGGGTACTAGTGCCAGAATATTGGTTTACTCAGTAAACTTTGATCAGCTGTTTGCTAAGTGGTTAGCCTGCAGTCAGGTTTCTATCTCTTTTTGAGATATTAAAGGAATTTGTCAATGTAAAATGCATAAATTATGTTCTTATGAGAAAGAGGAGTTTTGCTTCTTTTGCTTTGTGAGTCTGCTCAGTTCATGAAATTTACACTTAAGTGTAACAATTATGGGTAAGCTCACTATTATATTTTCTGTTTGGAAGAAATTTATGGGCAACTTATTTTTAAACAAGATGTCTGGAAAGAAATGAGAAGTCAAAAGATCGTTTCAATTGCAGTTGTGCACATTTATATAGGTAGTACTTTGCAACTTATGAAGCACTTTCCTCATAATACTCTTAGAAGTAATTATATAAACACTATCCCAGTATGCTCCAGAGGAGTGAAGTGACTTGTCTATAGTCATGCAGCTAGTGATAAGAGTTGTGATTGCAACTGAGGCCTTCTTTCTTCCATTTCTAGTACTGTTTCCTCGAAAATTTTGCATTCAGAATAGATACCATTGCCTACATTTTCTTTCTGAATATATTCTTCTCCTTTCGCTTCAGAGATTTCCACGCTTTCCTGGCCTACCTTTCTAACTTCTCTGACCCTTCATCTCAATGTCTTAAGGTATGCATCCCTTAAAGTGTTATTCTTGATTCTCTTCTCTTGGTAATCTCACTTCCACAGTTTCAGCTATTACTATAATATAGATGACACCCAAATCTTTTTCCACTCCCCACCTCTTCTGAGTTCTGGATATACATGAATCCTTCTAGGGCATATCTATCAAGACAGGACTTCTCATTGGCATTTCAAACTCAATACACCCCAAATTGAATTTCTTATCTTTTCCCCAGTGCAGTGGAAAAAGCATTGATTTAGTTAGGGGACTTGGATCTGAATCTAACTTCTGCTATATATTGTCTATGAGACCTTGTTTATGCTTCCCTTAGTCTTTGGACCTGGAGTTCAAAGACCTGAGTTCAAATCAGCCTCAGAGGTCCTTAATAGCTTTGTGACCTGGACAAGTCACTTAACTTTCTGTCTCAGATTCATCATTTGTGAAATAGGAATAATAATAGCATCAACCTCACAGGGTTGTTACGAAGGTAAAATGAGATAACATTTGTAAAGTGCTTCACAGACCTTAAAGTGATAAAGAATTATTATTGTACCTATTATCATGTCCTATTAGCCACCTGGACTATAAACTCTGAGGGCAGGGATTGTTTCTTACCCAAATTTACAACTCCTCTAGTTCCTATTTGCAAGGTGCTGCAGCCGTTCAAATAAATATTTGTTGAATTGAATTAAGCTACAAATTTAATTTTAAACTAGTTTGGCTTTTGTTGGTAGCATTGCCCAGACTATACCAAACAGTTTAAACTTTTATCAGTGATGGAACTAATGATAATAACTAATAATAATAATTCATTGCTTTTAGAAATCATATGTGTCAGTTGATTTGCCTTATGGCTGAACTCACCATATCTTTGATCTCTCAGATCAAAACTCCTATCCTTTCCATAGTCACTACATCCTTCTATGTAGTGTCTCCTCCATTAGAATGTAGGAAGGTTAAGGGGCAGCTAGGTGGTGCGGTGGATAGAGCTCTGGCCTTGGAGTCAAGAAGACCTGAGTTCACATGTGACCTCAGACACTTGACACTTACTAGCAGTATGACCCTGGGCAAGTCACTTAACCCCGATTGCCTTACCAAAAAGCAAAAAAAAAAAAAAAAAAATAGGAAGGTTAGGGACTGTTTCTTTTAATCCTATCCGAAGCACTTAGCTCAGTGCCTGGCACATAATAACTGCTTATTAAATACTTTTTCATTTATCCTTTTGCACTTTAAGGTGTATAGAGTACTCTCAGTATAACCCTGGGAGGTAGGCAGTCAAGTCTCTTATCTCCATTTTACAGATGAGGAAATTGAGGCGCAGAGAAGTTAATTGAGTTGTCCAAGGGCAAGTGACAGAGCAAGGATTAAAATCTGCCTCTTGGATCCTATTCTAGAACTCTTTCCTGTATACTACCTTGTTTTTATTAATATTATAAAAACCACTACTAAATTTAAGAACAGGGAATGGATGTGAGGTTTGGTTTTTCTTTTTCTTTATTAGACACAAAGCTGTTCTAATAATTATATTTGCCAGTAATTAACTATTGCTTCTCATATTAATGTGAGTTTTTCTTTGAAGTCTGATACCAACTTGAAATTGTGCATTAAAATGATTTTGGAAATAACCTATTATTGTCTTAGACTTTAGAAAGCCTTGATGTGCTGGACTTAGCTTTCTGTCCCACCCCTTCAAACTAAGGAAAGTATAGTTGTCATCACATTTCGTTTCCTTTTTGAACCCAGTTATTTTCTACCTAGTTTAAACTGTCATGACTTTTCTGGGCAACAACAGATAAGGAAGTTTTGTGGGTTTGCCTACAAAACAAGAGATCTCCCTGTTGGAATGGCTTTGTGGAATGCATTTTCTGAGATTGCTGACTTTTTGCTTGCAGAAATCAGCATTTCATGGGTGATCATGGTCAAAGAATTCATTTCATGATTCTTCCCCTATTGGTGATGGTAGGTGGTACTTAACTGGGTTAGTCCATGGATGGCAGACAGGCCAACTATTGCTGGATTTGTACTGGAAGTTCTTTCAGGTTGGTGGGACTTGCCCGAGCTTGCACTATACTTATATAGCCTTTGGAAATACAAGGTCATCTCTTTACCACAATCATCATAGTGAGACTTGTACAGTTTGACAAATTTCAGTTTGTTTCAGTTCATGGAGTTGATACAGAAATAAGAAGTATGGGCCAAAGAAAAGGTTCAGGGTACTCTAAGCCTTGGTTTCCTTATCTGCAGAGTGAGGTTGGACTAGATCTTCTCTGGGTTCCCCTTCTTATCCAGCACTACTTCCTAAGGGATTCCAAGGCCAATGTGTGATATATTAAAGAGAAGGAGGCAGATAGATGAGCATTGAGATCACTTAATGATCACAGATGCCGTCCCTTGCATGAAGGCTTCCCTGATAGCTGTCCTCTTCCTTATTCATCACTCAAGTAGTTATTTTGTTCTGCTCTAATTAATTTGCAAAGTAATAATGTGTTATATAGTTACCCATAGTTTATATGTCTTATCAATTAATAAACATTTATTGACCGTTTATTGTGTGCCAGACATTGAATATACAAAGAAAAGAGACAACTACTACCTTCAGGAAGCTTATATTCTATTAGATGAGATAATATGTTCGCAGATGAAAATAATGGGTACCTACAAAACAATACCTAATAATGGACAGTACTGACAACTGAGCTACTAAAACTGAGGATTTTTAGGAGTTGGTGCTTGAGGAGGAAAGTTGAGGGTGAGGAGGGAGGCCCTTCCAGGCAGGGGAGACAGTCTTTGTATGAAGACAGGAGATGGCATGCTGTGTGAGAGAGCAGCAAGCAAATCAGTTTGACTGAAGTGGAGTGTGCTTGAGGTGGGGTGGGTGGGGAGGTTAGAGTAATGCTTTATCTGTCTGGAGCTAGATAGAAAGGAGTCTTTTAACTGCCAAACAAAGGAGTGTGGTTTTGATCATACGAGGCAGTAGGGAGCCACTGAAGCTTCTTGAACCAAGGTACATGGTTAGAAATATCAATTTGGCAACCATGTGGAAGATAGATTGGATATAGGAGATCCTGGATGCAGGATGAGCTAAGATAATATTGAGAGCCCCCCTTATTTAATCTTTGTATCTCTCTGAGGACCTGTCACAGTTATTTTGTGTGATAGGTGCCTAATAAATGTTTGTTGAATGAAATCCAGAGGAAAAAAAAAAGTTTGTTCTGGTATGGAAATTAAATGAACTTCTTACCTAAATTATTACTTGACTTTCGAGGCCAAATCACCGTTCATTGTGCCCTGTTGTCTTTCCTACCAAACTTGTAATTAAATAAATATTTATTAAGCACCTTATAAAAAAGAAGTGGGTTTAGACAGGATGCAAAGAGGAAATGTGACATAGATTCAGAGTGTTAGAATTAGCAGAGGCCATAGAGACCATCTATTCTAGCCTCGTCATTTTACCAACAAGGAAAACGAGACTCAGAAAGATGAAGTGACTTGACCTGGTCACATAGATATCAGAAACAGTATTTGAACTCTTGTCAAGGGTTATTTAAAGTTAATTATACTGTCTCTCCTAAATATACTGTCACCCTAAAGGTGCTGACATCTTTATAGTGTCTATTGTTATCTTACTGGATTGAAAACTATGAGGCTAGAAGCCTTTTCTTACTCATTTTTTCACCTTGCAATCAACACAGTGCTCTGTACGTTGTATATATTTAATTGAATATTTGGTGCATTTAATTGTTCAATATGACTGTGATTCTTAAGGTTTCATAGAGAATCTTGGGAATTACTGACCATAGTTTCTCTCTTATCAGTTCCTTCATATCAGAGAACTAGTGAAATAAATACTAAAGGAAGGCTTTATTGAATAGCTTTTTAGAGGGAAGAATAATTTCTGTAAGGGAAAAATCATTGCCTGACAACTATTAAAAAATCTTAGTGAGTTAAGTGAGAACAAATGGTATGGTGGAAAAGCAACTGTATTTGGGGTCAGAGGACCTATGTTAGCATTCTGTCTCTGTTACTATCTGTGGGACTTGGGGTAAAGTTACTTGCCCCAAGTAACTTTAAACAAACCTTTAAAAAAAGCCTTGTGTCATAACTATAGTCTGCCACTTTCCTAAAGTTAGGAGGGAGTCATGTTTCACCTTTAGTCCTCTAAAGTTAAGACTGGTCACTTTCACAACTTGATTATTATCAATCAAGCAGATAATACATATTTACTGTGTCTTTTATGTGCCTGGCATTGTACTAATTGTTGGATATACCGGTAAAAAAAAAAAAGTAAAAACAGTATCTGTCCTCAAGGAGATTTTATTCGAATAGTAAGATGACAAATAGGTATATACAAGATACATGCAAAAACGGTGGAAGGTAACCTTAGGGAGGAAGGCGCTAACAACTTGGTGGGTCCCAGGAAAGGTGGCATTTGAGCTGAGTCTTGAAGGAAGCTAAGGATCCTAAGAGATGGGAATTGAAGAGTGAGAACATTTCAGGAATGAGGGACAGCCCATGTCTATTGATAGGAGATGAAACCTATGTGAGGAACTAGTATGGACCACTGGACCAGCATGGGTAGATTGTAAAGTACTTGGAGGAGAATAATACATTATAACTAACACCTACCCCAACATTGTTATATTCATAACAGTTCCTAAGGGCCTGCTCCCTGTAACACTGTTCAATGAATGTATTTTAGTGAGCTTGTATCAGAAGTTGGCTGTATCAGTTTGCTACTGTGGCCAAGAAACCATCAGGAGGATATTAGAAATGTCAGACACATTGTCCTATCCCTGCATGAATAAAAGGTTTGATTGGAGTTCTGAAGTCTTTTAATACTATTTTCTTTGTGTGGTTGTGGTCATTGTGTTCACTTAACCTCTTCAGATCTTAGTTATTCTTTCAAATGAGATTGTTGAACTAATTGATCTTTTAGATCCTTTCCAGATCTTAAATCCTATAATTTTGTGATTTTGGGGGGGTGGGGCGGGTCAGCCACTTAGTCCATCCAGGCTAGTATTCTCTATGTTGGAGGTGCCAAATGATGCTTTGTCAGAGGATGTGGTTGTCTTACACCTCAAAAACTAAGGGGGTCAGAAATTTTAGATTTCCTTAGTATCTATTGTGGTTCAGTTATTCAGACTAGCTTTGTTGGGGTCCATTTATAAGTATATATCCCTTCCCGTTGAACTTTGTCTTTTTAGAGTTTAAGCTTCTTGAGAGCAGGGACTGTTTTTGCTTTATCTTTGTGTCAGTTCTTAGAACAGTGGCTGGCACATAGTAATAACTCAATAAATGTTTATTTATTTGTTAAAGAAGTACAGTTGATTATGAAGTAGCAATTCTCTCTTTTTGTTCAAAGCTTAACTCTCCCCATCTTCCAAAAAATGGCCCCTTGTTCTTGTATTCTGGAATTTGGTTAACAATTGGGTTTTTTTAATAATGAATTTTTTTGAAAAATGTTTTTATTGGTATTTTATTAGTATCCCATGTATTTCTCCCCCTCACAGAGATCCATCCCATATGACAAATAGTATTTTTAGAGAGGAAAAAAAAAGTTAGCATAACTGATTGGTTTATTGAAAAAGTCTAGGGGCAGCTAGGTGGCGCAGTGGATAGAGCGCCGGCCATGAAGTCAGGAGGACCTGAGTTCAAATGTGGCCTCAGACCAAACACTTGACACATACTAGCTGTGTGACCTTGGGCAAGTCACTTAACCCCGATTGCCTCACTTAAAAAAAAAAGAGGAAAAAGAAAAAGTCTAAAACTGTCCATTGTGTAACACATGTGGACCTCCTACCTCCATGAAGGAGTAGGTTGGGGGTATTTTCTCATATCTGTTTATATGAGTCCTACTTGATCTTTGTAATTGTGTTTCATTTACTTTTGATCTGTTGGTGTGTCATTCTTGCCATATACATCGTTGTAGTTACTGTAGTTTCTTCTCCCTGCCCCTCTGCCCTTTGGTCAGTTACACTTCCCTCCCCCCACTTGTTATAATGTAGTCCCGTAAATGAAGCATTCAACTGTAGGCAGGGTGTTGCCATGTTCTGTCCATAGTGGCTGCTGTCCAGCTCTTCACTGTTACTCCTAGATTTTTTCCTTTTACCTGTCTCCCTGGTTACATTTAGAAAAAGTCTCTTGCTGGTCTCTTGTCACACTATTGCTGTATTTATTCCTTTTTCTCACATTTCTCTTGTTTGGTATATTTGAGAAGTAAATAATTTCTTCGGTTCTGGTTTTCTTTATAAAAATGTTTCATGCTCTTTAATTGAATAGCCGTCTTTTGCCCTGTATGGTTAAGTTCAGATTTGTGGGATAGATCACTCTGGTCTGCTGCCGCTACTCTGAACACATTATTCCATTTCCTCAACCTTTTTCTAGTTGGTGAAGAATAATCTTGCATTTTTTGAATGTTCTTTTCTTTGTATTTGAAGGTCTTTCTCCTGATGGCTATAAGAACTTGTTTCTGAATTGAATTGTTAAATTTAACCATTATGTGTCTTGGACTTTGCAACCTTGTTTTTTTTTTTTCTGGAAGCAATCTATGATTTCTTTCAATTGAAATTTCATTTTCTATGTTCAGAAGTTCTAGGCAGTCCTTGTCTATGATTTCCTTTGTCATGGTGTTAAGGTTTTTTGTCCTGTTGTGTTCTTCTGGGAGACCTCTAATTCTTAGGTTGTCTCTGCATCCTGTCTTAGAGATCAGTGTGTGTGTTTTTTTTTTAAGGCAATTGGGGTTACGTGACTTGCCCAGGGTCACACAGCTAGTAAGTGTCAAGTGTCTGGTCTGAGGCCGGATTTGAACTCAGGTCCTCCTGACTTCAGGACCAGTGCTCTATCCACTGCACCACCTAACTGACCCTGGATCAGTATGTTTTGTTTGCATATTTTCCTTTATGTTATTGTTTTTTGCTTCTCTTCTTCTATGTTGTCCATCACTTCTTTGTATTCGCATTCCCAATCTATTCTTCTGTCTTGTGAATCTTCGGTGAATCTTGCCATTGCAGATTTGAGTTTGTCTTTTCTGCTCATTGTTTTTACTATGTAGGCCATAAAATTCTGCTCTTGTAATTCTCCTTTCTCTTTTAAACCATTCAGGAAAAGCATGTTTGGTTCCATGTTCTCAAATTCCTCAGGGTCCTCTGTCTTATCAAGTGTTGGATCATTTTCCTTTATTTTACAGTATTTATTCATAGATTCCTGAACTTGTTTACTCAAACTTGAGGCCATATTTCCTTCTGGTTTTTGTTGTTGTTGTTGTTGTTGATTTATCTGTTTATGTTCAGAGTCTTTGAGATTTATTCTTTCTGAAATCTTTAGTACTTTTAGTCCCCTCCCCCCCATTTTCCTCATCACTCATTTTCTGACTCTCTTCCCTTTGGTTGTGGTTTACTTGGGGGCTGGATCTCAAATAGTCTCAGCCTTCTTCCACACTGGGCAATTTATGGTTTATTAGCCTAGGTCTCTGGATGGTTAGAACTGGCCCCAGCTGGTTGCAGTGCTCTCTCTTTTAGTTTTGGTGGAATGCTACACAGCCCTTAAAATTCCATTTCCTCCCCCATACAAGATGTCCTATACTGGTGACCTGTCCCACTTTCTCTGTTCCTCATTTCTCTGGCCTGGCGCTAGCAGTTCAGAGCTTTGCAGCACTGGTGCTTCCAGGTTACCACCTCCATCAGGCTTTTGCTCTTGAAGGGCTGTGGCCAAGCTGGCTATCCAGGCCTGAGCAAACTTAAGCGGGCAAGCAAACTTCTGAAAACCTAAACCCCAAGTTTCCATGGCACTGGAAGAAAAAAAAAAGGAGGGACCTGGATGTAGAGATAGGTTTTGATATAAGCCTTTTTTTTTTTTTTTTTTTAATTCTGGATGTCCTACCATAGAAAGAGCTAAAGTTACTTTATCTTTGGTGCATAATTTCTTTTTTTTTTGGAGAGGTTTAAAAGGTCATGGGTATTGAAGAAAATATCTGGTCTTCTATCTTGTTGCTCATGTGGTTTAGACATCGGCTATTATATATTAAGAGCAATCATTATAACTATCTTGCAAAAAAAAAAAAAAAAACCAAAACAACCTTGGTTGGAATATGCTGGGTTTTCTGTAAAGTTCCTTTCCTACAGAAACAGAAATTTTTACCCCCTCCATGATTTTATAGATTCTCATCTGTTAATAGGTTGAGTTCAGCACACATTTATTAAGCATCTACCATGTGCAAGACATTTGGGATACAAAAACAGAAGCTAAAGTCTCCACCCTCAGAAGCTTATATGCCTTTAGCCTAATTGATTTAATCTTTTTCTTCCCCATATAGTGTCACTCTGTTCTTTTAATCATTTTATTCACACCTCTCTTGATCCCTGATGTTGTATTTTATCTTTCTTGAGGTGGTACATTGGAAACTGCATGCATCATTTCAGGTGTGCACAACACCTGGCATTCATATGGCATTTTCTTTGTTATTTCCAGTACCCTTTCTGATTTTTTCCCCCTCTTTTTTTTTGGACACAGTAGTAGATTGAAGCATGAAGTGAAGATGGAATGTCAGGTTCAGAGAGTTTGGATGGAATGTGGACTGTGTGGTGAGAAATAATGTGAATAAGCTTAGAAAGGTGTATTGGAATCAGATTGCAGAAGGCCTTAAATGTGTTATTTTATCCTAGTAGTATTAAAAAAACCACTGGAGGTTTTTGAATGAGAGGTGACAATGGCACATTTTTGCCTTAATTTTTTTTTTTGGACTGTCATTCAGATGATAGATTACAGAGTGGAGTGACTTGAATACAGGAGACTAATCAGTAGACTACTACAGTAGTCCAGGTAAGAATAAGAGTGTTAAGGAAAATAGTGTGATTGGAGAGAAGGAAAGAGACTTTGTGGAGGAGAATTGGCAGTTTGGCAAGTGATTGCCTAATGAGGGAGAGGGAAAATTGAACTTCAGTAGTACCAGTAGTAGATCTTTGATTGTGAGTCCCTCATGCTAAATCTTGAAACAGTCTGGTAGCCCCCATTCCCACTCACTAGAATATAATTAGTAAGATGACTTTGGAGGTGGGTGTTATTACATATAGCACTTTAAGGTATGCAAAGTGCTCTTAAAGCAACAGTGAAACAGGTAGTGTTGGTAAATAGAGATATAGCTGGGTGGTTTAGTGGCTGGAGTACGAGAATTAGAGTTAAGAATATCTGAGTTCCATTCTTGTCTTGAACAAACTGTGTAACCCTGGACAACCCTGGTTTCTTTTTTTAACCTCCCTCAGCTTCACTTTTCTTAGCTGTGAAGTGGGAAAATAGTGCCTAGTTCACAGGATTGTTGTGAAGCTCAAATAAGATAATAGATGTGAAGTGCTTTGTAAATCTCAAATCACTATGAAGGCTAGCTATTATTAGGAATTATCATCTTTGTTTTACTGCTGTGGAAACAGGCTCTTAGAAATTATGTGACTTGCTCAGGATCACATAGCTTAACCTTCAGAGAGTAGTGGAACCCAGGTTTCCTGATGCTAGGTTCTATGATCTTTTTACTTTCATTAATCTTTAAATATTTGAAAAAACTCTTATGTGGAAGGGGAATTAGTTCTGCTTGGTCCTAGAGTACAGAACTAGGAACAATTGGAAAAATTGTGCAGTGGTAGATTTACAGTTGATATAAAGAAAAATTTTCTAGCAGTGACATCTGTGCAAACATCAAAGGGGCAGCTTCTGGAGATAGTGAGATCTTCTTCACCAAGGGTCTTTAAAACAAAGGGCAGATAGCTATTTGTCTGGTATCTTTAGAGGGAGTTCTTCAGGTTGCTTCTGAGGTTTCTTGCAGTCTTAAGGTTCTTTGATTTTATAACTCCAGGGTTAGGAACTTGGATAACTTGTGAAGTCTGTAGAATCTCAGTGACTGAAGAAACAGATACTATGTTTTAGTTGAATTTTTGATCTTCTTCAGTGCCCAGGACTTTGCACATAGTACTGGTTTAATAAATATTTGTTGAATGAAACAGTCAATCTTATTGCCTTGAATTGTTGCCTAAATCTCATATGATTTAAATTTTCTGTGTTATTGTGACTTCAGCAATTCAAGCAAAACATTTGTTGAGCGCTACCGAGTTTAAATAAGCGATAGCTGAGGAGATGTCTCTTCCCAGCTAGATTTTAAGTGGTCACTTAGAAAGTAGAGAAAATATCTTATTCAGTTGTGTGTACCCCTCAGTGAATGGCATAATGCTTTGCACTCACTAAAGATGAAACATCATTTAATGGAAAAAAAATATTGAACTGAGAGATCACTGTATCATAGAAAATGGGGGAAGAAGGAGTAAAAAAGACCAGAAAGGTGCCAGGTTGTAAAGGACTTTAAAAGTGAAACAGAGGATTGTGTATTTGCTTCTGGAGGTGGTAGGGAGCCACTGAAGTTTATTGAATTGATGGTGGTGGTAGATGACATGGTCAGATCTTTGCTTTATAGAAAGACCACTTAGACAGCTGAGCAGAAGATGGGTTGGAGTGGAGTTGGGAGAGACTTGAAGTAGGGAGACTAACTGGAAGGCTGTTGTAATCTTTCAGACAGGAAGTGACATGGATGTACACCAGGGTGGTGGCAGAGTCAGAGGAGAGACAGTGGTGGTGTATGAGAGATATTTCAAAGGTAAAACTGACAGGAGTAGTCAACTGACTGAGGAGGGAGGAAGAATAAGAAGTAGAGGATGACACCTAGGTTTTGAGCCTGGATGATTGAGAGGATGGTATCCTAATACTCACAGGGAAGTAAGGAAAAAGGGGGGATTTAGACATGAAGGTATTTAGTTTGGTTTTGGACAAGTTGAATTTAAGATGTCTCTTTAGACATCCAGTTTGAGATGTATAATGGGCGCTTAGCACAATGTCTGGTACATAGTAGTTGCTTAATAAATGTTTTTTGAATTAGAGATGAGGAGAGAAGTTGAAGCTAGACTAATTTGAGAATCATCTGCATGAAGATGATAATTGAATCCCTGGAAGCTGATGAGATTACCAAGGGAAATAGTAGAGAGGGAGAAGAAAAGAGGGTCCAGCACAGAGCCTTGTGAGACACCCATGGTTATTAGGAAAGACTAAGCCATCAGATAAGTAGGAAAAGGAATCAGGAGAGAAGACTACACAAAAATCTAGAGAGAGAGAGTATCAAGATGAGTACCAAGTAAATTAAATTCGTTATACGTATGTGTGGTAGAAAGCTAATGCAGGTATATCCAAAGATGAACAACTTAAGTATTTCAGGTAAATGTTGGGCAGGCAGCATGGCATGGTTCATGAGGTTCTGGACTTGACCAAAGTCAGACCAGGTTTTTTTTTTGTGTTGTTGTTGTTGTTTTTAGTTCCTATTATGTGCCAGCCATTGTGCTAAGTGCTCAGGATACAAAGAAAGGTAAACAAAACAAAACCACCTCCACCAGCAAAAAACCAAACCCCAAAACACTCAGTCCCTGCTCTTAGGGAGCTCATAGTATGATGAGAGAGACAACATGCAAACAGTTATACACAAACAAGGTATGTGTAGGATATTTGGGGAGTAATTGGGGCTAATCTCAGGGAGGAGGCACTAATCTTATAGGGGACTCCTTGCCATTCTTCTTACCAGAATGCTTCTGATTTTATGCATTTTCACTGCCTGTCTCCCATGCCGGGAACTCTCTCCCTCCTCATATCTCCTTTCTGACTTCCTTCAAGTCTCAGCTGAAGTTCAGCCATCTGCAAGAATGCTTTCCTGGTCCTCCTTACTTAATGTGCCTTTCTTCTGAGATTATTCAAAATTGCCTGTATATATCTTGTTTGTCATAATTGTTTTTGAGTTGTCTCCCCCTCTCCCTCCCTTTAGACTGTGAGCTCCTTGAGAGTAGGGGCTGTTTGTTTGTCTTTGTTTGCCTGTCCCTATTTTCCAAGTGCTTAGTACATTTCTTTCTTTTTTTTTTTTTTTTTGGTGAGGCAATCAGGGTTAAGTGACATGCCCAAGGTCACACAGCTAATTAAGTGTTAAGTGTCTGAGGCTGGGTTTGAACTCAGGTCCTCCTGACTCCAAGGCCAGAACTCTATTCACTGCCCCACCTAGCTGCCCCTGCTTAGTACATTTCATTGCTTGGCACATACTAGGTGCTTAATAATGCTTGTTGACATACTCGCAACAGGGTACTGTGCTAGGAGCTTCAGGGAATGTAAAGACCAAGAGAATATGACATACACAGAGATACATATAACACAAGGTATGATGTGAAAGTGTATTTAGAGGTACAAAATATTCAGAGAAAAGAGAGACAACATCTGGCTTAGGGGTGTTTCAAGTCAAAATCTGTCATTGACAATTTATTAATATACAAGCATTTCTTCTGGAAAGGGGTCCAGATGGGCAATTTCTCCTGCTAATTGAAATTCTCTCTGTAGCTCAAAGAACTTCCAGCTTATATTTCATAGTAATCATGAAACAAGAGGTGAAATTGCACTGACGAGTAAAACCAAGATAAGTTTTAGGTTTAGAGTTTTTGTTTTATGAATCAGAACAATTGTGATGTTAGTACAAGATACTCTTTTTAAAATTATTTTTAATTAATTTATTTTGCATTATCAACATTCACTTCCATAAGCTTTTGAGTTTTAAATTTTTCTCCCCCTCCCTCCCAACCTCCCTCCTCAAGATGGCATGCAGTCTGATATAGGCTATACATATACATTCCTATTAAACATATTTT
Organism: Vombatus ursinus; assembly: GCF_900497805.2. Taxonomy (NCBI): domain Eukaryota; kingdom Metazoa; phylum Chordata; class Mammalia; order Diprotodontia; family Vombatidae; genus Vombatus; species Vombatus ursinus. The sequence goes on along the minus strand of NW_020954564.1, from coordinate 47,527,182 downwards.
CACATTAGTGATGTTGTAAATAAGAATTAGAACCAATAGGAGGAACCACCAGAAAGAGGAAACGAAATACAACAGAAGAAAAAAAATAGCAAATAGTATGCTTCGATCAGCATTCAAACTCCATAGTTCTTTCTTTGGATGTGGATAGCATTTTCTATCATGAGGCCTTTGGAGATGTCTTACATCCTTAATACAAGATACTCTTGAAGGGAACTAACTATATTCTTGAAACCAGTTATTCTTTTTGAGAAGTTTTTTGTTTTGTTTTGGTAAGTGAGGCAGTAGGAGTTAAGTGACTTGCCCAAGGTCACACAGCTAGTACTTGTCAAGTGTTTGGTCTGAGGCTGGATTTGAACTCAGGACCTCCTGACTTCAGGGCCGGTGCTTTATCCACTGCCTCACCTAGCTGACCCTTTCCAGAACTTTTTTAAGGATTACCCTTTCAGCCTGGTCCTAGGTGAACAAAGGGAGCCCTCTCTTAAATTGATTAAATAAAAAGACATTTCCTTTCCATTTGATTATCATAATTGTCACTCTGTATGATTCTAAATCAACTTCCAGAGTGTTTGAACTAATTCATAGCTCTACCAGCTGTGCATTAGTGTACTTATCTCTCCACAATCTCTTTAACATTGACCATTTCCATTTTTTGTCCTCTCTGCCAGTTTAATGGGTGTATGGATAAAACTTGGAGTTGTTTTGATTTCTATTTCTCTTATTTGCGGCATTTTTTCATATAGCTGTTTAATAATTTGTATTTCTTATTTTGAGAAGAGTTGTTCATCACCCTAGACCACTTACAAGAAAATAATTTTCAAAGTCTTTGTTTCTGTTTTCTATGTAACTGGATATAGGACTCATGTCAGAAATATTTGATATGAAGATCCCCCCCCCCCATGATAGCTTCCTTTTTTATCCTAGCTATGTTAATTTTATTCCTGCAAAAGTTTTTCAATCTTATGTAGTTGAAATTATCTATTTTATCTTTTGTAATCTCCTCAGTCCCTTGCTTAAGAATTTATCCTCTGCACTGGATAGAGCACAGGTCCTGAAGTCAGGAGGACCTGAGTTCAAATCCAGCCTCAGGCCAAACACTTGACACTCACTAGCAGTGTGACCCTGGGTAAGTCACTTAACCCCAATTGCCAAAACAAAACAAAACAAAACAAAAAAAAAAGAATTTACCCTCTCACCATAGCCATGAAAAGTATGATCAACTTCTTTTAATTTTTCTTTAACAGTATGAACTTTAATATTCAGGTCATATCATTTTGTTTTTATTGTCTGTGGCATAAGATATTTTTTAAAAGTCTACTTTCTGCCAGATTACTTTGCAGTTTTCCTAGCAGTCCCTACTCCAATAGGGTGTTCTTTCCTAGGTAATTTGTTTTCAATTTTATAAAATACTAAGTAATTAAATTCAGTTATGTTTGATTTTTCTTTGTCTAGTCATTTCCACTGATCTAGTTTTCTGCTTTTTTTTTGTTCTTGCAAATCAATTTTGTTTTTATTTTATCTAGTTCTGTTGTGTCCCTTTGATAGTTTGTTTGGACTAGCACTAAATCTGTAAATTATCTTTGGTAATATTGTCGTTTTATCATATTGACAGGGCCTAGCCATTAGCACTAAGTATTCCTCTAGTTATTTAAGATGTTCTTTATTTCTTCAAGGAACATTTTTGTAATTGCATTTGCTAGAATGACACCCAGATATTTTGTGTATTTTATAGTTATTTTGAATGGGATTTCCTTTTCTGTTATTGGTCCTTGGGTTTTAATAGAAATGTTGATTTTTTTAAATGAGTTTATTTTGTAACCTTTACAGGTTTACTTTAATCTTTTCATCTTCACTAAGTCCATTGTTTCAATAAGTATCTTTGCTGATTCTTTAGGATTTTCTGAGTAAAAACATTCTAAGTAAAATCATCAGCAAATAGGAATTGTTTTGTTTCATCTCTGTGTATCTTTATGACTCTAATTTGTTTCTCTTTTCTTATTGCTATCACTAGAATTTCTAGGATCACATCAAATAGAGAGCAGGATAATGAATCTCTTTTATAAGATTTTTGATTTGAATTTTTGAAGGAGAGAAATACTGTACAAATCCAGGCTATTACAGTGCTTTTTATTTTTAATTTTTTTTTTTTTTTGCGAGGTAGTGGGGTGAAGTGACTTGCCCAGGGTCACACAGCTAGTAAGTGTCAAGTGTCTGAGTCCAAAGTTGAACTCTGGTCTTTCTGACTCTAGGGATGGTGCTCTATCCACTGTGCCATCTAGCTGCCTTACAGTGCTTTTTTAAAAAGATACATAAGTAGAGAAACTTCTTTTGAGACGGGGTAGTCTATGGGCCTTATCAGTGTGTCATGACATAAAAAAAGGTTAAGAACTCCTCCTTTACGTACTCTTGTAATGCCTCATTTTGCATAGAAATTACCCTTAATTCTTGAAGGCTGTGTCAATGAAGTATAAGTTCTAGAATGTCCTACAAAGTTGAAGAAGCTTCCATTATAGGTCTCTCTCTCTCTCTCTCTCTCTCTCTCTCTCTCTCTCTCTCTCTCTCCTTAGGACCAGCCTATCAAAATTTAGAGAAGCTTATGATCAAGTATCAGTGACTAGGTGATGAATTTTTTAGGCTACAACAACTCAAGAAGACTGCAGAATGCATAGGAAGGTAGGAAGTAACTGTACTTAGGAAATTAGAGATCCTTGAAGTAAGGGCAAATACAGGTTAAAAAAAAGTGAATACACCAGAAACTCAGTGCATATTTGGCCAACATTAGCACTAGACACTATTCTTGCTTTTTGGTGAGGCAATCGGGATTAAGTGACTTGCCCAGGGTCCCACAGCTAGTAAGTGTCAAGTGTCTGAGACCAGATTTGAACTCAGGTCCTCTTGACTCCAAGGCCAGAGCTCTATCCACTGCACCACCCAGCTGCCCCTCTCTTAACCCTATTCTATTCTTTCCATATATGTTTTTCTTTTTTCTTCTTCCCTTTTTAACAGCCAAGTCTCCTGTAGCTCATCTTTCTTTCTGAAGGATTGGTAGCTCTCTTATTGTCAAGAGCTCTTCTGTTTTTAGGTAACGCAATAGACATTTTGATCTTCCTGGATCTCTGTATATGGAAATTATTTATCACTCCTTCAGAGGCAGAGGACTACAAATAAGTTCTCCACCAAAATCCATTTACTTTTAGACAAATACATTGTCCTTTAGAATTTCATCTGTACTATTATGCCCTGCTTTGTGCTTCTCATTTTAGGAATGATATTGATAACCCTGAGTGTGTCCTGAGAATGGAGCTAGGATAGTGAGGGAATTTGAAATATTATTCAGGGTTCAACCCAGTGCTACCTCTCTGTAGTTTTCACTTTTCCTTCCTGTTGTTAATGGTCCCTTTCTTCTTGAATTTTCCTAAAGTGCTTTGTCTGATTCCTTCCTTGCTCCCTTTTACTTTTTATACTTATTATGCTTATCTGTGTACATGAGAGGTAGCATGTGGTTTCCATTTGGTGGTTCAGGAACTCCCATGATGGTCCAAGGGGTTTGCACTAAACATTCTTTAATGGTGTTTTAATCAATGAGTAATTGCCCAGTTAAGTTACAAATACTTTTTTTTTTCTCTCAGACAACAAGTATGTGCATGCTTGAAGCATTATAGGTTTTGTTTCTGCAGGTATTTGGAACCATCATGATTTGTGCACACAATGATTTTGGTGTTTGGTCATTGATTGCACTAAGTGCAATGTACTTTTGCAGTTTCTCAACCGTTCACCAAATTGTTTTCACAACTGCCGTAAGGGTTCAGTATTCCAGCTTAAGCCGATTCTCAACTGATAATCAGATCAGTTCATACCTTCATTTGTGTCCTGTAAATTATACCAGAGTATATCCCTCATTCTCTTCTATTACCCTGTAATTACATCTCATAAGCTGTGTAATCATTTGATCAAGATGTTATGAATGATTGTGTTTTTGCAGCACAAATGTCAGGCTGCTTGAAAACCATGATTGATAGGCATGTGCATCATAACCTGTCTTGAAACCATCAACAATTACAGAAGTAAACCTAATATTGCCTCTTAATGTAGTATTAAAACTTTTCTGTTTTAAACCTGTTCTTTTATTATGTTGCTATTCTTGTACCAGAGGATTTTCAAATGATCTGGTTGGCAACACTGGTTCAGTTTTATCTATGTGAGAGTATAGGTGATATGCCAGCTAGGTGGCACAGTGGATAGAATGCTGACTCTGTAGTCAGGCATTCAAATCTGGCTTCAGACACTTACTGATTGTGTGACTTGCCTCAGCTGTAATATGAGGAGGAAATGACAAACCCCTCTAGTGTCTTTGCCAAGAAAACCCCACATGGGGTCATGAAATGTTGGACTTGACTAATGGATTAAACAAGAAAACTGATATACCAGTGGTAGAAGAGAAGAAAGTCATATCTAAAGAATTTCTTTCTTGGGGTGGAGCCAAGATGGTGGAATAAAAGCAGTGATTTGCTTGAGCTCTCCCCCAAACCCCTCCAAATACCTGTAAAAAATGACTCTAGACAAATTGAAGAGCGGCAGAACCCACAAAAAGATAGAGTGAAATAAATTTCCAGCACAAGACAACCTGGATGGTTGATGGGAAAGGTCTGTTATGTAGGGCACATATACATATATATGTGTGTGTGTATGTGTGTGTGTGCATATATATACATATGTATGTGTGTACACATACAGAGGACACAGGGTGAGTTGAATATGAAGGGATGATATCTAAAAAATAAAATTAAGGGGTGAGAGAGAGGATTGTACTGGGAGAAGGAGAAAGGGAGAGGTAGAATGGGGTAAATTATCTCACATAAAAGAGGCAAGAAAAAGCTTTTACAGTAGAGGGGAGGAGGGGGCACGTGAGAAGGAATGCGTGAATCTTGCTCATCAGATTTGGCTTAAAGAGGGAATAACATACACACTCTACAGGAAAGTAGGAGGGTGCTTTGGGGGATGGGTAATCAGAAGCAAACACTTTTGAGGAGGGACAGGGTCAAAGGAGAGAATAGAATAAATGGGGGACAAGATAGGATGGAGGGAAATATAGTTAATCTTTCACAACATGACTGTTATGTAAGTGTTTTGCATGGCTACACGTGTATAACCTATATTGAATTGCTTGCCTTCTCAATGAGGGTGGGTGGGGAAGGAGGAAGGGAGATATTTTGGAATTCAGTTTTAAAAATGAATGTTAAAAATTATTTTTTACATGCAACTGGGAAATAAGATATATAGGCAATAGAAATAGAATAGGAAGGGGTTAAGAGAAGGGAGTGGGGAAGTGATAGAAGGGAGAGCAGATTATAGGGAAGGGGGTATTCAGAGTGTACTTCCTCTTGGGGTGGAGGGAGGGGAGACATAGGGAGAGAATTTGGAACTCAAAATCTTGTGTAAGTTAATATTGAAAACTAAAGATAAATAAATTCATAAAAAGAAAAGAAAAAAGAAGTTCTTTCCTCACTAAGGTTAGTTTATATATAGAACATCCCCAAAGTTTTAAGTTATGATAGCTTAAAACTCCACTAGGATTTTGGGACATTCTGTATAAACATTGTTTCTTTCTGGAGGCTTGCAGTATTTTCTCTTTGACCTGATAATTTTGGAATTTGACTGCAATATTCCTTGGCATTTTCAAATTGGCATCTCTTTCAGGAGGTGATCTGTGGATTCTTTTGATGATTTTTTTACCTTCTGGTTCTAGGACCTTGGGGCAGCTTTCCTTGATGATTTCTTGGAAGATGCTGTCCAGGCTCTTGCGGTTTTCACGTAGATCAGTAATTTTTAGATTATCTCTCCTGCATCTGTTTTCCAGGTCTGTTGTTTTTCCAGTGAGATATTTTATATTTTCTTCCTATTTTTTCATTCTTTTGATTTTGACCGAATCTTGCTGTCTTATAGAGTCATTAGCTTCCACTTGCCCAATTCTAATTTTTAACAGATTGTTTTCTTCAGTTAGATTTTGTACCTCCTTTTCCATTTGGTCCATTTGACTTTTTAAGGAGTTCTCTTCATTTTAAGGACTTGTTTTCTACAGTCAATTTTTGTTCTTCCTTTTCTAAGCTATTGACTTTCTCTTGCATATGTCTCATTTCTTTTCCCAGTTTTTCTTCTACCTCTCTCATTTGACTTTTAAAATCCTTCTCGAGTGCTTTCAAGAAGGCTTTTTGGGCTTGAGACCAGTTCATATTCCCCTTTGAGGTTTTGGATGTGGGTATGTTGACATTGTTGTCCTCTTCTGAGTTTGTGTTTTGATATTCCCTGTCCCCATAGTAAGAATCTATGGTCATTGTCAGTTTCTGCTTTTTGCTCATGGTGTTTGCCTATTTCCTGGCTCCTGGCTTTTTAAGTTGACCTCTCCTGCTGGAGCACAAGGGGCACAGAGCCAAGCTTCTTGTGCTGTGGGACAGGGATCTGGTCACTGGCCTTGTGTGCTGGGGCCTCAGGTGCTGGCAGCTGGAGGCTGTGGGAGCCTGGCAGCTTACCTGGTACTGAGCTGGAGTCAACAACACCTGAAGCTTTCAGGGTGGGGAGTGGAGTTTCTGACCTCTGGAGGATGCCTGCTCACCTGGGCTGCTTTGAAGCATTGGAAGGTTTGGCTGCTGGAGGATGCCTGCCTGCCAGCGCACATAGTGGTTTTCCAAGCTAGTCTACTGGTTCCTCTCTATGCCAGAACAGTTGGGGGGGGGGGCGGTTGGTGTTGGTGCTTGCCTTCTCCACCATCCTGGGGCTGAGGGTCTTCCATTAGTTTGCTGAGGTGAGGTTTACCAGGATGCCTCTCATCCTGTACTGCTCTCCTTTCACCAGAGTGAGAGGGACCTTCGCCCTTAATCCCTCCAGACTTCTGGGCTGCAAAGACTGCTGCACCCTGTCTTTCTGCTGGCTCAGCTGTTCCAGAGTTTTTCCTGGGATGGTATTTTCTGGGTTTTTAGAGGCTGGTAAGGGAGGGAAGGAGGGACTTACTGCTTACTCTGCCATCTTGGCTCCTGGAAGTTGATCTCTGATTCCTTTTAGTTCTTACTGAATGTCCCATATAAAATATTTGTAATTATTTTGTAATTTTATATTTAGAATTTTCTTAATTATAGGCATAATGAAGTTTTATATATTATAATTATATAGTGTAAATTTTAACTTAGAACTTTTTTGGGCAAAAGTTATTGTAGTTATTGTAAATGCTTAATAAATCTAAAATAAGTAGTATATTAAATTTCCTTGGGGATTTATACCTTACTTTTGTTATTGAAAGGGCTTTGCAGAACAAACAACGTTGTTTGTTGCATAGTTTGTTGCATAGTTGCAGAGAAGTACTGACCTGTTGGTAGGTGTTCCTCATCTCAAATTTCCCTATACCAGTGAAATCACAGGTTTGGTCCCTGACTCTGTATTTATAATGAGCCCTCAACAGAGTGTAAGCAATTTGAGGGCATTTTTTCTTTAAATCTGCAGTGCCTAGCAGAGTGCTTGATGTGTATAATACTTCATTTCTTTGAGATCATGAACCCAAGAATGGAGGTGCTCCTAGTCATACATATTGCAACTCGTTTGTTACTTTGCTTTCTTATTAGATAGATAAGCATTTATGAATCAGGTTACTATATACTTTGCTAATCACATGGAATACAAATACAAATACAAAGAATGACAGCCCTTGCCCTGAACAACCTTACATTCTAATTTGAGAAGATTGTAAAGGGGGCTTGATGGGAAAATGGAAAAAGTAGTCCAAAAGTGTGGCTCTCAGCTTAGCCTGTTTTTGAAGTAATTGTGACTGGCTTGGGTACTTTCCCAAATAGAGGTACTAGAGAGGAACTCACCATTTGGAGGCAGGGTGGGTAGAGATGGAGAAGTAGTCAGGTGGTGAGTCATGGGGCTGATTAGAGTTTGAAGCACTCTTCTTGTTTAAGGTGTCTTTTTATAAATCTTCTACAAAGGATGGACCCAAGAGCCTTCCTCCTAGGTCTTTTACCATTTCACGAGTACCACAGCAGCATTTAACATTTGTTGTGCCTCATTCTTGCTATGTGACCAGCTAACTTACCTCCTTTTTCAGTTGTCCAGATGCTATCTTTTATGCTATTACTTTTGCAAATTATCATTGTTAATATATTGCAGCCTGTTTGTGTCTACCATGTTTCTTCATTCTTTTTTGAGTCACTTGCAGTTTTGGTTCTTTGGTAATTGTACTGTACCATTATTCCTAGCCTTACAGTATCATTAGGAGACTATTGTACATAGATGCGTAATAAGTATTTGTTGATTTTAGTTTAAGCCGTGATGAATTTTTTTTCTTTTACTTTTTGTTGAAGCAATCAGAGTTAAGTGACTTGCCCAGGGTCACACAGCTAGTATGTGTCAAGTGGTCTGAGGCTGGATTTGAACTCAGGTTGTCCTGACTCTAGGGCTGGTGCTCTATCTACTGCACCACCTAGCTGCCCCCATAATGAGTTGTTAAATGTCATTTGTGGGATTGTAGATCTAGTCCAGGAAACTGAGATTCAGAGAAATTAGATTGACTTGCCCCAGGTCACAGGCCTGTAATAGAGGCAGGATTTGAACGAAGGTCTTCAGACTGCACAGCCAGTGGTCTTTCTGCCATATTTGTCAGCTTTCTGTCCACTAAAAGAACTGAGATGGAAGTTATAAAGAAGCATATTTTGCCTCTCTAGGAGGGAAAAAAAAGTATCTAACAATTAGAACTCTCCAGAAATGGAATAGGCTGATTGTAGAGGGTAGTAGATTCCCTTACTGGAGATCTTTGACCAGAGTTTTGGTAACTTATTGTGCGGAATGTTAGAGAAGTAATTCAAGTTGGAGTCAGGCTAGATGATCTCTAGTGTCCCTTTCAATTCTAAGATTTTGTTTCATTTTTAGTTTTATTTACCAGATCCTTATGAACTGTTACCTCTCATTTAAAAGAAAAGCTATTGAATGAGTGGGATTTTTGTTTTTTAAATAATTACTGATAATATTTTCTGGGAGTCCAGATTGTTAAGAGTTTTAAAACACCACAACCAGCATAAATTTGACAGATTAATCCACAGCAATTGCAAGTTAATTTAATTTATGTCAAAAAACGTTACTAGTGATACCTGTTCATTTTTGTTAACATTGTACTAATATTCTCAAGCTTTCTTCTTTTTCCTAGCGATTATGTGACTACGTTTGTGACCTCCTGTTGGAAGAGTCAAATGTTCAGCCAGTATCTACACCAGTCACAGTTTGTGGAGACATACACGGACAGGTAAAAATCCCATGAGCAGATGTTTGTACTGTCCGTGTGTGTTTCTACTCGTTCTGCAAATTTTGACATGTAGCAGCTTCTGGTTGTCTAGGTTGCCTCAATTACTGTGATTTCCTGAGTCAATGTTATGGTGAGTAAATGTGTAGTGGGAGGGTTATCCCTTTGGGATATTGAAATTGAGAATTTGAAAATGACATGAAAGAAAAATCACTCACTGTCCCTGAAGGAGAAATCATAAGATTTAGAGCTGTAATGGACTTTAGAAATTGTCTAGTTTAATCACTTCATTTTGAGGAAACCGATGAATTGACTCATCCAGTGAATCACAAAGGTAGTGATTATTATCATAATTCACATTTATATAGTATGTTAAGGTTCACAAACCTTTTTTCCTTCATATCAATCCTATGAGATAGTACCATTATTATTATTTTAAAGATGAGGCTCAGAACTAGCAAGTGAGAGTCATAGAAATGTAGGTTTTCTGAATCTTAGTCTAATGCTCTTTCTACTATATCATGTCTTCAAAAGGACTATAATGTAAAGTCATTTTAATTGCCCTTTATCAACTTGAGATTTGGTTCTAAGTACTACCTTCCTTTATTAATTTTTGAAAACTTTGAAAACCCTGTAGTTTTTATAAGTGAGAATAAATGTGGAATAACTATCCTAACGAAAGGTTTTGGCTTACAGTGCCTAACCTAGAGGGTTAGGTTTAGAAATCTTCAGTCTCTTCATTTATCTGCTGACTAATAGAATATTCTAGCTGGAGCAGACAGTTGAGGTCATTTATGTAGTATAAAGCTCTGGACTGGGATTTAGGAAACTCGTTTTTGAGTTTCAGCTTCGTCATTAACTTTTTTTGGGAGGGTGAGTACAAGTGGGTCTGTCTGTCTCACTCAAACTAGAAGTGCAGCAGCCATTCACAGTCCCAGTCCTACTTCTCATTGCAAAGAAACTTTGACCTGCTTGATTTGGGGCTGTTCATCCCTCCTTGGACAGGTTGGTGATCCTCTTGCCCTTTCTCAATGGCTCACTATATTAGTGCCAGACTTAGTCTGTACGCCTGATTGACTTTAGCCCAGAGCTCAAGTTATCCACCAGTCTCCTTTTCTTCAGTAACAGGGACTACAGGTGAGTGCCCACCTGGCTGCCACTGTCTTATAATATGACCTTGGACATATCACTTCTCCTAATTTTCTTCTATTGTCAAATGCATGAATTGATCTAGGTGATCTTGAAGATCTCCTCCAGCCCTAACATTATATGATTCTATCATCTAGTCTTAATGCCGTTTTGTAGCTGATGACACTGAGACCCATAGAAGTATAGTGACTTGCCAAAGGTCACAGAGTTAGTAAATAAATGACAGAGTTGAAATTTGATCATTCATCTGATTTAAGAATATTTGGGGAAATTGCTGACTTGTATATACAGCTATTTGGAGAATAATATTTTGAGAGAGAATTGAAGGGTTATTTCTGACTTTGGGGAAAATAGAGTTGAAAGCAGACCCACCCATCAGTCTACCAATAGTTGTTTATTGAGTGAATGGTATTTGTATGTGTCAGGCTATGTAGAGATACAAAAAAGTATATGACATGGCCTGCTTCTTATTTGTATAGGATTTTTGGGAGTCAAAGTATTAGAAGATGCTGAAGATGATGTTTCTTGAATAAATCCTTTAGATGATTTTGTTTGAGTGGCCTATATTAGACTTTTAATAAATTTTGATGAATGAATAAGTTTAACTCTCCAAGAGTCTTTAACCTGAGCTCTTGTCCTGCATTCTGCATCACCAACTTCCTGTTAAACATTTTGAATCTTATGTTCCAACAACACTTCAAATTCATCATATCTAAAATAGAATTACCTGTCTTTCTCTCCAAAACCTACTCCACCTAGTAATATGCCTATTTTTGTCAGAGGCATAGCCATGTTTCCAGTCACCCTAGTTTGTAGTCTTGGAGTCATTATAGACTTGTTGTACTTCTTTCCCTCTCAGGTCCAGTCATTTAATCAGCTTTTCTTGATTCTATCACTACAGCTTCCCTCCACTTATCTATCTGCCACCCTATTTCAGGGTTTCCTCCACTTTCTCTTGTGGTATTGTAGCAGTGTCCTTATCACCTTGAATCATATCTTTCCCTTTTCAATCCATCCTTCTCTACACAATTGCCAGAATGCTCATCCTAAAACATCAGTCTTACCATGCCACTGCTTAGCTCAAAAAACTTCAAGGGCTCTCTTCTGACTCTATGTTAAAATACAAACGCCTTTGTTGGACATTTTAAACCCTTCACAGTCTGGCTTTAGCCTACTTTTGTAGGCTCATCACATATTATTCCCCTGCACATACTTTGTGTTCCAACCTAGCTGACTTACTTGGTTTTGCTAGTATGTGATATTTTATCTCCTGTTTCTATGCCTTTACACATGCTTCCCCCCATACATAGATTGCATTTTTTCTCTCACCTCCAACTCTTAGAATGCCTTCCCTCCCTTCAGAGCTCAGTTCAGATGCAACCTTCTAAATGAAATCTTTCTTGATCCTCTAGCAACTAGTGCCCTACTCCCATAATTCTTTTTAAACCTCTTATGTACTTTGCGTTTAATTATGTGTGTTTTCTTTCACTCATAAAAATGTAAACTCCTTGAGGGCAGAGACTGATATATTTTTGCTTTTTCATCCCCAGTCCCAAGCACAGTGCTGTTGTATAGTGGTTATCTAATAAATGCTTGTTGGTTCATTAATTGATATTTGAATTCCATTATAGGCTATGAAATTTTCTTAATTGTTGGAAGATAGAAACGTGAATGCTTTAAGGTTCCACCCTGTTAAAGATCTAGTAGTAATTGTAATATTATCTGTTAGTAGTAGTAGTAGTAGTAGTAGTAGTAGTAGTAGTAGTAGTAGTA